>NC_033624.1:3874990-4228195 GCF_001540865.1 Ananas comosus
AGAGAGAGAGAGAGAGAGAATTAGGCTGGAATGCTTCTAATAGCTAAACCAAGTCATTGGTGCTATTAGGTTTCAGCCCTTGGATGTGCGGTTAGGATGATAATGGTCCCCTAAGGTTGAGTGGATGGTTGGTTGAATAGTATAATCTAACGGATGAAAATTGTCAAAAGGAGTAACTCTAACGGTGGAAAACTTGGTAGCACCAAATGTTTGGTGCTATTAGAAGCACCCCAGCCGGACTTATATATATATATATAGAGAGAGAGAGAGAGTCTGGCTACTATACTATCGATAGTACCAAGCCCTTGGTACTATTGAGTTTTCTATTGTTAGATCTACCCTTTGATCATTTCTACCTGTTAGATTATACTATTAAACCAACCACCCACTCAACCCTAGGGGATCACTATCAATTTAACCGGGACCACTATCATCCTAACCGCACATCTTTTCATCCAACGGCCGAAAACTCAATAGTACCAAGGGCTTGGTGCTATTAATAGTATATATTCCAACCTAGTTCTATATATAGAGAGAGAGAGAGAGCTAGGCTCCTATGCTTTCGAAAGTACGGAGGCCTCCGTGCTTGTAAATTGTTTTCAATGATGGGACGTCCGATTCGGCGATCGGTTCTGTTAAACATGATATACGCTATTGGAACTATCTAGAAACAAAATTTCATAATTTTTTGACTTCGTTTGCCTAGTGAATGAGTAGCCTCAAAATGAACGGCTGAAAATAAAAATCTCATAAAAAACAGTGATAAATCACTCAAATTTCAAATCGGAAGTATTGTTCTTGCTCTTGATGTTAAGTAGAATTTTCTATTAAAGTTTCATGTAATTTGGATACTTCTACACCGTTGAACTTAAAAACGTGCCACATCGGTCGTTAAAATAGTCATTTTTGAGACCTTGTGATCGCTTGGTAAATGATGTCGAAAAATTATAAAATTTGGTTTCTAGATAATCCTAATAGCATAGATTATGCCTAACGGAGCCGATCGTCGAATTGGATCTCCTATCGTCGAAAACAAGTTGCAAGTATGGAGGCCTCCGTACTTTCGAAAGCACGGGAGACGTACTCTATATATATATATATATATATATATATATATATATATATATATATATATATATATTATAATTATATTATATACTATATGATAAGATTAATTTTATATATGAGCGTTAGAATACTTCGGTAGTAAACGAGCATTTTACTACTTTTTGCTTTCGATGATAGAACTTCCAAATTGACGATCGGCTCGTTTGAACATGATCTATACACTTGAATGTTTAAAATCAAATTTCAATTTTTTCGATCATTTGCCTAATGATCAAAGGGTTTCAAAATTTGTATTTTAATGGTGATAAGAGGCGTTTCTCGTTTAACGGCGTAAGATATCCAAATCAATTGAATTTTTGTTAGAAAATTCTTAAACTATTGTAAAATAAGATCATACTCTTTGATCACAAGACTCCTATCATCATTTTTTAAAGAGTATTAATTTTCAGTCATTCATTTTTCTGTTTACTTGATGGATAAAAGAACAATACGAAAGGCGCTGAAATTTGATTTCTAGGTAGTTTAAATGGTTTAGATCATATTTAACGGAGCCGATCGTCAATTTGGAAGTTCTATCATCGAAAACAAATCGGTAGTAAACGGCTCGTTTACTACCGATAGTATTCTAGCTCAAACTATATATATAATATATATATATATATATATATATATATTATATATATGCTAATGCCTACTATCCTATTAATAGGATACGAGCACTTGTCCTATCAAGTTTTTTCTTGATGATCGAGATTTCGAAATCGATGATCGGAGCCGTTGAAGTTGATCTAGAGTATTTGAAATATCTAGAAACTAAATTTCATAAATGTTGATAATGTTTACATGGTGATCAAAGTGTCGTAAAAATCGATAATTTTTACGCCTATATGAGCCGTTTGCTTGTTTAACGAGTGTAGAGCAATCCAAATTGCTTGATTTTTGATAGAAATTCTTTATACTATTTAGATAATGTTGATAACTCTGATTACGAACTGAGAAAGTCTAACCTCTATTAAGAAGGTTATTCATTTATGACCGCTTCTTTTTCAACTCTTAAGATGAACTTGATAATGATTTTTAAATATTACAAAATTGGTTTCTAAACATTTCTAATGTGTAGATCAACTTCAATGGTGCCGATTATCAATTTGAAGTTCCGATCATTCAAATCGACTTAATAGGACAATGGTCCCAATCATATTAATAGGATAGTAGCCGGACCCTATATATATATATATATTATTCAATTTAATAGGATATGTAGCCGGACCCATATATAATATATATATATATATATATATATATATATATAATGTATGTAACCCTGTAACAACCATTTTGGCTTTGTTTGTGCACACCTCTCTGTTTATGGATACCTCAGTGTGTGTGGTGAATAGGACGTGGAGATGCATGAAAGGGTCCCTCCACAAAAAGAGAAAAAAAAAAAAGAAGGGGCCATTAAGAGCTTATGGTAAATACATAGAAACACTAACTGCAATTTTGGAGTAGCATGGGCATGGCAATATTCTACTCAATACATGCTTTGTTTTGTTTCTGGGACCACTCTTTTGGTCTATGTATAATACTCATAAATAATAAATAATAAATAATAACATGGACCAACTATTTCTTTTAACCTTGCCAAACCCTAATTACCCCTCTCCTCTTCTCATCTTCTATATATCAGCTTCTCTCCTCACCCTTCTCCTCCTCCTACAACCTCTCCTCCTCTTTGAAGGCCAACATCTACTCTCTCTCTCTCTCTAAATCTCTCTCTCCGTTTTCGCGGTGCGCCACAAGCGGCTGAAGCTGCCAGCATGATCTGATCTCTCTCTCTCTCTCTCTCTCTCTCTCTCTCTCTCTCTCTCTCCCCCCTCTTAGGGTTAATATCAGATCATGTTGCAGTTTCATCTGCTGATGGAAGCACAAGAAAAACCCTAATTACTTTAACAATATGGTGTAGTTTGCAAGAAGCCCTAGAGAAAGAAACTGGCCAAAAGCGTCACTATGGATCCGTGACTAATTCTGATTATCTTCTTGCTCTGTATGATTTTTTACTATCGTTGTGATAATTGGTATTTCTACTGATGCTTCATCTTTCTATAGGATATGATGATCAATAGAGATTACTATTGACATTTATTTATTTTTTTATTTGGACAGTAGTTATAATTATTATCATGTTGAGGTGATGAAAGGAAGAGGGGAAGAGATCAAGAGTGGCTTATTAGATTCTGGACTGAAAAGGACAAGGCATCCTTCAGTGTAAGTTATTATTTATTACCGTAGATCTCGCATTATTTTTGTTGAATATAACAATAAATAAATAAAATACTGTTCTCTGGTAGCTAAAGTTTCTGTAGCAATTGGTTGTTTCACGAATTTCACTAGAAAAATAAAATTAAACTTTGATATTAACATTTTCTTAGTACAATATATTGATCTCTTTAAAAGTATTATGAATTTGGGCTAGTTACTTTGAATTTGACATNACTAGTTACTTTGTATTTGACATCCTTAATTGCTATGTTACACTCAGATCATCCCATATTAGCAGCATTTGCATAAGAATATACGTATGCATTTGTATACCAATTTCCCCCCCCCCTCTTTTCTCTCTTTCTCTCCCCCTTGCCTAATGGAAAATATTTCCAAGTAGAATATAATTATAAGCATTAACAGTTGCAAATTGCGGCTTTTCCTAAATTTGAAAATCTTTTCCTTGGAAATTTGAAATGTTGATAGGGTAGGAAGGATAGGCTAATTTGTTCTACAAAAGTGGCTAAAGTCATTTTTATTTCTCCCTCTACTTAACTATATAGTTATGTACATTTATTTAATCATGGATATGTTGTTTCACTTAATCAATTAGCTAGGTGAAAACGCCCACATTTTTTGACACATCTGTCGACCTGAAAACTATTCATATATATTTTTTTTTGTTGGTACACTATTACATGAGTTTGGGTGAAGTGAAGTTTAAAATTGAAGGCTCAATTTCAACCACTGAAAACTTTATTTTATTTTATTTTGAAGAGAAAGGCAGCAAGTTATCTACTTTGTTCAATTTTTTAGAAATGAACTCAGATAGTTAGAAATGTGAAGCAAGAACTTATATCAACTATTAAGCTCTTAGCCAATTGTGCTAGGTACACTTAGTCAAGGAACAATTTATTGAATTATGATTGAGGATTTTTCCACCATTCATACATGGATTCAATACTTTTTCCAATTTAAGGTTAATGATGGACAAAAAAGATTGAACTTTTGAATGTATTTTACTAATGTGCTACTTAATTTTTCACACTCTTATGTAAATGAAAAATGTTGCCTAAGTGACAAACATGGTTGTGCAATTGAATGGACTCAGATTTGACTTGGTAAATTGCTTTGAGTGAGCGAGGATGAAATTTCATAGGCTACATATTTTACAACAAAACTTATTCCATTTTCTTTTTCTTCTCTAATCTTGCAATTAAGGTTTTAAGCTTCTTTTGTTTTTGGGTCCAATTTGGTATCTCCTCTCATGACTACATATACACATTTTCTTGCTCTCAATTCCTAACTGAAAGAATCTAATTCTATGAACTCAACACACTACTCATTTATGTTACTTTGCTGGCTTCTCTAACCACCCTCTCACCCTTTAGTGCTCTCTTTCTCTCTCTTGGTTGTTGTGGTACTTTTGTCACTATGTTACCTGGAAGCTTCAAGGACCTTATAGTCCAAGTTATACTTTATTGTTTTGGTCATGTAGTACTAACATATCCCTTAAAGGCTCCATTCACAAGTTGGAGTACAGTACATGAGAAGCTGTCCTCTCCTATTGTGTTTGTCTCTATACACTTTTTTGAGTTTGCTCATGAAGTCCAAATTTTATGCCCATACACCCCACCCCCTCACCACTCCAAATTTTTTGCCCTAGGGAGATCTATTTTCCCCTAAAAGGCCATTGGTTGTGAGGGTGATATGAGTAGGGCATCTTGGAAAAGAGAAAAGGGTGCTGGGGAAATTTGTTCCAATTGTGGATAAAGGAATCTCCTTTACAGTGTAAGGCCCAATGGAAGGTGCAACATGGATAGTTACTAGTTACCAACTTTGCTATTATATAGTACATTTCTTGGTTAATTTAATTAACTTCCATGGAACATAGAAATTGACATTTTTTTGACCCTCAATATTCCCTGTAAATTATGAGCATTGATAGAAGACCAAGCATATAATGAGTTAGATCTCAGTGAGGTCCACACTCCATCATGCATATATTGGTAGATTTGACACACCCTAGCTATATATATGGTATGGTACCCAGCATTGAGGTGTAGTTTCACATGTGCATTTAGTCCCATGTGTGACAATAACAAAGAGAGTACAGGATTTATATGTATGCCCAAACATCCCTCATGCTAGCTAGTAAATGGAGAGAGTAGTCTCATTTATCTCTTGAGGACTAATACAACATCACCATCATTGCAATTAATGCATGTGTATTTTGTTAAGATGATAGTATAATGTAGTGAAAAAAAGAAATAATATGTCGACTATGAAATTCCTTATTTTGGAAATAAGAAGGTGCTCAATATTCTCAACAGCACATTAGCCACAACTCATTGTAGAGATCTAGTTGCTACGCTCTTAAATAACTAGCTCTATTTGTTGTCACATCCCAACAAATTACATCCATATATATATATATAGTACGCATAGTAGATATCGGAAAAAATAGTTGTGTGAATAAGTTTTCAGTACTAGTAATTTGAGCTAAACCATAATTCGGTGTGATAATAGGCTTGTTTTAGTTGAGTTCTTTTTAATGGTCCACCAACCTGCAGGGTATGGGCATAACACAGATTCAATAAGTGTTATTGTGAACAACTCTTTTTCATTTTTCCTTTAAAACTTTAAACTTAAGCATTTAAGCTGCAGGATGGATAAGTTTATTGTTTATTAATATTCCTCATGTGCGGGCAGAGCTGAAGCTTGAACAGGTGAACTTAGAACCTTCTACTTTAATACGATGTGAAATACTTGTTATATACTATTTAAATGAATAAAGTGTACGAGGAGAGCGTATTTTGTTTAGGAATAATTTGTAATTTTAAATTTTAGAAAAACTAAGGGTCATTGGAGGTAGGTGTTACCAAATAATTAAATGGATTCCAAGAGACAGGTAGTCCAAGGAGTATTTTGGGAGTTGGATTAAGAGTCATATTTTATTTTTGTATCAAAGGACAAAAAGTCTTAGATAGGGTCAATGACATGAAAAAGCAACCAAGGTGATATTTCATCATATGCTTTTTGCATCTTCTAGAATAATATCAACACAAACTCCCCTTACTTTTCCAGCAAAAATTATCCTTTTATAGTTCCTCTTGCTCTTGCACCAAACATATTTGATTTGTAGATACAACATGCTACATTGTAATTGCCCATGAAATTTCATGACTATTGTTCCAGATTAATTATGGGAGCAACAACTTTTTTCTCAGCATTAGCTCTACTCTTTAATATCACTATATAATATTTTATAAAAGAAAGATATTTTTTCCATTTTGTTGGAATTATTGGGCAACATAATTAATTGCATGCCTACATTAGGTGCATTAGTATCTCTAATAAACCGCATATTCTAACCCTTAATTACATTAAAAAAATGCTCAATCTAATGATCCAAATTATATTATTTTCAAGCCAAAAATGTTCATTACTTAATTAGAATTGTTTAGGAGAGTAGTGGCGCATGAAACGTACGGATACACCGGGAGCAAGCAACAATTTTCAACTGAGCTGTTCCCACATCATGTCAATTGAAGAGAACATAGAAAATAAGCTTTTCATGATCTCACTTTTTTTTTTCCCCTCTCCTTTTTCTCTCTACTTTTGGAGAGAAAAATGATCATTTTGTAGCTTACCTTTTCTCCTTTCACACTTTTTCTTATTTTGCTCTACCAAGTTCCGCCCCAATTGAGGAAAAATTGACTTATATATATATATTTTTACTTTTACTCTCTTCTTTTATTTTCTCTCCATCCAAAAGAAGTTACATGTACAAAGCAGTGATGTAATTGAAGTGGCTAGTTGTCTCTATTTGAATGTTACATTTCTTTTTTTGAGAGAGAGATAGATAACAGGCTACCTGTTTCGTTTATTTCATTTAGAAATAAACTTAGCTGAAAATATGAATCAACTAGAATTCGAACTTGGAATCTCGAATACCAACCACCAAACCCTTTGCCACTTGCTTTAAGGACGGTCGGCGAATGTTACATTTCTATAGCCAATGGAGACAGGTCTTTTCCTTACATATGTATATATGCTTTACCTTAGAGAACCAGAAAAAAACAAAAAACAAAAAAGACCAAATAAACAAAAATAAACAAGAAAAACCAAACTTACATATTAAAAAATTTTGCAGTGAAAGTTTTCAATAATTAATAGAGAGAAACATAAAATAACATGAGAGAAATACCCAAAAAACAAGTGAAAAGTAATCCAAAAGACAATGGAAGAATTACACCCACTTTTTTTTTTTTTTTTTTTAAAAACTAACATTAGAATAACTCAATCAATCTCAACTCATCTGTCCAAATCTCTCTCAACATCGATTTCCATTTTGTTCTTCTCTATGACTTCTCTGGATGATACTCTTCTTTTCCCATGTGTGCACATATACATATTAGGACCATGCTCACCCTTGTGTAATGGCATTAGCATACTTAAAAGCACATGTTAAGTATGCATCTTAAAGAAGATAAATTCAACTTCTCTTCTTCTTCGTTCTCTTCCTCTTCGTACTTTCGTCTAAAACACGTTAAATGGAAACATCGTACTTTCCGTCTAAAACACGAAACATATATATCGCGTGATCATTGAAAGAAAGTCAATTGCTAACATACTTGCATGCATGTGCTCTATACATCTATTTAGCAAGTTCATTACTTGCTTGCTAGGTTGAATGATAGCATTGTTGTCGATTAATTAGGTTATCCACAAAGTTGGTAAAATAATTCATTTGCTTACTCTTGTGATTCCTGCTAGCTCCTGCAACCTTAGATGAGATTAATTGGTACAATTCATCCCAAATATTCTGCTGAGTTTCATATGACATGTAACTTTACTGATGGTACAATTATTTCAAGCTGAACCTAACATAGCTCATAGTTTGGTACATAGCACTTTGTTAAAGAGCTTGGGACAAACCCATTGCTACAACTTTTTCTTCTTTAAATTTGAAGGACATGTTGCTGAAATAAGTTTTGCCTTTATTAATGTATGTTATTAGTAAACATTGCAAACTTTGCATCTATATATATATATATATATATATATATATATATATATATATATATATATATATATATATATATATATAAGTAAGGCTGCTGTGCTATTAAGAGCACAGCAACCCTTGTGCTCCTATGTTCTTAACCATTCATCAATTTTGATAGATGGTTACGATGAGATAAAAAAATTGAGGATAAATTCAAAGGGAAGAGAAATTAAGACACCTAATTTTTTCTTAATTTCTCTTTTTTGTCTCATCCTAACCACTCATCAAAATTAATAAATGGTTAGAAACTTAGAAGCACATAAGCTGTTGTGCTTCTAATAGCATAGTAGCCCTGCTCTATCTCTCTCTCTCTCTCTCTCTCTCTCTATATATATATATATATATATATATATATATGCAATGCCACAAGATGTAGCTTTCATATTAATTAATATTCATCTTCAACCGTTCATTGAAGAATTTATAAAGAAAAAAGATAAAAACTTCTCTTTCAAAAAAAGAAAAAAAATAATACCAAAAAAATCTACATTGGCGATCAATATATCATAGAACTTGCTTGAAGCCTCGTTTACGCAACAAAAAAAAGGAGAAATGTTAGATTACTTTTCGATGCATGAATGTATTATTCGATATATTTGTATATTTGTTTGACAAAAATATGTATAGTATATATGTCTGCAATTGCAGTATATAAATGGCCTCTTAGTTATTTTTCTGGAATATGACAAAATTATATTACAAAATTATATTATAAAATTATATTATAATCAGTTATCCTGAAAAATAACGGATTATGAGAACCTCATAATGGACTGCGCAGAAGCATCTTCATCACAAAATAAATACTTTATGAGGCACAAATAATAATCACTGAATAACTAATTATTCAGTGACATTCAATGAAATAGGCCATAGAAGATAGTTAGGCTAAAATAAATAATAAATTTACAATATTCGGAGAAATGTAAAGCAAGGCTCAGAGAACAAGAGAAAACATATTACATAGGAGAGAAAGAGAGATATTTATAGTGTTCAACAGCAATATAAATACAGCTTAATTTCAAAATCGAGTTGTCACCACCTTTAATAAAAAAAAAATTTCTCTCACATAACACATAAGTTACATTAATTTTCATCATAAAAACTATCTATTTCTTTCCGCAACCGACACTGTTAACTTTGTCAAATTCAAATTTTATTATTTTAGAAGAATATTTTTTAATCTATTAAACAGTAACAAAAGTGACAGTCTTTCAAAAGTAGAGAATACAATTTTCAAATTCAAACAAATGGTTGAAAAAGTAAATCTAGATAATTAAAAAAACTTTCTATCAAAAATGCAAATAATTTGACTTGTTCAATAGTACCATGAAGCAAAAGCCCTATTGTATATACTATTAAAGTTGCTAATTTTGAGACCATTTGATCAATAAGCACTAGAGTTAAACATATGTAAAAAATTCAGGAAATAATGTATTGATGTAAGAAAACCAAAGTGACCACATTGCAGTGTCAAGATAGTGGAGAGATTACTCATACATTTTACCCATAAATAAAGCACAGGAAGAGTTTGTAAGCATGCATGTTGATGTGAAACAACATAGAAGTAGGAATATACTCACCTTGCTTTACCCTTTTTGGTTTGTTAGGCTGTCGATTTCCACAGAAGCCTATAAAAATGCCCAATTATGGGAAGAAGTGAGGCTGTCGCAGCATGACCTAGCAAACACTGACCTTTTCTCAGTTATACACAGGATGATGCTATTAACAGAGCCAAATTTACTATTGGCAGATATATACATTAAACCGAGTCTGTGAATTTAATGTGATCCGTCGTAGTAGAAAATAACGCTGTTGCTAATAACAATAACCTATATATACATGGGACTATTTCAACGAATAGTCTTTGGTCACTGAAAGCTAGATCATGCTGGCAGCTTCACTCATTCCCCTGGGCACTTCAACAACAGCTGGCTTGAATGCTCAGGCAAGGGGTTTAGGGTATGATGGGATGAAATTAGTCCTAAGAGATGTATACACCCAAAAATTAAGGAAAAAGAAATATTAAAAGAAGTGGATCACAAATTGAATCTAGGGTTTCATGCCAAGTGAGAACTGAATGATAAGAATGGTGAAATTATCAGGTCAACTCCCAGCTAGTAGTAGTAAGTGGAAATATAGGGCATCTAGCATATAGGGCTCAGGTATTTATTATGGTATAATTAGAAATATTTACTGAAAAACTGTTGTAGAGGATGATCATATGGAAGGAAAAAGGAAAGATAATTACTTCAAAGATTCAATAATCTTACAACTTATAAAAAAAGAAAAAGCACGAGGTGAATGAAACAATATGAAAGAAAAAAATAAGATGAAGAACACAAAGGTGGTAACTACTATATATATATTATATATATTACATCTGAAAGAGAGAAATGATTAGAATATATATAGGACTTTGAAAAAATAAACCAGAAAAAACATTGCACAGGAGAAAAAAAGTTTTGTGATGCAACCACACCAACCCAGAAGACAAATAGAAGTTCAAAACACTGGCATGTAAGTTAAGCAGATGATCATGAAGAATGATGCATGGTAAGCATAAGAAAAGAATAAATGAGGAAGAAAGAAGCAAAGGGAAATGGTAACATGAAACCCTAGTGAGACTTAAACAGAGAAAAGACATGGTAAAACTTAAGATCCCATACATACATACATACATACATGGGCTTGTAACTTTGATCTCCTAATTGGATGGTGTCTATATATATATATATATATATATATATATATATATATATAAACATGAAGATACTCTCATGGGTTGTGATATTTATAGAAGAGAGAATACATGGGAAAATTAATCAAGATCTCATACAAACCAACATGGTTGTGTAGTGTAGCTTTTGAACTGCTGAGAGGATGGTGGGTGAGCCATAAAGAGGAAAGAGAGAGAGAGAGAGAGATGTGTGATGGGCTAGGGCTAGGGTTAGGGTTAGGGTTAGGGTTTGCAGTGTGATAGGGTAGTAGGGATGCAGGGGGGTAGGGCGGCATGGTGCAGGCACACTAACTAGTAAAGTATAGATAGAAGCGAGTCATAGGGAGCCGTGCCTCATGCGGACTCAGATTGAGATAATTAGCTTCCACAAGATCGAGGGCCCAGGCTTTTTTTTGTTTTTAATAATTTTTTACCATCCTCCAATTTTTTTTTTAAATAACAAAAAATAAAGTTTTAATTATAAACTTTGTTGAATGTATCCAAGCATAATTTTTTTTTTAAGAGTTACCCGTTTCGTTTATTTCATCTAGAAATAAATTTAGCTGAAAATGTGAATCAACTAGAATTCGAATTTTGGAACCTCGGATACCAACCACTAAGTCTTTTGTCACTTGCTCTAGAGATGGTCGGTATATATCCAAGCATAGTTGATTAAAGACTTTATAGTTAACACTACGATTTCAAATTTAAAATCTAATTATTTTATATTTTAAATTGAGTTATTTTATACCAAAAAAAAGGGGAAGTGAGATAGTTTGCTTGCTAACTTTCTCTCTAATTAAAAAAATTACTTTATCAAATATACTTTTTGATATATATATATATATATATATATGATAGTAGAGATAATTTATAAACTCGCCGATTGTTATTTCTTTTATTTGTGCCAATAGAAAAACCACGGCTAGAATCTGAATTTGAATTTAAATTTCTCGTCATTCAAGTTTAAATCAATAACCCCACATTAAACCAATATAAACCCGACTTGAATCGAGATCCAGTAAAAGGAGGGGAAGAAAGAAAAAAACTGAAATAAAAACATTAATTGGATTAGAAAGCCACAGAAATAAAACCACAATTAAATGAGTCCAATAAATTTGAACTAAATAAGGAGATTTTTTTTAAAAAAAAAAGAGTCCAATAAATTTCGATTTAGAATCTTCTGTTCTAATACTATGTAAAACAATTATTCTCTTTATACTGATATTAAAGGCCATATTTTAATAATTACTTATTTATAACTCCTTAGTTAATTTATTATTTACTAGTGAAGTTACTGGCACATTGCGGCGGGCTAATATTATAAAAGACAGAAAAATTGATAAAATAGAAGTTTTAAAATTTTTCGATTTGCCATAAGATATCAATAAATACAAATAGTATAAGAAAAAAGAGTATAAAAAGATCTTATTTTGCACTCTTTTTTTCTTTTGAAAGTGATTTGTTTAGACAACAATAAACCTGCAAACGCATTGATTGAAAAGTGGGCAGGGAAGACGAAGTATCAGACAGAGATGGGGAGTCGAAACATTAGGAAATGGGAACGGGAAAGAAGGTAAAAGTGAAGGAGGAACTGCCATGTAGCAAATTCTATAAAAAATAATGAATAAGTAAGTACAGAAGTATAGAATTAATATAGATGTAGTTTAATACTATATTTAACCGTCGGCATATCCTGGATTCTTTAACATGAGCAAGCCAAAGAGGCAAATTAAGTGTACTATAGTAATTAAAATGTCTCCTTTTTCGTTTGTTATTTTAAGGGGTTTAATTATATAAGTTACCTTTTTCGTTTGTTATTTTAACAAAGGAGCTAGCTCAGTAGGAGTGCTCCTCGTGAAACTTTTTTAGGATCTTGGGTTTGTAAACAAAAGACAAAAGACACGAATGAAAGGGTGAGCGTGGTGAGCCCTCTTTAATTTGCGTGTGAAACGTGGCACCCAAAGAAACCACCATTTGTACCAAATCGTTGGTAAATAATAATAAGATAATAATAATAATAATAATAATAATAATTAGATAATCGAATGCTAATTTTAAGGTTAGAGGTTTGAATTTTTGGGTGCGCATAAATTTAATTAGAATGAGCTGAGTTTGCTGAGGCATAACGCCAGGCCTATTTGGTTTCTTAAAAAATATTTCAGAATATTATTTACATGCATGCACGAAAAAATTTTTCGTGTGTCTGGTTGGCAGAAAAAATAAAATTTTTACAAAATTATCTTTCATATTTCACGAAAAATCTTTCTTTTCGTTTTTCAAATTTTTGATTAGGGGAACAAAATTTTTTTTCCCACAAACATTTGAGGAGTAAATTTTTTTTTTTGTTTTGTTTTCTAATATATCGGTGGAAGAGCCATCTCTATCTCGCATTCGTCATTTTCATCATCTTCATCTTTTTGTCAAATTATATTATCTAATACCAAAATATTATTATTGTATTTAATTATTTATTATTTATATTGTAAAGATTTTGTAAGTTTTATGTTAAATTTTAAATGTTGGTAATCTCACCCATCTTTTGGAGAAAGTGTTTATATACCAAAATTTTCAACTAATCAAATAAGTGAAATAGAAATGAAAAATTATTTTCTTTTTCTTTTTGCTTACCAACCAAATACGCATATATGAAAAATTATTTTTATTTTTCATTGAACCAAACAACAGAAACAAGAAAAAAATTTTCCACATAAAACTATTTTCATCAGAAAATAATTTTCTACTATTTTCTAAAGACCAAACTGGCAATGAAAAAAAAAAGGGAGGCGTGTGGATATATAATTAATTGGTGAATTATTAATTCCTAATCTATGCCTTATTCTTTGTAAATTAGGGGATAATTTCCATCATTCATTACACATTTCAAAGATTTTATATTTTTAATTAAGCTACTTGTTATAAGATGTATCTTTTAGATCATATGATATTTTTATTCACTTGGATAAGTGACAATATACGCAGCTACCAAGTTCTAATTAAGCTTTTACTAGCAAACGTAGCATGCATGATTTATGATCTTTGTTATTAGCGTGATTAGTTGGTGTTTTTTTTTTTTTTTGCTATTGTGAAATTCAGAAATTGAAAACATGATTATATATGGAAAATAATTTGAAAAATAAGAGAGGAACGACAAGCGAGAGCAAAGTTAATATTCTATCAGATATATGTATGTTATTTGAAATGATCGAGTTTAATTAGTATTAGTAACTTATTGAATCTAATGTATCGAACCAAAGTATTTAAACTTAAGTTATTTAGTCCCATATATACATGACTCTCAAGCTCTCTAATGTGCTATTGTTAAAGCAAGATAAACTCTACTAATTTTAGTCTTGAGGTCCTCATCAAAGAGTATGAGCGATGTGGAGTTTTATACGTGGCTCTCACTATATTTATGGTGTATGTCATTGCAGTTAGTATGTACTCTTTTCGATTAACAAATTTCGCAGTATATATATAGAATTGGCCGAATCCAATAATATTATCAATTGATCAATAATGATCAGAGTTAAATTACGATCCCAACATGTTTAAATCCAAATTGCTTAGTATGCATCAAACTATGGAGTTTGACCAGGAGACTATCAACTAACTAAGCTGTTTAGTAATGGTAATGAGTTCATTAGATAGATAAGTTAGAGTTTGACAAAAAAAACAAGGACACTTTTTCTCTTGAAAGAGGAGGAAGATAATGAATTTGGACGCAGAAACAGGCCAACCAAAATTCAAACTAGGATGGGTCTCGTGGTGACAAAGAAAAAAAAAAAAAAAGTCTTCTTTGTAACAATTACTGGAAGGGTCAATCGATTGAGCACAATTTTACACATCCAATAGATGTTTTGACTTTCGCATTTTCTCTCTACTCTCGTTCGAAAAATATATATGAAAGTTGAAAGGTATGGGAAAAGAGATATTATATAAGTTGAAACAGATAAAAACAATATGAGCAAGAGTTAAAGGTAATTGATTTATTAGCTTGTGTACTCATATATCACTTGCATTTGTCACAACAAGGATGAGCTACTTAATAATCTTTAGCAGAAGAAATTTTTTACTCACATTTAAAACTATCCAAGTGATTGAAAAGGTTGTGAATGAACATCATCTATTGTTAATACCTAAGATAGTTTTCTTCATTATGAGTGGCATGCAAGTTTAAATCTACTTTAATCCAATAGATCAAAGCTTAGTAGTAGATATATATACTTCTACTTCCAATTTTAAAGTTAGGGCAAATTTCATTTATAATTTCACTTTGCTTTGGTCCAAACCTATCAATTGCTGCAAGCGGAATGAAATATTACGTACAATCAGATTCTTAACATCTACAACGTTGATCGTTGCAATCTTAGCATATTTGTAAAACTGGACCGAAATATCGTACACACACACGCACTATTACAATATTAAAAAATAGGGCCTCGAACATTACTTTCTCTCAACTTGATGTATATGTTTTCGTCATTCAGATCTTGTCTTAGCATGCTATTCCTAGATCGTGGCTTAACCTGTCATTCAAACTCTAATTTAGTCGAGACTCATCACAGTCTTTAATACCAACTATGACACCCGTTTTTTAGAAAGATCATCTATTTTAGAATTACTCTAATCTTAATACGCTTAACCTCTTAACTTCTTGGACTTTACCGCCACCTAAAATATTATAACCGAATTTAGAATTTTTTAACCCTATTATTCCTTATATATAGGACTATTCTAAATCATAGAATTGTCACAATTAGAGCCATGAAATAGGGCAAAATCTCGAGAAATTTAACAAAATCCTCTATTAATTGAATAAAATAACTCGAACCAAACAAATAGAAGTTTAAATAGGGTGAAACACATAAAATTTTATTTCTATACGCTTCAAATGGTGTAGATCATATTCAACGTACAGTGCCGATAAGTCAATTCGAAGGCTTCATCATCGAAAATAAATCGATAGCAATAGAACTTATTTACTTCCAATAATATTCTAGCCCAATTGAAAAAAAAAATCAACAGAAAATTAATTTATTATTTTATATATATATATATAATAGACAAAAGTTATTTACTGCTTGACAGCTCAATCTGTTTGCAGCAAACTTCAAGGACCTTCTTCCACTCTTCCAGAGCTGCTCTTTGCAGAGACATGCTAGCTTTTCTTTTTGAATTTTGTTTTTTTTTGGCAAATAGTACCTCATTTTTCTTAAGTTATGAGACTAGTCATGTCAATGGCATAGCATGAGCACTCCATTATAAAGATTCTCTCAATGAAATAACAGTACACTACTTTCAGGAAACAAAAGTACACCATCAAAGCACCCCCCCAAAAATAAAAACAAAAAACAAAAAACAAAACAAAACAAATCAGAATTGGCTCTTCTCCAAGCAGAAGCTACAAGTACTTAGGTGGTCCAATTCAGGCATGCATTCATCTGTGTGTGCATATACATCTCTCTCTCTCTCTATATATATATAAATATATATATAGTCCGACTACTATATTTTTATGAGTATAAGTTTTATTGTATCATAAATTTTCGGTTGTTGGATCTATATTGTTAAACATTTTCACCCATTAGATTATACTATTCAATCAAGCACCCACTCAATTCTAAAAAACTACTATCATCCTAACTGCACATTCTTCCATCCAACGGCTGAAAATTTATAAGTACAAAGAGGCCTATACTGAGTATAGTAGCCCTAACTATATATATACTTGATTTAGCATATTTGAAGTATCTAGAAAATAATTTTTGCAAATTTTCGATATCATTTACCTAATGATCGAAAGGATTCAAAATCAATAATTTTTAATGGTTGATGTATGTGGTTTGCAAGTTTAACGGTGTAGAAGTATTCAAATCAGATGAAAATTTGATAGAAAATTCTTTGTACTATCTACAATAAGATCAAAATGTCTGATCGAAAATTTTAGTACTATATCATCACTTTTAATGAGATTTTTATTTTCAACCGTTAATTTTGAACCCTTTCGATCGCTGGGTAAATGATATCGAAAAATCGCAAAATTCATTTTTTAAATAGTTCAAATATGCTAGATCAAGTTTAACGGAGCCGATCGTCGCTTCCAATAGCCTATCATAAAAAATGGCTTAGGAGCACGAAGGCTTCCATACTCCTAATAGCACACAAGATCTACTATATATATATATATATATATATATATATATATATATATATATATATATATATATATATATATCTCTCTCTCTCTCTCTCTTCTAAAAGCTATCCTCAATAAAGCCATTCATTCAAGTGATCATCCCCTGCTTGTATATACCTTTCTTGTTTCCACTCACGAAATAACTGGTACAACACTTGCCAATATTGTTTGCTGCACTTGTCCACACACATTTGTAGGCTTCTTTTAATCAAAATTCCCTCCTCAAGTTGAAAAACTATGCACTGTAGTAATCAACTCCAATGTTAAACTTAATTACCATCGCAATATCGTCGCTAGATAGATAGAAAATTGAACTACAGTAAGTGGTCCTTAATTAGTGTGCAATTTAACTATATATAAGATGTGTAGTACATGCATGCATGGGCTAGTAGTATATATGAACAAATTAGGAAGATACTTATGTACCCATGCATCTTCATTAAAACTCCCTAGTATGTCCATCACTTGTCCTTGAATTGCCAATTCAGTGGTGAAACAAATTCAAAGAAGCCCTAAAAAAGCACCAAGAGAAACCCTATAATATGTCACAAAAACTTTGGTGGTCCATATATAAATGAGTTTCCCTTTGCCCCCTCACTAGCTAGTGTTATCTTAGTAGTGGTGGTCCTCCCTCATCCTCCATATATGAAACAACACAGCCTGTGAGAGAGCAATAAGCCATTAAATAAAACTCATGTATCATCCTATACTATCTCCCTATATATATATATATATATATATACTTGTTATTATTCGCACCGAGGAATAGAAGGGGACCATATATCGATCGCGGCACATGATCGACATAGGACTACATCACGCGTACGCGACAAATGAACGAATGAGAAGCATTATATTTATATGCAACTTGATTCCTTTCTTGTTTTACTAGATTGATTGGTGTAGTTCAATGAAACTAGATACATGCATAAATATTCTGCAGAGAAAGACTCCTTATTTTGCTTATGTTAGTATAAGCAAACAATACAACTAAAACAATACAAATAACAATAATTATTGGATCTTTGAATTGGTTAGTTAGCAGTAAATGCATGGAGCACATGTGTATATACTACTAAGAGGAGATTAAAAAAAGAAAAACAATAAAAAGTAATTGTTGTTATGTGGTATATATATATCATAAAAATTGCATTAAATGCTAAGATCAAGGATAGAGGAATTTTGGATACCAAGGATAAATTCTTGGTAATTGGAAAAAAAAAGAAGGTAGAGTGATGGACCACCCACCACCATTTGTGTAGGCTACTGAGGCTAGAGGCTAGAGTGAGTGCATCTCCTTACTAGCTGTTACTTGACAGTGTGACATTTAGTAGTGGCTAATTTTTTTTTTTAAAAAAAAATCATGTGTAGCTATAGTGGTTTTGGTGTGGTTAATATTTCTTATTTTTTTACTTCATTTGTTTTGGATCACAGTTAATTATTGTTTCATGCATACCAAATTTGGAACTTTCACTAATTTGTGAGTAATTATTATTTCGATATTGCTGATCGTCAGTTGACCTTCCAGTGATCTGCCATTTAATTATTTACCTCTATTTTTATTATTCGTCACTTTTGAAAAAAACTAAAATTTGAAATATAAATAAAGCAATAACTCACTAACAATTTGGAATTGATTAGTAAACCAATAACTCCCTAAACCCTAAACCTTGACCCTAAACCCTAAACAAATCAATTAACGTATGACACTGTATTATAAGTAACATGCGTAAAATATTTCATTATTATTTATTGGGTTCAAAGATCTTAACCTACAACTTGTGTCTTATCACCATTGAAATTGTTTGGTTCCAACTGTGCAAACTCTCACTTAAACCTTAATGGCTTAATGGCTTATGTTTTTTAAAACATACACCATATTATTATTATATATTTTATCAATATATATCTATAATACATTTTAGATTTCTTTTTATTTTTCTATTATGTATGATTTTCTTTTGTATTGCTAAATTATTTTTTTCCTCACCAATCTCTACATTACTGTTAGCAAATTTATTGTTTTAGACAAAACCTAACAACGTTATTAAAAAGCACTAGTAAAATAGTAAAAAAAAAAATGCAAAATGAATCTCTATGATAAACTCATTAACAATTTCTATTAATTTATTTTCAATTCCTTTTTTGTTATTTTTATGTATTTTATTATTTTTCATGTCAAGATCAGTTGAATATATGTTCCGCCATTTTTAACCCGTATTCTTTAACAAGTTTTATATAAAATTATAGGNAGGGAATTAAAAAAAAAAAAAAAAATTGTAGTAGTTGAACAGTGCCTTTGAACAAAAAAAAAAAGAAAAAAAGAGAAAATAATAGAGTATAAAAAGTGAAAAATTATGTAAAGTGCACTGCCCTATAGTGTTTAAAAATTAAAATTGGTTGCCTCTACACAAATGCATGTTACTGTGGCTAATGGCAAAAGCAGAAACATCTGTTAGTTAAGTGCTTTATGGTAAGCCACCACAGCTTTTTCATTTTTAAAGCGCTTATTCTAAAAGCCCACAATCAACCACATCAACAATCATTTAGATGCTACATCAAGTATTAACAAATGCCATTTTTCTAATCCTTTTTTCTGTTAACTACTTAATCATCTGTTTCTAAAAGGCATATCCTATATACCCCTTTTATTTAATAGGGCATGCTATAGCCTGCTAGGATCAAATGCCACACCAGGGGATTTTCCAAATGATGTTAACAATTTGTGCTTTTTGTTGAGCTATGGTTTATTAATTATAAGGTGCTTACCAATTCCCTTTTTTTTTTAGCTCCTTCCCATCAAGGATGCCTCAATTTTGAAATTATGTCACCTAGAAATTCTAAAACATTTATAGATTACAAGGGGATGTTGTTTCCCCCCTTATAATAGGAACCCATCATTTTCTGGTTTTTTTTTTCGTTGAGTGAAAGATAACAGCTTAGCTGCTTCAGTCATTTTTATTAGAAATAAACCTAACAAGAAATACAAAACAACTCGATTTCAAACTTGGAACTTGGAACTTGAAACTTGAAACTCCAGATGTCAACAATCAAACCTTTTACCACTTACACCTTTTACCACTTACACGAGAGAGAAAGAGAGTCAGTAAACCCCACCAAATTAATATGTGAAAATCCCTATCATGTACTTATTCTCTAACATCAATAAACATCTTATTCAAGATTCAATTCTATCTCCCACACTGCATAAGGCATCACCCGAGCAAATATATTGCATAGCGAAGATAATGCAATTGCGACCAGATTACCAGGTAAGAAACAAAGTTAATTTCACAGGTAACTCGTAATATGAAAACATACTTCTTTTCGTACGACATGGTTTTATGTACACAAATCATAGCATAAGCAATTATTCATGCTACCCAAATGCCCAACAAGATACCCAGGAAATTTTCGAACATGGCTGACACTTCCTACCATTAGAAGAACATAAATCCGTTCCAAGTAAAAAACCAGACCTGATTTGAACACTAGCATTAGAAATGCAGTTGCCTGCACTGCGAAATTGTCGCCTCCGAGGGGCAATATGGGCATTTAAAAGGCCTCGTACTACTCTTCGAGAGCTTCACGATCGACTGCTTAGAAAGCACGTGCCCGCATGGCAGCAGCATCGGAGGGTTCTCCTCGCTCGCTGGCTCGCGTAAAACCGGACACACAAACACTGAGTGGAACTGGAACTCCCTTCCCAAATCGAGTGCCACTGGGAGCTGTTTCATGTTCTGCCACTCCTCCTTTTTTCCAGCCATAACTGTACTCAGCTTTAACAAAGTCGGAAGCCCTTGCACCCCTGCAGATATTGCAACTTCGAGCGGAGATTCATAGGATTGCCCTAAAAGTCCACAGAATTGTCGGGCCAGCTCGTGGGCCAGCTCTTCCCACTGGGCCTGGGCTGTGAACTCGGTGTAGGGTGACTGGTCAAGCCGCCCGGCCCACAAGAGACATGCCATCAACTTTTGGATTGAACCTTTGTGGGTGGCGGCAAAACGAGCTAAGTGTGTTCTTGCATACTTGAGAGCTTCGTCACGATTGCCCTTCTTTAATATCTCAACAAACTGTAGTTGGTGGAGCTTCAGCTCAAGAGTTGACCCGTTTTGGGTAAGTGGGCCACGGTTCTTGGCAGCCCAAGCGAGAGCAGGCTCAAGGTCTCGTTCCCTCATGGATTCGAGAATTTGGTACATTTCGACAAATGGAAGTTTTAAAGAAGCAGCGTTTGGCTCACGGGCTTCGTTTGTGAAGCAGTCACCGAGATCGAAAAGGCCCTGTCGATAGAAGTGAGTGGAGATTATCTCGTTTAATACATGCGGATCGGTATCCACATTCCTATAAGCCCTGGAGATGTCGGGTTGAAAACATTTTTCGAGAAGCTTGGTGTACTTGGCGAGTGCCAAGTTGATATCCTTCTGATTGCTGTCGAGTTGGTTCATTGGGGCCAGCTCATTTAGTTTGTCCTTTAGTTCGGTGAGGACGGAAGTGTGGTTGGAGGTGGTTTGTATTTTCGTGATTGCTTGCTCGATTTCTTTCTCGATCTGGTTGACAATATCTAGTGTTTTGGAGGATGATTGCTTCTGCTTTTTGGCAACTCGGTCAAATGCTTCTTTTAACAGGTCAAGTTCCATTTAGTGTGCTCGCGTGCCTTTTGAGCTTGATCTGTAAAGCAAGTAGGGTTTGGTAACACTATATGATAGTTGTGTGCTTGTATGCAGAAGAATAAGGGAAAATAAAACATTTACTAAGCCTCATAATTAACCATGAAATGGTGTGACGCACCTCAATATAAATCATGCAAAATTATACTGTACTAAAGTAGATTCTACAGATGCAGACCAGCATATGCAGACTGCACATGAGAGCAAAACAAGTTAGTATACATGACTTCCTCCAAAGCCCAAACAAACCTTGAAGACGCCCTAATCATAATCTTATGATCAAACATGCATGAGAATGTCCCAATATTATGCAAACTTTTACTTTGTAATAGTTGATTTAGTGGTGTACAAAATGTTTTAACAAGTGACCATTAAGCCTAGGGTTCAAACAACTTGGAGCCTGCTATATGAATCAATTCTTCGAGTCAGTGTCTTGAACAAACATTCTTTTCGGTCAAGCCAAGTCTAATTTATATTTTCACACTACATGCCCTAATGTAACTTTTGGTCATCCCGTCTCCCTTTTTCTGAAAACTTGGTCAAAAGCAATTAGAATTTATTGGTGCCAAAGAAAATAAATATTTAGTGCCATCATGTGCTGGTACATGGGAAAAAAGGCTTAGTGAATTGTTTTATTGTTGGAGTCCTTTCCATCAAAACGTGTCTAGGTTAAGCTTAGAAAAGGTTACAGCAACATGCCTAGGTTAAACTTAGAAAAGGTTTCAGAGATCAGTGTTGCAATTTGTTCCTACTTAGGCAAAACCTCCCCTCCTTTCCAGTGCATTATATTGTCTAAGTTGCACACCGACAAACCATCTAAATCTGTTTTCATGGAACTTGGCCTGTATATAAGTACTAACTTCCCTCACACAATCATTTCTTATTCTATCTTGTAACCAGATACAACTCGATTTGGTTTACATGTTTTCAAAATATCACAACATTCTGAACAATAAAGTATGACAGATCTTACAGATATGCAGATATATTATGCAAGCAATAACTAGCCAGAAATGCCCTAAAATGCATAGAGGCCAAAACTGATGAAAGGTCGCAAAACTTCTTATGTAAATGTTCATTTAGTGTCACTACAGACCACGCACAAAGACTCATCAGTAAGGCCAAGAAATACACCAGCCAAACAAAATCACTTGTATGCTACCCTGTGTAGTTATTACCAGATTATTAGTCACATTGTCCAAATAATTTTTAGATTTTATATGGGTTCATCGCTTATATATCCCTGCATATACCTGAAATTGCACAAATTCTCGAGTTGTTGGCATAAGTGCCCCAGAAACTGTATTTGCATCTATATGTAAAAAAGTGATTTTGCCAGAGGTACAGTGACAAATAAATAAGTTTTGAGGGGGTAAGCATGCATACCACTGTGATGGGGTATTTCTGCAATTTAAATAATTGAAAGGGAAATATCTAAGAAAATAATAATAATAATAAAAAATAAATAAAATAATGTGACAAAAGCTATGGAACTACCAACAAGCATACAGGACACAATAGGCTTCAGCAAAAAAAGGGAAAAAAAATATCTACGATTATTTTTGTACCTGAATATGGAAGAGATATTCAGCTCTGATGTGTGCTTAGCTTCTACTCGCTCTATTTTAGTGCTTTTGTAACAGTTTTAGCCTGTCTGGGCAAAGAAATCAGCACAGCACTAAAAAAGAAGCCAAAGAAGAAATAATCAGATAATAGCAAGTCATATAAAATACAGTACGATTTACCAATACGGGAATGCCAAAAATCAAAGCACAAAGTAAAAATCAGTATGTTAGAATGCATCATTAGAATTTATCAGCAATATATTTTCTTTGTTATTTCTGTGCTTCCATAGAGATAAAGTTAAAATTTTCCGTTCTTGAATCAAAACACAAAATTAGTACAATAACAAGCAGCATATTGTAATAGCCAGGGTCCCATATATCACGAGACAAATCAATATCTCCAGCGTTTAATGCAAAAAATATACATCCTATCTAACTTCCTTAGCACGTATACTGTTAAAAGAACTCCCATCTTTTTGTACATACTATATCCACCATTACTTTCAAAAAAAGGAAAAGCCTCTAGCCGGCATCTATAAAACTACAAGTTTACTGCTCAGATAATTGACCTTTAACTATTCCTTCAATGAATATAAAAGGATTACCAGCATTTCATACCTACAGTCAAGAAAGTGCAACTAATACGCCTGAGGCATAAGCCCATCCATTAGCATATTAACATGATTCGATATAACAAATTCAATATAACAAAGGACATCGGTTAAGAGGTTGCTTCATTTTGCAAAATAAAATCGCATGCAATATATCTTCAATCAGCTCCTTAGAGCTTGCAGAATAAATGCTTAAATCCCAACTTAACCAATCTTCAACGGTTCAACCCCTCCATGTACAACACAACAAACCACCTCTTTCACCATCCAGGAAATTTTCGTTATCAATCTTAGGCCATAAATTTAGAAACAAAACCGCCACTAACCAGGGTGTGCTCAATGAGGCAATTAAAAACATCTTATGATTTAAAATCTACTATGGTATTCATGTTAGGCTAGAGGACAACAGCTTCGAATACTAGTGATTGGTTTCGATCGGCTGGTTTAAAACAAATTTTGTGAGAAAATACAATCTGTTTCTGCTCATGCTCAGTTATCATAAGCAACAGAAAATAGTATGCCATAGACATAAATTGTCTAGAAATCTTCAGAATATGGGATAATTATGCTTAACATGGATATAATCATGTTTCAAGCTTGACGTAAGCTAGAATATCCCTCGTGTGTAGTCAGGAGTAGAAAATTAACACCTTGAGGATTAGAACAAAGCTTGTCAGAAAAAGTGGCATCTACAAATAAAAAATTACTAACACTTCCAAGACCCCAACCAAACCCAACTTAAAAAAAAAAAAAGGAAGATGGAATCTCAATGGTGTTAGTACAAAAGAGAAACAGAATTCTCACAAAATGGTTAAAGCAGCAGATGTCCCATTGGAACATCAAATTACTTATACATTCACAACAGATAAAAAGTCATCAACCTCCTTTTTCTAGTTAGAGGGTGTAACTAACTTTAGGTCATGAAAACATACCGGGATAAAGAAATAGATTTCTTACAAGATGGTTTAGTCTGGGATCGTTAAGCATAAAAAAAAAAAGGCAGAGTGTTCATAATTCATTTGACGACTCCTCAACTTAATATAACTTAATATGAGGGTGTATTTGTAACAAACCGTGCTCTCAAGGTGTCTATATGATAATTAAAACTTCATAGGGCTGTATATATGAATAAATATTTTCAATGCATATTTTAAAGCCTTAAGCTAAAAATAAAGAAGTATAAACAACTTCACCTATTTGTCCGTGAAAATTTATCTTTCTAAATCTGGTTCTCAATGACAAGAAAATAGGAGTGTCTTGTAAACTGAATTAGTAAATTAAACAATTGTTAAAATTAAGCGAATTCTCAGCAATACATTTAATTAGTTGTCCACAAATATAAGAGATAAGTTTCACCCTGAAAGCCTGAATTTTGTGAGTTGAAAAGCTCGGACTAGGCATTACTGAAAATCATAAGCACAAAAATGTAACCATGCTTATTTAATAAAGGGAAAACAGGGAAATGAAGATGCTTCATAACCACGAAATGTAACTACGAATACATAACCAAGGTTTCAAGTCTTCAGCATTTGGTAGAGGGAAAACAGGGTTTGCGCACATCATAACCACGAAAATGTAACCATGTAAAATACATAAATATGGGAAAAGAATATCAAAGATATAGATCATATGACATAAAATAGGACACTTAACTGAGAAAAAGGCTCTGCAAAGCTGAAAGATTTATTATGGAAAGAGGAACAAAGATTTAAAATCTTACATGTCGCAAGGAGCACAACAGGATTCAAACAGTAACTATAAAAACATTAGATAGCATTCATTTTGTGCTTAAAAAAAAAAAATCCACAATAATTACCACCAATATGGAATTGCTAAATCTATACGGTTGGCCAACGAATCATGCAATAACCATAATCCTAAATTCTTTATACTCCATCCAAACTCAAGAAAAGCATGCCAAGATCCTAATTTCTTGATGCCACGAACAAAATTTTTCCAGGCACCATGATTACATCAATCCGAAGCTCCATGAGAACCCAATTCTTTTACTATGCGGGGTTGGGAAGCTTGCGGTTGCAATCCCGGACGAGTCCAAACGGAGAGAGATCAGCAAATTGTTAGGGTTAGGGTTCAGATCAGCAAATTGTTCGGATTCGGGTTAGGGTTAGGGTTAGGGTTAGGGTTAGGATAGGATTCAAGAAGCTTCTAGATTTAGAGAGAGAGAGAGAGATGTGAACTATGACGCAACGCAACCAGAGCTTCCGTAACTGCGGTTCCTACTAGCGATCCACTTGTGTAATAGGGTCATCCTGTGGACGGCTAGGATTAAATCAAAACGTGCATCGCTCTGCTTAGGGAGAGAAACAGAGTTAGTTAAATTTTTTTTTTTTTTAATAGAGGAGAATCTTCTTGAAAAAGGTCGTTAGTACAAAAGATTTTTTTTTGAGCTTTTTTTTGGCATTTAGTCACCTCAGAATTTTTTTTTTTTTATAAACAGTCCTAGAAAGTTTATATTGTAAAATTAGTCATATTTCCGTCACGCAAACGTCACGTGATTGCTATATGGTTCGTGACCGTATTACGTTGAATACTGTGAACTATTTGTCATGTTTTGATTCCTAAACCCTAAGCCCCAAAATATTACATTACATATACTAGGGTGTAAACGAGCCGAACACGAGCTAGCTTACGAGCTGGCCAACGAACAATAGTTAAAAGGATTAGATTAAAATATATAAAAAATAAATTTATAAAATCTTATCCCTAGACTTTGATCTAATAGTTAAAACTTTACATATAAATGAATCTTTTTATAATTGAGCTCGCATTTATATTATTTATTTTGCTAAAAATTAAATAATAAATATATATTATATATATAAATAAAAATTAAATAAATTATATAAATATAAAATATATGTATTTCGAACTTGTATCGAGCTGAACACGAGCAAGCTGACCCCAGCTCGTATTCGCTTGTTTATTAAACGAGCCGAAAATTCAGCTTCGTGTTTCGGCTCGTTGACTAAACGCGATTCGATCTCGAGCTCATTTCGAGCTGAACATGAGCTGACTGCGAACGCGCGCAGCTGGATTGCCACCCTCTACATTATTATTGTAATTAATTCAAAATTAATTTTTTTTCCAAAAGTTCTAACACTTCTTCTTTTTTTATTTTTTTAATTATTTTATTTTATATTTTAATTATTTCTTTCTCATCTTCTTTAACGTCTAACTCTTTAACTTTCAATAACATCACCTTCTCTCTTTTTATTATTATTGTAATTAATTCAAAATTAATTTTTTTTCCAAAAGTTCTAACACTTCTTCTTTTTTTATTTTTTTAATTATTTTATTTTATATTTTAATTATTTCTTTCTCATCTTCTTTAACGTCTAACTCTTTAACTTTCAATAACATCACCTTCTCTCTTTTTATTATTATTGTAATTAATTCAAAATTAATTTTTTTTCCAAAAGTTCTAACACTTCTTCTCTTCTTTAACGTTTCCCACTTCTCTCTCTTTATTATTATATTTAATTAATAATTAATTTTTTCATCCCCCATGTCTCCATTAATCTCTTCGTTTTTCAACTCTTGCTAAATCTCTTTCATCCTCTCCCTCTCCCGTAAAAAGTCGCTCGCTTTCATCACTGTTGTATCGCGTCAAGTTCATAGAATCC
The DNA here is from genome assembly GCF_001540865.1 of Ananas comosus. Classification (NCBI taxonomy): domain Eukaryota; kingdom Viridiplantae; phylum Streptophyta; class Magnoliopsida; order Poales; family Bromeliaceae; genus Ananas; species Ananas comosus. The sequence continues at coordinate 3,902,794 of NC_033624.1, forward strand.
GCAGATCCCGTCGTGTATTTGGTGGGGATGGCAGTGGTGGTAGAAGATGAAGATCTTGGATGCGGCGGCTGCGGAAGCGGCAACAGAAGTGGAAGAGAGTGTATGGATATATAATCAACTTACTATTGATAGTATATATATACGGTGATAATCAAGTAATCGGGAATTTTTTTGTATTTTACTTTTTCTTTAATGTTTTTCTTTTTAACTACCCTATCTATTAGCTTTTTTCAATTTCTTTTATAGTTATTTAGATGTATGTAAAATTGTTAAACAATAAGCTGATAGAAAATATATTTTTTTATAGAATTTGTTTCTAGAATTAGATGTTTTTTTAAAGGATTTGCATGTATGTTATAAATAATTGCTTACCCCAATTTACAATTTTATATATACACTGAATAATTTTAAAAAATTTACTATTAGACAATTAAAATCTAATTCAACAAATACAATTTAAATCATATTAAAGTTTATATATTAAAATTTTATAGCACCTTGAGCTAATTTTATTTAAATTATTTTTATTTAAATTAATTGAATTATTAATCTTGCTAATAATTTTATTTAAATTGTATTTGTTTTCCTTTATTTTACGCCTCTCTTTTTTTCTCTTTTTTTTTTTCTTTCTTCATCTCCTCACTGTATTTTGTTTTTGATATATGTACAATTTCAAACTATCATCGATGATCAACAATAATAAAAAAATTGCTTTGATAATATTTGTCCGCTGTATCGTGCGGATAACTACACTAGTTACTATGGTAGGAGAATAAATGAAATACGGTGAACCATTCGTCGTGTCCACACATGATGAATGATTCATCGTGTTCAACTTAAACTACACCACTTTTCACGCACGCGTAGCGCTCGCATGACGCTTAATGACGGGAATAGAACTAATCTTGTAAATATAAATTTTATGGAACTATTTGTAGAAATTTTTTTTCGAGAGAGTTAAATGTAAAAAAAAAAATCCTTTTTTTACCATCTAACATAGACTAGCACAGATAGTAAAGAAAAAAAAAGAAGTTAATATTCGAGATCCCAAAATTATAATCTAGTAAATTTATATTTTTAATTAAATTTATTTTTTAAAAAATAAACAAGTTAAAAATAAACTCTATCTAAAAATAATATTATGAGATTATTATTTACATGAATTAGTCCTGTTGTTTATGTGCAAGTCCTACGTGGAATATTCATTGAGGATAAGATAAGATGGATTTTTGGGGTTTTTTTGCAAATAGCTCTCTAACAAAATTTTATTTTAAAATTGGCCATATTAAAAATTTATTTACAAAAATGGCCCTATCCCTGCCACGCAAGCGCCATGCGTGCGGGGCTGGGGCCAGGTGTTTAAGTTGAATACGGTGAACCATTCACCGTGTTCAAACACGGTGAATGATTCACCGTGTCCAATACAAATATCCCCACTTAGCCAAAAAATGATTAAGTAGAGTTAGTTGTATTGGACACGATGAACCATTCACCGTGTCCAAACAACAAACTCGACTTAGCCTTTTTTGGCTAAGTGGGGATATTTGTATTCGACACGGTGAACCATTCACCGTATTTGAACACGGTAAATGGTTCACCTTGTTCAACTTAAACTCTTGCCCCGCCCGCGTGGAGCTGACGTGACGCTTGCGTGGCAGGGACATAGCTATTTTTGCAAATAAATTTCTCACAGGCCCACTTTTAAAAAAATTTTTTATCAGGGGGCTATTTGCAAAAAAACCCCTAGATTTTCACTTACCGATTAGTTTGTACATAATTAAAATAATTTTAATAATATTTAACAGTGTTAATTATCGATTAAGAAGTAAACGATCTGATTTAGAACCGGCCCAACCCCGCCCGGCCCAATCCGGCCCACTTTATATCCGCTAGGCAACTAATTCCACGTTACAAAAATATCTCCAAAGTAAAACACAAACACAAACGCATACCAGAGAGAGAGAGAGAGAGAGAGAGAGAGAGAGCGAAAATGGCGATAGCGTGCTCCTCCACGGCTCTAATGGCGCCTCCGCCACTCCTCCGCACGAAACCCTCGTCCCCCTCCTCTTCCTGTTACTACTCCGTTACCTCCTCCGCCTCCCTCGCCTCGCGCGCCTCCCTTCTCTTCTCCGGCGGCGGCGGTATCCTCCGTCCCGTTGCGCGGCGGCGCCGCTCCGGTGGACGCGGAGGCGGAGGGGGAGCCTTGGGGTCGCGGTGCCTCTTCGGGCTCGGCGTCCCCGAGCTCGTCGTCATCGCCGGGGTGGCCGCGCTCGTGTTTGGCCCCAAGAAGCTCCCCGAGATCGGACGCAGCATCGGCAAGACCGTGAAGAGCTTCCAACAGGTTCGGCCCCCTCCCTCAATCCATCGTCTAGGGTTTCGAGTTGATCGCGTAGTTTGCGTTTTCTCGAGAAGATTGTTAGGGTTTGTGTGGAATTGATTCTTGTTTAGCTGAATTTAGAGAAGAGTAGGGTGCCACAAAGGACAAAACAAGGAATTAAGGCATGTTCAGCTCGGCTGGAGCTGAATAGAGCTGTTTGGAAGCATCATTCTGCGAACGAACAATTCGCAGAATGATGCTTCCGAACTCTAAAGCAACATGCGTAACAAATTACTTCGCTCGAACTCTAAAGCAACATGCGTAACAAATTACTTCGCCTGTTCGAGCGAACTAATAAATTACACAGTCAATCACCATGTCAAAAAAAAGAAAAAAAAGAAAAAAAAAATGAGACCTTTTGTGCGCGGTGGTGGTGGTGGTCACCGTTACGAGCCTATAGCGACCGAATCCCAAGCATGTAACCCTCCACAAGGCAAGGCACCATGGAAACAGAAACAAAGCAAACGATCGATTCCCACTTTCTTTTGCGACAAACCACACACAACACACCAATCAATTCGAAACCCCACCCCCGAGTAAGTTTCTTCCAGAACCTTCAATGATGTAACCGCAAAAGAGATCCCAAAAAAAAAAAATAAAAAAAAAGGAAAAAGAAGTGATGGACGACTACATGCAGAAGGAGACTTGAAAACATGCGGATCCAAAAGCGGCGCCGGCGGCAACCGCCACCGCCGCCGGCAGCGCCGCTGCCGGGGGAGGCGGCGGTTCGGTGCGGTTTGGGACATGACCACATGAGAATCAAGGGACCGGCGTTCGGTGGCCGTGATCAGATAATGCCAACTCTAGTAAATAAACAGTTACGCTGACAAAATCAGAAAAACCTTGTAAGTGAATAGTTTCGCGAATTGTTCGCAGAATGATGCTTCCGAAAGCGAGCACCACGAGCTAAGTTGATCGCGTAGTTTCCTATATGCTTGTCTTCTGCTTCTCGTGTAAAATAGCTGCTTTTGAAGCACAGCGCAAGTGTTCAGGAGCTTTTTTATTCTTCTTCCTTGGTGCGAATCCTGTTCTAGGAGATGGGTATAAAGGAAATTACCATTTTGAAATGAGGACTATGATTGAGCTGATTTTTCCAAACATTATTGAACCAACCCTGAACGGTTAAACTCAAAGGTTTGTTGATGCTTTTGTCGTTCTCTTATAGTAAAAGTTGAATGGCTATAAATGTAAGGCTTTATAAGATGAAGATGGTTAGAATCGTTAGTAAATCGAATATCAAACTTGGATGTTGTTCTAGTGGTACTTGAGGAGAGCCATGATGAATGTTGACAATATGGTGTGAGTTTATGTTCTTGCAATCACTAGCATGTTTCACAGAGGGAAGAATTAAGCAACCATTTGCCTTGCAGTTGGCCTTTACATCAAAAGTTTTTGCTTTTTCTTTGCTTCAAATCTTAAGGGGCTTGGATCTGTACTGTTCTAGATGCGCTTGGACGACCTAGAGCTCAATCGTTTAGGTGGTATCAGCAATAATTGTAGGAAACAAGTTTCAACCAGTTGGAGAGAAACTGATAGTTTGATTTTTTTTTTTTTTTTGGGCCATAGTTATCTATTTAAGAACACAATGTTTTGGACCTGAACACCCTCTCTTTATCTGGTCGTTATGTAATATGTACTATGTATATATTTGCTCTTGGGGATTTCTAACTTCTAAGATTTTTTTGTGTTTAAATACTCTTAGTTTTTCGGGTCTGCATAGATATATTTTGCTTTGTACGATCGGTCATGAAATTACTGGATCTGGCATATTCCCAACTAGTCATTAATGGGCTCACATCCCTGTGCTAAAACTAGATGTACTGTTCAAAAATTGAAGCCTTGCACTTTATACAAAGTGCAATTTGGTCTTTACTCTTTCACCCAAACAAATTAGCCCTGAACTTGCCTCAGCCTTTGCAATATCATTTCTACATGTATTTTTGCCCAAAATCATTTACATCATATCATCTGGGATGTGAGCTTGTTTACAAATATAAATACTAGGTGAGATTGGATAAGATAAGTTTTAGTTCTGGGACAAATCTGTTTAAGTGAAACAAAGTTTTTATTCCGTAGTTGAAATCGAAGCTCTCGCAGATTGAAGCATTTCGACAATAAGAGTCTTGACATCCCTGCATAAGAAACAAGGCAACCGCAATGTTGAGATACGGAACCTACTTCCATCCCCAGTTTTGAGCAACAAGAAAAGAACGGAAGAGAACTTACTAAAAACAACATTTATGAAAGCATAATGCAGATATTTCTATGGCTTACTTTCTGTCTTGTGCTGGCCTTGGGAAAGGGATCCGAAGCTTCATACTGTTTCCTTGATAAACAGCCTAAACATAGAAAGCAAAAATGAGCTGTGGAATTCAAATGAATGAGAACTTGTAGTTCAATTGAAAAAGCAAACAGATTGTTTGTATATGAAATCAATAGCGTTGAAATTTGTTATGATGACAGCTAAAGTTACTAACATGGTACACCATAGTTATGTTGTTGAATCAAACCTACAGAGGGTTTTTTTTTTTTATTTCTCTAAGTGCCGACAGCACCTATGCTCAGAACTAATCAAACATACTTAGAGCTAGGTAAATCTGATATACAAAGCACCTATTTTATTTACCTAGTGACACCAAAAGGAGTTATGCTACAAGTGCTGCTTGGAAACAAAGGATGCACAAACTGGAGATGCACAAACCTATTTGATTCATAGGCCTAGAAACACAAGCTATCAGCATTATCATTCTTTCTTGCAGGGTTACTTTTAAGGATGGACTTGGTTGTGAAAAAAACTTTCAATACCTACAGTTGCAAACTTACAATTATAGGAAACAAGTTTCAACCGGTTCGAGAGAAACTGATTATTGGGTACTTTAAGACCGGTTCGAGAGAAACTGATTATTGGGTACTTTAAGGATATAGTTTGATTTTTTTTTTTTTTCCCCGGCCGTAGTTATCTTTTTAAGAACACAATGTTTTGGACCTGAACACCCTCTTTATCTGGTGGTTATGTAATATGTACTATGTATATATTTGCTCTTGGGGATTCCTAACTTTCAAGATTTTTTTGTGTTTAACTACTCTAGTTTTTCAGGTCTCAATAGATATATTTTGTTTTGTACGATCGGTCATGAAATTACTGGATCTGGCATATTCCCAACTAGCCATTTTAATGGGCTCACATCCCTGTTCTAAAACTAAATGTACTGTTCAAAAATTGAAGCCTTGCACTTTATACATAGTGCAATTTGGTCTTTATTCTTTCACCCAAACAAATTAGCCCTGAACTTGCCTCAGTCCTTGCAAGATCATTTCTACATATATTTTTGCCCAAAATCGTTTACATCATATCATCTAGGATGTGAGCTAATTGACAAATATAAATACTAGGTGAGATTGGATAAGATAAGTTTTTGTTCTGGGACAAATCTGTTTAAGTGAAAGATTCAGGAACCATCCACCCATCTTGCACTATTACATAATATTTTTATGTTTTTCAGCCTCCTGTTGTTCTAAATCTTCTTAAATTTACACTCAGGCAGCTAAAGAATTTGAAACCGAGATAAAAAAAGATTCCGAAGATGCAAGTCAACCTGCTCCATCTGAAACCCCCAAAACAATCAAGAGCGAAGACGAGAAAAAGGAACTCGAAGCTTCATCAGGCACCAAAGAAAGCATCTAGAGGAGGAACCTAAGCTGCTGTTTTTCCAAAGCCATCTCCGTGTTTCATTGTTTGTATCATTAAGAGAGTATTTAATGTTCCTTATTTTTCTTATCATTCCATAATCTTATGGCGTTTTGACTCGACAAAACTGCGATTCGAGCTTCTGAAATGTAGTTAGTGCATTATTCCCACTTTTACCAAGACTTGGCTTGTGCCATTTTTTGTACCAAAGTTGAGTTTCTTGTTGTTGCCTCTAAAGGAATCATCTGGTTTCATCAGTCGGTTGTACATGTTAACTTAAATCTATCTTGCAGTTGAAGATTCGATTTTCTTAGAATGCTTAATCTCATCCAAGATTATCTTCACACATGCTATGAACAAAAGTACAGTTTTTTCTAAAAATCTACTCAGGCCTTCAGCTACAGGACATTTTGAAAAAAGATGCCCCTACTACAATTTTTAATTTGCACCCTTCAATCGTTTCTTGGTTTTCAATTTAAGGGTTATACCATCAGGTGATTTAGAGCTTCTTTTAATATTAGACAGCTAACAGCTATTTGAGCCATTAACTTCGATTAGAATCAATCATGGACTTCAATCTGATGGTATTTAAAGTACTAGAGACTTTTTTCACCTGCGTTATCTTTGCACTTTCACCTACACTTCTCTTAACAAATAGGTACTCGCACTAACTGTCTCCAGTGTAAGTAATAATGAATTTGATAGTTGGTACCCAAGATTCCGAGTTCGACGTCTAATTACATAGTATTTTCAGCTAAGTTCATTTCTAAAATAAATAAATAAATAAAGTGGATAACATACTACCATTTTAAAAAAAAAAACACAAAATTGTGTAGCTCCCACACATTGATCATCAACTGAATAATAATACTTAAAAAGATAAAAGGACAGGCAATGTTGAAGAGATACTGATGTTCGTCCAAGATAACAAAATCATCATCTTTAAATAAGACTGATGGTTGGGTAAACAGATCAATTCCGAAAATGAATGGAATAACTTATGCTGCTCAAAACAATGCAGAGGATACAGTGAAGTGTAAACAACAAAGGGCCTTCCAATGTTTCATACCAAGTAAGTCACTGATTATTGATTGTGAAGAGAGTTGTTTTTTTTTTTTTTAATTATAGTTATTATTGATTGCTTAGTTCATCTGAAAATCAGCAGGCATCAAGATCCCTGCATGGCGGAGGTTTTGGCTCCCGGAGCAGAGTTGTGTTCCCTCCGGCAGGTCCGCTCCTGATCCGATCCGGATTTTGTGTGCCGACCTGAAAAAAAGAATCAAAATTATTACGAAGAGGATCAAAATTATTACTAAGTGTGGTAGATGACCAAATAATTGTTGTCATTAAAAAGCAACTTACAGGTGGAGTTTCTCCCCTTCTCAACATCTCGACAATCTCGACAACTCGCTTAGGAGTGACATCCTCCTGGAAAAGAAAATAGCAAATTAATCAAATAAAAGGACGAACAAAGTGAAGCGTCGAAACCCCAGTTTACTGAATAAAACTTATCTACTTAACTATTTGGGCCATATTAAGTATTATCGACACCTTAAGCTCTCTAAGGCCAACATTTTTCTTTTCCCTACCCAAACAAGACATATCCTTTCTCCAAAACCAAGGTAATATTCCATTTTAATTTTCACAAACCTGGTAATGTTACCTGAAGAATCTTTCAACAACCAATTATGCCTGATTTTCGTCAACATACCATGACAATACTCTGGTTATCATAATGTTGATTTGCAAAACTGCAAAACTATTTCCCACAGTATATAATATAGAACAAGCTCTCCACATTAGAAAAGATGTCAGAAAAGATCTACATTCATTTCTGAAAAGATGTCTGAAAAGATGTCTGAAAACTCAAAAAAAATCAAAACATCTACATTCATTTCTAAGATGTCTGAAAAGATCAGCTACTCTACACTAAAACAAGCACATATCAGACTATCTTACTCGGCAGTTGCTTGGGAAATCAAATGTTGCTATAATAAAATATAATACATGACTTGAAACAGACCACAACAAAACAGCGTCGAAGAAAACTCACGTAGTAATTATATGTGTACCCTTCCGAACCTTTAGAGTAGTCAGCAACAGTAATCATTGGAGCATTTACACAGCAACCCTGTAAGAACCATTAGAGTAAAAAAATATTAATACCATATTTCCCATACATTTCAACGATACGTTGGTAAAGTAAAGATCATTCAACAAATATTTCCTCTTGTACGCAAGATGTGAAAGTTATGTCATGACTGTCATACAACCTACAAGCATTCTTTATATCCATTATAATAGTAAATGAACTTCAATTCAGTATCCTCACATTAGTAACAGAAACAAACTCCCAGGAGAGCTTGTAACACCCAAATAATCTCACAATGGATAATGTAGGGATAATCCTTGGTTACATAAGGACACAGCACATTGGAATTGGATCTATTGTAACTTAGGATTAAATATTTGGGCCTAGTGATTAAAAGCTTATCTCAAGTTATACTAGTGTGCTAGTTGGGTTATAGAGAGCTGGCTAAGAGAATGCTTACCATGCACTCCATTTCCCCAACAGAAAACAAGCCATCCTTTGTTACTTCTGCAAAGATAAGCAATAAGTTTTATTAATCTCCAGAGAAGCTTATTAAGCTGTTTGAAAAAAATAATCAAGTGCATGTATAAGTCAACCATTGCGCTTTACTCCAAGGTGTTTAAGCAACGCTTCTTCGATTTCGCGTGATCCACGAATCATACAAGGTGTCGTCCCACAAACCAGAAGGTGATACTTACCAACCTGCACACCATAAACAGATTAACAAAACGCGATGCATGTATTTGTATGTATTGTATTTATACGATAGCAAGGTGAAGTCAATAAGATAACCACCTTTGTACGGTTGAACATAGTGTAAAATGTAGCAACTTCGTATACACGAATAGGAGCAACTTCAATGACCTTAGCTACCTGAAATCCGACAAAGTAATTAGGAATAATACTTCAAAAATTAGAAGGACACTATTCTAAAGAGAAGGATGGAGAAAGAAAGAGCAGTAACAAAATGTCATCACACCTCAGAAGACTTGCTTACTAGTGTTTGAAACTTAGCATAAAAATCTAGGGCAATTTATGAAGCTCGTTCAACTCAACTTAGTGGCACTGGTAGATTGCTTGGGACATTACAAACATCTAGGGCAATTCATTAAGCTCATTCAACTCAAGTGGTACTGGTAGGTCACTTGGGAAACACAGGAACTTCAAAGATTGCTACAGTCTGAGGCCACTAAATAGCCCATTCCAGATTTCAGGTTTTATGCCAGAATTCAAATTCAGTACTGCAATTAGGGTAGCACAGATAGTGGTAAATGTGTTATAAACTGTAATTGTGTCAAAACCTCTATACATTGACAAGAAAATGGAGCTAGAAAAATTGTACAGAAGACTTCCAAAGCATTATGTTCTTGCAAAGAAAATAAAAGGATGGCGCATATGGGACTCATAATCAAATATTAGCTGTCCTAGAAATGAGGACAAAAATTCATTCCAAATCCCCAGAAAGAAGGAAATACGATTCTGACAGAACTAACTCACAAATATCCTAAAATTGCACCTATATGGACTAAATATACCAAATTAGGTAGGCTAAAGTACAATATAAATTACACCTAATGCAAAATGAACATATACTTCGACCGCATAAGGATTCTTGGATTTGATCTACAAGAGTAAAATAAGATTCAAAACATGAATACAACTAACCTAGATAATCAGGCATAAAAGTACCTAGAAAGAAATGCTAACTCAAAAACACATTAATCAAAGAAGCTACACGTTGAAGTATAAAATTCAGTACACAACTAACCACTTATCGTCTACATACCGCATTCATTGCAGCAACTGGAAGCCATCCACCATGTTGTTGCTGTGCAAGATCCAATAGTGGGATAACAGCAGATTGCTTATAGTTGGAAGGATAGTGAGACAATATTTCCTTGACCTGAAATCATGAGTGCTGGCAACAATTAATCTCCGATACAAACAGATAGAGGTATATTTAATGGTCCACATGAGCAGGTGATTGTGAGGAATGATGAACTCGGTGTTATACAAAGGCACAATTGCCAAAGAGCAAGATTTTATGGACATGTCCGAAATGACTTAGTTTTCAGCGCCAAATCATTATTGTATATAATATTTTGTTCCGTTAATAAAATATCGCCTCAAAGTCCCCTGATCAGTGTTCATCTAGAGGGTAACTTTACTATGTAAACCGGAAATGACACCACTATATGATCAGATGTGGATATAACTTACTTAATATTTCCATGCTACAAAAGATAGCGAATGACCGTTCTCATCTTTTCCACTTGATGCAATCACTTATGAGATCGATACGCTATTAAGAATAGGTTGATTTTACCTTCGAATTTCAGAGATAAGTTTGGCTCTAAGAATTTTACTGAAAATAATGCAGTGTGGTAAGTGGAATATAGTGCAAACACAGGTCCAAACCTACATAAGAATCGAGAAATTTCTGATTTTATTGGAGGTAAATAAAGAGACAAAGTCACAACGCTGCAAATAGACGGGCAAAACTAAATAAATAAAAGGAAAAAAAAAATGAAGGTGTTGGCAGAGGGCGGGGGATCTGAAAAGCTAACAACATTTACAAATTACCAGAGTTCACTCTCTCATCAACGCCAGCTACTACAAATATTGAATTAATTTAAGAAATTCCATCAAACATCCCTTGTCCAAAAGTCCAAGAATGTAATCAAATCACTAAAATTGCACTGCTGAACTCTAGGTATTTAATACCTTTTGGGAAAATTGCTTTGTCATCGAACAATTCCCATTGTTTAAAAATTAGTACTTGCCTAGTTATAATCAGAAGGTATCAGGGAAAAGGATTCTATATTCAATGATTGACAAGGCTCATGAATGTAAACATTTCAAATTGGTCCACATGTCGGACTCATATTAGGGCATAGACATAATCAGTAATTAAAATACAAAAAAGTTCTGCTTGTTACAATAAGTTCAAACATGAAGTAAAGTAGAGAGCTCTATAGACATTTTCTTTGAAGTTTATGGACGCGTCCTATTTTTCTGACCTAAAATCTTACTCTCTTTCGATTTCTCTACATTCTTTGCGTCATTATAAGTTAAGACCACACAATATTTCTGTCCACTTGAGCAAAAACAAATAGAGTGAGATGAAGTCGAAAAATAAGTTCTTCTATGATTCAAATAAATAATTGACCACACAATATTTCTGTTTCCTAAATCTACTAAATATGAATCAGAGAACATCACAATCAAACAAGGATCACAAGATTTTTTTTTAAAATTTTTTAAGGAAAGAATAAAAAGGGGGACTAAAGATCATACCTTTTCCTTGTTGGCCTCACTAAACTCCCATGGCACGTCAGGGTTATTGTCCGGGGAATCAATGTGCTGAGAAGACAACAAACCCCGCATAAAAACCCAATCTTGGACCCCAAAACAGGGCAAAATCGAAATAAAACGTCAAAATTCTGCAAAAAATCGAAGCAAATCGGAGAGCTCACGTAGTTTAGGGCGGTGGAGAAGGATCTGGAAGCGGAGGCGGCGGCGATCTAGAAGAGAACAAGCTACATCAGGATACGAATCACGAAAAAGTAGGGTTTTGGGGATCGGATCGAAGAGGGGAGAAACCCTAACCGGAGGAGACGGGCGTAGGAGGGCGCGGATCCCGAGGAGGCGCTTCGCGGCGCCGCGCGCCACCGCGGGGAGCATCTCGGCGATCGTGTGTGCGAGCGCGTGCGCGCGAGAGCGAGCGAGAGAGAGAGAGAGAGAGAGAGAGAGAGAGATGGTGGAGATGAGGAATGTTGTAGCATAATATTATGAGCCTGGTCTATGAGGTGGGAGTCACTGTTTGACGATCTAGTTGGATGGACCGAGTCGACCACGTCATCAATGAACCGGAATAGTAATGTAACTCTCTCTCTCTCTTGCGTGTGCGTGTGTGAGAGGAAACTTGTGATTGGACGTGGTTCGCCACGTCATGGCCCAAATATTTGCAATGCCTAAAAATGGGCTCCTTATAATATAAAAAAATAATAATAATAGAAGTGGTTTTAGATTTTTTTCAATTTTCTTAAATTTTTTGTGTATAAAAGCGGTATTTTTAGCCGCCCTATTTCCAAACTAGATCTTAATATGATATGTGATTAAATACCAAATAGGATTACAAACGAAGTAACAACAGTTATCGAAAATCTGAAAGATCTGAAATAAAAAAAAATCAACAAAAGAACTGAAATGTTTATGCATGCAAACAGTTCTATAATATTTCTTTTGGATCTCCTTCATGCATACGAGTGATGTAATTCAATTAATGTTTTTGTCATTTAAAAATTGTACAGTAAACATCCTCTTGTTTGAAGATAGGATTAATTTGATACAGATATATCAAATAACAAATATATTTCTACGAAACTTAAGTTATCAGATTTAACCCTTTAAAAATTCTCTAGTTTACAAATATATCCCTCAAAAAATTCTGATTCATTCATATTTATTACTGCCGTTTGATTCACCGGTAATTTTTTTAACGATAAAAACATAAAATGACTATTTTATCCTTACAAAATTTATTCATGTAAAAAAACTATCTTTCTTTCTCCCTCCCTCTCTCTCTCTCTCTCTCTCAGCGTGTCCTACAGTATAACACGTGAGCCGTACCTCATTTTTGTTGCGACCGAAGGCCTTGCCTTTGATGTCACCGCCGCCGTGGATCTCGCGGCCGCCATGGATAAAGAGAAAAGAGTAAAAATAATGACGAGACTCAATATTAAATTACAAATTATATGTAATGGATAAAAAGGTCATTTTATCACTTAACTAACTGTAGATGGCTTTTCTAACTCATGTTTATCAAAATTTTGTTAACAGAAAATATATTTGTAGGCAAAAAAATTTTTGGAAGGATAAATCAGATAACTTAAGTTCTATAAAAATATATTTGCTATTTGATATCTTTATAGGAGCCATATAAGATAAAGCTAATTCGAGAATCAACTATATCAACCTGAATTGATTTAGAATACTTTTACAAGTATCACCCCTTTGGTGCTATTAGGTTTTTAGCCCTTGTATCTACTCCTTGATTACTAATAGCCCTTGGATCAAACACTATTCCATCTATCACCACCTACCACCATCTATCACCATCATCCCAACCCTACATTTCTCTATCCAAGGGTTAAAAATTCACAAACACCATCCTCTTGATGCTTTTAGAAGTATTCTAGCTCAACTCATATCAACCTCTCTATCAAAAATACCAGCACTATATACAGTAAGAAACTATTTTGAACAGGTTATATATTAATTATATATATATTTATTTAGCATTTAATAGCAAGATATACGTAAAAATTAAACTAATTTTGTGGGGTATATCAACATAAAAACATGAAATATTAAAGCACAGGTATGTAATTTCGAACTTCAATTTTTTGAGGTACTTACAGAAATAGCTAATTTTGCAAGGGTACATGCGCAAAAGAACCAACTCTTTTTAAGATATTAAATTTTTTCTCACTTTCGAACATTACAACATACAACAAAGCTTCATTAGTTTTTTCTATTAATAAATGAGAAGAGCAAAGCTTTTGAAAGAAAAATTTTTTTCACTCATACAGAAAAAAAAAAGGAAAATAATAATACTCCCTTTATACAGTTGCATGCACGTATTATTACATAGCACAAGATCAGAGTCTGTTTGGTTAAACGAAAAATCGTAAAAAATAATTTTTCGTGGAAAAAATTTTCGGTGAAAAAGTTTTTTTATGCTTTGTAGCATTTGGTTTGTAAGAAAAAAAATTTTTTTTTTCCATCAACGTTTGTTTTGCTGAAAGAAAAAAATCCAAATTTATTTGATTCGATAGAAAAAAAAAATAAATGAAAAAAATTTTACCTAGTTTGAGTTTTCGTTTTTCGTCTAAAACCAACTAAAAATGAAAACTTTTATTTTTTTTCTCAATTTGTAAAAATATTTTTACTTCGAGCCAAACAAATAAAAAAATATTTTTTATATCAAAAATAATTTTTCGATTCATTTTACGTCGAACCAAATGCCTGGTTACCTAAAAATGATCGATAAATATGAGTGCATCTTTATATATGCTTTAACTTTTAATTTCCTCGTTTTTTATTTTCATTTTTATTGGACATAATTTTTCCTTTCTGTCTTGTGGCTCGAGGACCAATTAAGATACCTAATTCAATAAGTACTATAGTTGGGGTAATATTTGTACATCTTGTCATATATAAATCTTTGGGAACCTGGACCATCTTAATCAAATGATTGATTATATGTAAGGAGTAAACTAGTGTGCTATTAGAAGGATGGAGACTTCTGTGCTACTGAACCATTTTTGATAATGGGATTTTTAAATTGACGACCAGCTCCGTTAGCCTTAATCTAGCGTATTTGAACTACTTAGAAAATAATTTTTACAGATTTTCGATATTATTTACCTAGTGATCGAAATGATTCAAAATCAATAATTTGTAATGGTTGATAGATGCTGTTTGCAAGTTTAACGGTGTAGAAGTATTCAAATCGGATAAAATTTTGATAAAAAATTCTTTATACTATCTATAACAAAATTAATATCTTTGATCGAAAATTTTAATATTACATCATAGTTTTTTGTGAGATTTTTATTTTCAATCGTTGATTTTGAATTCTTTCGATTACTAGGTAAATTATATTGAAATTATTTTCTAGATACTTCCAATATACTAGATCAAGTTTAATGAAGCCAATCATCGATTCGAAAGTCTCATCATCGAAAATAGCTTAGGAGTACGGAGGTCTTCGTGTTCCTAATAGCACACAAAACCTACTCTATATATAAGTACTCTAGATCTTTTACAACCCTAATGATGAGAGAAGACATGCAACAAAACAGGTTAATAAAATTCAAACAAAGTCTACTCAACTAGTATCCATGTAGGTAAGTCAAGCCCTTCAACCAAGCGTAAATGAAAAAAAGAAAAAGAAAAAAAAAAAAAAAAAGACAGGTGACCTTATCGACATTAATAATACTACTAACAGAACAGATACATTAAACTAAGATCATTAAACTAAGATAATTCTGACAACGTAGACAAAGATTCATGGAATCTGCTCTTCTAATGAAATTCATTGTGCTGTTTCGATCATTACAAAATAGAGAAAGGCGTGGCGCGGCGTGGCGCTGCGCGGCACAAAGAACCATTATTCTCAATGGGCCAAACTAATCCTCCTCCAAGTTGATGGAGTCCTTGAATTTCCCATACAAGATCTTCTTGAGCTCGGCCATCTGAGCGAGCACGGATTCCTTCTCTTCCTCCAGCCTCTCCAGATCCTTGCTAGCATCCTCTTTCATCTTCTCCAACCGGATCTCGACCTCCTCCCGTGGCATGTGCGCGAACACCTCCCCTATTTGGAACCTAACCACATCCTCGTCCGATAAGATCAACTCATTGCTAGCATCCTCGAGGCTTTCATTTGATTCCTGCAGCAAAAAAGAGCAAGAATAGTTATGCATGCGATGTTGCTAGTGTATTTCCAATCTTCATTTTCCTTCTTAGTTTTAGAGGAAATGAGGAGCTCTAAAAATTGTGTTTCATAAATTCATCGAATATTCAGAATGATGAAATGTGACATGATCACAGCTTACGTTTGATTTCAGATATATTAGGGGCTGAGGACAAAAACCACCCATGCACTTTCACCCCTGAATGTGTACTGTAAGTGTACTGCAAGTATCAACCTCAGGGTTATACTCTCATCTTTATTATGGCAACGAAATTTAGATGACCGTTGAATTTGGCTCTTCAAACTAAGAAAAGTGACTCTTGAATTTGGGCACAACTCAGGTGATTATGTTTCATAGGAAAGAATGGCATGAAAGGACACTTCTGAACGGCTCAATAAGCTGCCAAAATAATTGATCTAGTAAAGAAGGATGGATTGAATTCAAAATGCAGGACGATGTCTCGATAGGATGGAAAATATAGGGGTGGCCTTTCAAGTATGAGAAGTAGCAATAGGAGAAGCTGAGTAAAAAGATCTTCAAAGGGATCCCTTAATTATTTAGTCTTTCCTTCCATCCTCAAACCCTGCTGAACACATCTTTGGTTGCAGGAAAGGAGAAACAGCACCAACAAAGACTAAATTCGCACAGTTACCGCAAAGCAAACAAAGTTCCGAGCTATTACTTCCTGCTTCAAAATACAGCAAACACCTCTTGTAATAAAAGATTTGTTAGCCCTATATATTGACGTTAAGTTCTCCAAACAGGAAAGATCAGTTTGTCGATAATATACATCATTCTTTCCCTAAACCCTGTCAACAAATTCAGCACCACGGTTTCAAGAATTTCATCATTTGTTCCAAGTACCAGAAATTAATATCCAGTTGCAGCTCGTGGTTTCGACGCTCAAGCTAAATTCTCACTAGTTTGAGGAGGTTCCCTATTGAAGTTCATTGAGAGTGGGACCTAACCGACTGTCCAGATGACTGTCATTGAGAGTGAACCTAAACGACTGGCCGCATGATTGTCATTAGCTATAACATGTTACAACATTTTACAGAATTTTGGGCTGGGTGATTAAGTGAGACAGATCGAAGGCTCATGTAATTTTTTTTTCTTTTTCTTTTTTCAGAATTCAAAAGTTTACGGGGCAAAGTGTAACCGGGTCAAAGTTCAAGGGGATCTAGCATATTTTTCTCAATGTTATATAATGCAGGAAATCAAATTTTCCAAAGATCTTTGTAGATGACACTTGAGATAGACCACCAAAGTGAACATCTATGAACCAAATCAGCAAAAAGAGTCAATACCTTTAAAACATGGTAGTAGTTTCTAAGCCACCGTTTGGTTCGGGGTTAAGGAAAAAGTAGCTATTCCAGGAATAGAGTTAAGTTCAGGGTTAAAGTGGGGCTAAAGTTTTTTTGTGTTTGGTTGGGGGTTGGAGTTAGTCTAGAATATTGAAAAATAGTGTTTGGTTGGAGTAGGTGGGATAAGAAGATACTGATTGATAAAGAAAGATAATGATTGGTTGGAGTTGAGTATTAAAATTGTCATATTTATAAATTTCACTCACAATAGTATTTCCTGAACTACAATTAATATTTTAGTTATAATATCATTTTAACCCTCCGAAAATACTAATTTCTAACCTTTTAAATTTAGCCCCTAGTGGAGTTGAGTATCGTTAGGCGTTTTCAAATCCGATTTGTTCCGATCTTTCAAACTTTGCATTGCTATTCGAATATCATTAATAATTCAGAAATATTTACGTACATCAAGTCAATATGCACATCAACGAACATTTACACAGATAACAACACATTGAATCAAAAACAAAAACATATACAACCAAAATGTTTTAAAAGAGTACAAATATATAACAGAGTAAAAAAATAACATATCTACCTACCAATATTCAACGCAGAAAATATCATCACAATATATAACATTAATACATGCTCCATAACAGGCATAAATAAGCAAGTATTACAAAGCATATGCATCTCAAACATTATCATCTTACAATTGTCAAATAACAATATAACCACTACACTCAATTGTACCAAATATCAACACAATTATCTAATTTATATAAAATTATATTCTAGTGTTCCACAATTGATTTTTAATATTAGCACGTAGATCCTCACCATTTTGGGAGTCCTCAATTACTCCCACTAAATCGCCCACTCCACCTTCATTTTCAGCGTCCTGTTCATCTGGACCCTCATCAGAAAAAATATTGTCATTTGCTTGGTGACGGCGAATAAAGTTATGTATTATACAACATGCCATAGCAATCAAGCATTGAATACGAAAACGGTGTTGCTACATTTAGAATTTTGAAACGCTTCTTCAAAATGCCAAATGTCCTCTCAACCACATTCCTTAATTGAGCATGCCGGTGGTTATACAAATCTCGTGAATTTCGATGAACGTGGGCCCGTGTGCTTGCGTCAAACTGACTAATATGGTAACGCTCTCCTCTATAGGGTGCAAGAAATTTTTCAGTATTTGCATATCCCGAGTCTACTAAGTAATACTTGCCTGCAAATAATATAATAACCACATGTCATTAGTATAAAAAACTTATCTACAATAGTGTTCATATATATTTAAATCTAACAAAAAATTTATTAGCAACACTACCTTCGGGAACAACGAAACCACCTATTTCGCATGCCCATCGAAGGACTCTCATACCGGCAGCAGAGCCTTCCCATCTTGTGCATACAAATAAAAAATTAAGATCAAATGACACCGCAGCCATCATATTTTGTGAGGTGAACCCTTTTCGACATCGAAGTGGTGCTTGTTTACTCCTTTCGACCACTACTGGAATATGTGTTCCGTCGATCGCACCAATATTATTCTACAGTTTACAAAAGAAAAGATAAAAACATTTGTAATAAATTTTATTTATACACCAATGTATTATACGTATAAGTGTGTATGGTTACCTTGAAAGGATAAAAATTTGGATTATCCCGAATTCTTGGATGCACGGCAGCATTACTTGACGGCAACATTATGTAGTCATCTTTTAGCCTCACAATGCCGCGTAGTACATTGTTAAAATGCCTACTGATGGTTTCTCCGGAATGTTGGAATGTTTTCGCCAATATTCGGTTTGCCACGCCATGCCCTACGCCATATAGAAATATGCCTAACTGCTCATCATCAGTCATATTTCTTGTGCTACTTATTAACCCCCTCTCGACTAAAGCATCGCGGAGTGCAATAAATATAATTGCACTCATACGAAAGTGATGATAGCAACATTCATGATGACCAGATAAGATATGACACAACATTTGATGTCCGGTAAACGACCGAGTCCGACACCTTTGTCTGGGTACTCTATTTGCAACTGGTTCAGATTCTAACTCAAGTAGCATTATAGCCTCGATAGATTCATCATCGTTATCTAATATTGTCATAATGGTGGCTATGAACGCTGAAGAAAAAATTCTTTTGTATAGTGGGTTCGCCATTAATGTCTTTCTAATTGCAACTGTTGTAAATATCGAATAAATCAGCACTTAATAATAAATAATAAAAATAAATAAATACACACGAACATATAACTATAGCAAGAGGTAATATATATGGCGCCAACATATAATAATCTTCCAACAACAGAAAAATATGCAAAGCTAATAAGAGTAGAGGAAACATAAATTAAAGCGTCATACAATCAAGAGTCACCACCACAAGGTAGAAACTATGCAAAGTTAAGATAAAGAAGAACTACCAATACCACCACAAGCTAGAAAATATGCACGTCCACACGCAATATAGGTCGAGGTACGATAAAGAAGAACTACCAATACGCCATTTGTCTAAATCTCGGAAAATGACGGCCTATAGATAAGATTTTGCTGCGCAATTTCTCGCTCAACCCACTTTCTTGCATGCTTGTCATTCAATGACATGAAAGTATTGCGATTCTTTTCTTCCTTAAACGCATCACAGAGAACTAAGATATCATCATCACTTAATCCCGTCATCCCATACACTCGTTGCATGCATTGGTTCTGCGATGGCATATCAGTGCTCTTGCTCAGCTCTAGCTGACATAGTTGCCGCACCCAACCAAGCTTTTCCTTACCCTGCTCCGCGATGTCAAGGAAAGCAGAAGTCCGGGCATCTACTTTCTTTTTTCGTCCCCCAGATGTAGATGCCGTTTGTGCTTGCTTATTGCTACGCTCTGGAGAACGAGCTCTTTTACTACCAGAGCTATGAGCAGAACCACTTGCACCAGTTGTAGGCATCACGGGAGGGCTTGGGGAGCGTGACGTATTTGCTTCATCAAAGTTAGCATATCTGGCGCACCCAGATCCCCCTGCTTCGAATGGGTCAGATGAGAGATTACAAGCTGACATTCCAATGCCAGCAATAGTATCATCCTCACCAGGGGATGACCCAGAGGAGCTTTCAATTATAGGGGGAAGCTCCACAGCACTTGTAAATGCATATCTTCCTGTCGCAGTTGTATTTTGGGTAAGAAATTCCATGTCATCGTAGGCGGGAAAGGGCTTATCCCTACACCTGGCGTACGCCGGATTCTCCTGAAGTAATAATATTAACAATTTAATACTATCATATAATGTACATGTCTTAATAAGACAGTAACGCTAGTATAAAAGAAATTGTAATTACCGCTATTATAGAATCTCAGATTCTTGCGTCACCAGGTGTGGGAATGTGCAAGTCAGAGTTCCATCCCCACCCGCTCTTGTTGGCAAGAGAATGGTACAAATTGAAAATTTTTTTAAAACTTTAAATCGATTCTTCAATTGTGTCTTTGTTAGGTTCATATTGTTTCGACTGTTGAAATCATTTACTATCCGCTTCCACGCAATCGGAGTGAATGACCCATTTACGTACCAAATGTATGTTCATCTCTCATAAGCCCCAACAATTGTGTATCCAAAATGTTGCTCCAATTTTGACTTCTAGTTCTTGTATCAATACGAATGCTACTGCTAGCCTCAATAGGTGACTCATCTGCGAGCCCATGATGCTTCTGTTTGGACTTAGAAACTTTTTTGAATGGACGCATCTGTAGTTTATAATTAAAAAGAGTGCATGATAGATGCATGAATATGAGTTAAATGCAAGACTTGTTTTTCACTACCAAGTATAGTGCATAATGGCTACAAGGGTCTACCCCTTAACCCCCAACCAAACACTAGCTAAGAAAATCATACCCAAACACTAGCTAAATGGGGTGGGGTTTACTAACCCCACCCCCTCCCAGCTTTATCTCTGCACGTTTCCCGAGCTCCACTTTCCCCTTTCTTCTCTCCAGCTTCTTCCTCTTCCTCTCCATTCTCACGCCTTGCTCCCCAAGCTTCACGCCCCTCTCCCACGCCTTGCTCTCCAAGGTTAACCGCCGGATCCCCTTCACCTCGGCCCGAAGCCCCTCCGGCCTCACCTTCACTTGTCGCCTGTCCTCCCCTCTCGTTGCCTCACCTCCGGTCTTCGCTGCATCACCTCCGGTCGTCACCTCACCTCCCCTTCGGCCTCACCTTCGCTCCGGCCTCACCATCGCTCGTTGCCTGTCCTCCCCTCTCGTTGCCTCACCTCCGGTCTTCGCCTCATCACCTCCGGTCGTCGCCTCACCTCCCCTCCGACCTCACCTCCCCTCCGGCCTCACCTCTAGTCGTCGCCTCACCTCCCCTCCGGCCTCACCTCCCCTCGTCGCCGCCTTACATCCCCTCCGGTCTCACCTCCTGTCATCGCCTCACCTCCTCTCGCCTCACCTCCCCTTCGGCCTCACCTCCGGCCGTCGCCTCACCTCCCCTCGTCAGCGTTGGTCGTAAGTGCCTCACATCTGGCTAAACCCTTTGCTACTTCTTCCTCGATCTACCGATCTGTGCCCTCCTTCATCAGCGATTTGCTTGATGATATTTTTTTGGGGGCTTTCTTCACATGCGATCGGTGTCGGCTTTAACCTACAATTTGGTTGTTGATTCGGTTGGTGAATCATCTCGATTTGGGGTTTTCTTCACCTGCAATCTGTGTCGGCCTTAAGCTGCGACTTGCTTGTTGATTCGGTTGTTGATTTTTTGTTTTGGGGTTTCCTTATCGGCGATCTATGCCGCCCTAAATCTGTGATTTTGTTGCTGAATCTCTGTTTTCTGGTTTTGTCCGCCTGTGAACTGTGTCGCCATTCTCACGCACGATCCTTGCTGTCGGAGAGGCTTCGTGCTGCCAACTGTGGAATTTGCTTCACATCTTGCCATTTGCGAGTTTTTTGTACACCCCCACTGTGCGTCCCTGCAAGTTGCTTGGGTCGATCTTTATTTTCGGGTTTAGATTAATTTGTGTGGCGTGGGTATCTCTGTGCTTGCCTGTGGACATCCTTGAGCTTGGTATATTTGCTATAGCCAAGTTACATTATTTCTAACTTTTCTATTTATCCAATGCTGGTGAAATAAATCAAACGAATCTGCATGCTAGTTGGTATAATGAAGATTATGCATATTGGTAATTCAGATCATACTTTTGCATTTTCTGCTGCCTGTTCAATATCGATATCTGATAATACTTGCGCATATTCTCGTTGCTACATGAAATAGCCAAGTTATTCATACTCTTCTCTCGGATGTCGTGAGGAAGAATTGTAGATACACTGATGAGGGAAAGATATACTGCTGGGAAATATATGGTTCGGCGATGATGACGGTTTCTAATTAAGATTAGATGGATGGCATCGATTGAAAAATTAATGCAACCCCATTTTAGTTGGAAACCACTTGAGCCATTTGTGGGAATGAACTATCTAAACCTTATTTCGACGAACATGCTTTTGTACATAGGAGGCAGATATGTAATTAAATATGTAATTTATCGTTGATTTAAGTAGACCCTTATAGCCATTATACACTATACTTGGTAGTGAAAAACAAGTCTTGCATTTAACTCATATTCATGCATCCATCATGCACTCTTTTTAATTATAAACTACAGATGCGTCCATTCAAAAAAGTTTCTAAGTCCAAACAGAAGCAACATGGGCTCGCAGATGAGTCACCTATTGAGCCTAGCGGTGGAATTCGTATTGCTACAAGAACTAGAAGTCAAAATTGGAGCAACATTTTGGATGCACAATTGTTGGGACTTATGAGAGATGAACATACATTTGGTAATTACGTAAATGGGTCATTCACTCCGATTGCGTGGAAGCGGATGGTAAATGATTTCAACAGTCGAAACAATATGAACCTAACAAAGACACAATTGCAGAATCGATTTAAAGTGTTAAAATTTTTTTTCAATTTGTACCATTCTCTTGCCAACAAGAGCGGGTGGGGATGGAACTCTGACTTACACATTCCCACACCTGGTGACGCAAGAATCTGAGATTCTATAATAGCGGTAATTACAATTTCTTTTATAATAGCGTTACTGTCTTATTAAGACATGTACATTATATGATAGTATTAAATTGTTAATATTATTACTTCAGGAGAATCCGGCGTACGCCAGGTGTAGGGATAAGCCCTTTCCCGCCTACGATGACATGGAATTTCTTACCCAAAATACAACTGCGACAGGAAGATATGCATTTACAAGTGCTGTGGAGCTTCCCCCTATAATTGAAAGCTCCTCTGGGTCATCCCCTGGTGAGGATGATACTATTGCTGGCATTGGAATGTCAGCTTGTAATCTCTCATCGGACCCATTCGAAGCAGGGGGATCTGGGTGCGCCAGATATGCTAACTTTGATGAAGCAAATACGTCACGCTCCCCAAGCCCTCCCGTGATGCCTACAACTGGTGAAAGTGGTTCTGCTCATAGCTCTGGTAGTAAAAGAGCTCGTTCTCCAGAGCGTAGCAATAAGCAAGCACAAACGGCATCTACATCTGGGGGACGAAAAAAGAAAGTAGATGCCCGGACTTCTGCTTTCCTTGACATCGCGGAGCAGGGTAAGGAAAAGCTTGGTTGGGTGCGGCAACTATGTCAGCTAGAGATGAGCAAGAGCACTGATATGCCATCGCAGAACCAATGCATGCAACGAGTGTATGGGATGACGGGATTAAGTGATGATGATATCTTAGTTCTCTGTGATGCGTTTAAGGAAGAAAAGAATTGCAATGCTTTCATGTCATTGAATGGCAAGCATGCAAGAAAGTGGGTTGAGCGAGAAATTGCGCAGCAAAATCTTATCTATAGGCCGTCATTTTCCGAGATTTAGACAAATGGCGTATTGGTAGTTCTTCTTTATCGTACCTCGACCTATATTGCGTGTGGACGTGCATATTTTCTAGCTTGTGGTGGTATTGGTAGTTCTTCTTTATTTTAGCTTTGCATAGTTTCTACCTTGTGGTGGTGACTCTTGATTGTATGACGCTTTAATTTATGTTTCCTCTACTCTTATTAGCTTTGCATATTTTTCTGCTGTTGGAAGATTATTATATGTTTGCGCCATATATATTACATCTTGCTATAGTTATATGTTCGTGTGTATTTATTTATTTTTGTTATTTATTATTAAGTGCTGATTTATTCGGTATTTACAACAGTTGCAATTAGAAAGACATTAATGGCGAACCCACTATACAAAAGAATTTTTTCTTCAGTGACCATAGCCACCATTATGACAATATTAGATGATGATGATGAATCTATCGAGGCTATGATGGTACTTGAGTTAGAATCTGAACCAGTTGCAAATAGAGTACCCAGACAAAGGTGTCGGACTCGGCCGTTTACCGGACATCAAATATTGTGTCATATCTTATCTGGTCATCATGAACGTTGCTACCATCACTTTCGTATGAGTGCAATTATATTTATTGCACTCCGCGATGCTTTAGTCGAGAGGGGGTTAATAAGTAGCACAAGAAATATGACTGCTGATGAGCAGTTAGGCATATTTCTATATGGCGTAGGACATGGCGTGGCAAACCGAATATTGGCGAAAACATTCCAACATTCCGGAGAAACCATCATTAGGCATTTTAACAATGCACTACGCGGCATTGTGAGGCTAAAAGATGACTACATAATGTTGCTGTCAAGTAATGCTGCCGTGCATCCAAAAATTCGGGATAATCCAAATTTTTATCCTTTCAAGGTAACCATACACACTTATACGTATAATACATTGGTGTATAAATAAAATTTATTACTAATGTTTTTATCTTTTCTTTTGTAAACTGTAGAATGCTATTGGTGCAATCGACGAACACATATTCCAGTAGTGGTCGAAAGGAGTAAACAAGCACCATTTCGATGTCGAAAAGGGTTCACCTCACAAAATATGATGGCTGCGGTGTCATTTGATTTTAATTTTTTATTTGTATGCACAAGATAGGAAGACTTTGCTGCCGATATGAGAGTACTTCGATGGGCATGCGAAATAGGTGGTTTCGTTGTTCCCGAAGGTAGTATTGCTAATAAATTTTTTGTTAGATTTAAATATATATGAACACTATTGTAGATAAATTTTTTATACTAATGACATATGGTTATTATATTATTTGCAGGCAAGTATTACTTAGTAGACTCGGGATATACAAATACTGAAAAATTTCTTGCACCCTATAGAGGAGAGCGTTACCATATTAGTCAGTTTGACGCAAGCACACGGGCCCGCGTTCATCGAAATCCACGAGATTTGTATAACCACCGGCATGCTCAATTAAGGAATGTGGTTGAGAGGACATTTGGCATTTTGAAGAAGCGTTTCAAAATTCTAAATGTAGCAACACCGTTTTCGTATAAAGTTCAATGCTTGATTGCTATGGCATGTTGTATAATACATAACTTTATTCGCCGTCACCAAGCAAATGATAACATTTTTTCTGATGAGGGTCCAGATGAACAGGACGCTGAAAATGAAGGTGGAGTGGGCGATTTAGTGGGAGTAATTGAGGACTCCCAAAATGGTGAGGATCTACGTGCTAATATTACAAATCAATTGTGGAACACTAGAATATAATTTTATATAAATTAGATAATTGTATTGATATTTGGTAGAAATGAGTGTAGTGGTTATATTGTTATTTGACAATTGGGGCTGATTATGATGTATGAGATAGATATACTTTGTAATACTTGCTTTTTTATGTCTGTTATGGAACATGTATTAATGTTATATATTGTGATGATATTTTCTGCGGTTGAATATTGGTAGGTAGATATGTTGGTAGATATTCTTATTTTTTTACTCTGTTATATATTTGTACTCTTTCAAAATATTTTGGTTGTATATGTTTTTGTTTTTGATTCAATGTTGTTGTTATCTGTGTAAATGTTCGTTGATGTGCATATTGACTTGATGTACGTAAATATTTCTGAATTATTAATGATATTCGAATAGCAATGCAAAATTTGAAAGATCGGAACAAATCGGATTTGAAAACGCCTAACGATACTCAACTCCACTAGGGGCTAAATTTGAAAGGTTGGAAATTAGTATTTTCGGAGGATTAAAATGATATTATAACTAAAATATTAATTGTAGTTCAGGAAATACTATTGTGAGTGAAATTTATAAATATGACAATTTTAATATTGTTGTTTGAAAATTTGAGGAATTTTTCAAAATTACAAAATAGTGGAAAATAATTTTTGGTATACAATTACGCAAAAATTTATATAATTTTAATCCTCATAATAATGAGCAAGCATAGAATTTTTAAAACAATAAAGAAAATATTTATTTCAAATGATTACAGTGAGGCTATTTTAGTAATTTTACTTTCTTTATTAATCATTATCCTTCTTATCCCACCTGCTCCAACCAATCATTATCCTTTTTTATCAATCATTATCTTCTTATCCGACCTACTCCAACCAAACACTATTTTTCAATATTCTAGACTAACTCCAACCCCCAACCAAACAAAAAAAAAACTTTAACCCCACTTTAACCCTGAACTTAACCCTATCCCTGGAATAGCTACTTTTTCCTTAACCCCGAACCAAACAGTGGCTTAGGAAACTGTAGATATCATGACAAGATCCACTTCTTTTCCTCAGGAATTATGAAAGTAGATCCGCAAGAACAAGCTGAGCTCTTAACTTAGCACCAGGACTTAAAAAAAAATAAAAATAAGTTCACAAATTATATGAGATTGATCTCTAGTATTTTAATGATGTGAAACAGAAGGGGAAATATTTGCACAGTGCTTGTTTTAGCAGGGTTTTGCAGTGGCAGCTGCTTCTAGTTCTCTACCTGCTTTACTTGTACGCTCCCTGCTCTTAAATTCTACTACCAAACTGTAACAACCCAAAATTCGAGCAAAAAGGCGTCAAAAAAGGTTAAAAAAAAAAACTTTTCCAAATCTCTGAGCAGGAATTTGAATGAACCAAGTCAAATAGACACTGTGAATGAATTAAATTAAATGAGTTATATGTTAATTTGATTCAACACGAATTGAATTTGAAGCAAGCAAGTTCAAAAAATCTTTGCAAGGTTTCAAATGAGTTTAATGAGGTCCTGGTCAAGTTTGATTTGATTTGATTTGAATGCAGATTGATAAAAAATCGAAAGGTTTCAGTACAATTGGAGCGTTACACCGCCACTCGCTCGAAATGCATAGGAATCTCAATTTAACTTGCCCAAACCATAGACTCTTAATAGGAGACCTAAAACACGATTAACACCTCCCAATTAGAAAGTTCTTGGGGCTCAAAACCTACGCCAAAAATATCAAATCTGAAAATACTACCTAAATCTCATATTTGGTCAAGAACCCAATTTGGAGCAATACAACTTCCATATAATTTATCAAAACCAAAATCATGGCCTATCCATATAGCTTTGTATTGGCCCTTAAATTCAAGTAAAAAGAATCAAAACTTCACAATTAACCCTTATTTTGCACTCCCAATGTTCTAATTCGCAAATGTCAATCTAATTCCTTATTAGGATAAACCCCTAATTTAAAAATTTGAGTATAAAGCTATAAAACCCTAAAACTATAGCCGGGTACAAATGTACCTGTCACTGCCCAAATACCCGCCCTTCAAGTAATTTCCCCACACGTCCCCACCCCACCCCCAGGTACCTCCGACTCTACCCTACCCATGCTGCCCCTATAAAGTAATATGCACATTTATGTAAAATGTCAATGTTTCAGATTTTTAGTTTCCAATTACACACACACACACACACACACACACACACACACACATACACATATATATATTATCGGGGTTGGGCGGATACGAGTAATGGGGCGGGGCGACCTCATTCCGACCCTGCCTTGTACCCAAGCCCTTCCCCTGAGTAGGTCGGGTATGTACCCGCCCCGCTCCCGGTCAACATGTTGACTACCTGACCCGCTCGGGTATCCGCAGGTATGAGCACAATTGCCATCCCTAGAAACAATATGCATATAAGAATGAGAATATGCTCACTTGGCCCGAATTGGAGAGATTCTAGCTTAGAGGTGAAGTCCTTCAAATTTTCACAAATTTTCTTTTGAAATTAGATGGACAAGCCTTCTCCTAAGATCTGATCATGCAAGAGTAGAAGAGGAGTTGTTTTGTAGCTGTTTGAAAGAAAGAGAGAAGAGGAAGAATGAAATTCCTTCTGCTCTTTTCTTCTATGACACTTTAAGGCCATATCAGTCTTTTCACAGGGACTTAGAGGGTTTGAAAAGGTTTAGGCCAATGCATGTCGACCCCCAAGCCGCTGTAGGCAAGTTTTAAATTATAAAAGATCAAAATTATCCTCATAAAACTGAAAAATTCCTAATTATCTTGCCGCTATATAGCAATTCAGATCACACTGACACACTTTAGTAAACACTTGACATCTCACTCATCCAAAATCTGTTTTGCGTGATTCAAGATGCATTGAAAATGTAACTCGAAAATCTTTCCAACAGGACCAATTTCATATGAATTGGATTCCAAAATCTCAATTAAAAGTTCTCTCAAAGTGGCAGCATGTGCAGTGGCAGCACGAGTTCAAGTATCTCTAAAATCCTCAGATTTAAGATATGTTGTCATATCCATGCTTGAAGTTACTCATCCGTTTATACCCTTTTCAGATACATTAAGAGCCATCAAGAGGTTGATATTGGTTCTCAAGGAATCCAAAGTAGCCTGCAACTTTCAACCAATTAACAAGCCAACGCCAAGTTTATCCAATGACAGAATTTTAGCATTAGAAGTTAACAAAGTTCAGGCATTAGGTCAGTCTAGTTTCCTAGAGTTCAAAAGAAAGCCTCCCTGCTGTCACATATAAAGAAGACCAAATCAACATGAAAATGCATCTCATTCAGGTGCAAAGTAAGAATGACTATGTTGACTAGACTGTGATTAAGATAATTTTTCACAACCCTGCCAATTAACATAGCGGTAATTAGTGAAATGCCTAATTACAATAAATTGCCCAACATCAAGTATCAATTCTGCACTATACTTGATAGGATTACCTATTTAAGGATTTCAGCTCTTTGTGTTACCCTCCTTTCTGGAATTAGTTAGGATAAAAGCTTAACAATTGGGATACCACAATTTCGCCATACCCCTTAAAAATCCTATCCCTGGGATCAACTGTGATGTGCTCAATTGCTTTCTAGTGAGAAATGTTATCATCTTTTCCATCTGTATTCTTTTATAATTCTCTTAGCATGTCATAATTCAATTTTATGCCTTTTTTTCCCATTTTCTTGATTCTCCTTGCAGCAGGTCTGACTGAAATGCTATTCAGAAATATCTAGTTGTAATCGGTATTAAACTTTTGCTTCGTTTTGTATATGTCCATTGATTCAAGTTGGGTATCTATACACTTGTATACCGGCTTAATTGTTATCATATTACAGTTTATCGAGTCAAAGAACCATAGGCACTCAGGATTGAATCGGATCAGATAGGATGAGAAAGCAATATTTTGAGGTGTTTCTGGGGACATATGATGGGATTTCCAAAAGTCAATTTTTGTTCAAGCCCAACGTCTTGAGAGGTGCACGATATCATAACTCACATAACAATTTTCATTCTCTCTTACCAAGTTCTAACAAAATCCTACACAATCAGAAATCTACACATGGACAGCAAAACAAGTAAGTAGAACAGACATCCTAAAAACTATCAGTAAGCAATCTAATCAAGTTAAAGTTCATGAATGAACATCCCGCAACAATGCTTACCAAGGATACCACATGACTAAGAAGTAGCTTAGTTGAAACAAGATGATAGCTCATTCTTACGCACAAAAGAACAAAGAAATATATCCCATGATACCTTTAAGTTTATTTTGGAGAATCATGGGAAAGAATTTCATCTTTAAATCAAAAGATTAATCTCAACTCTCGAGTTAGTACTATCCCCATAAATCAAGAAGCTAAAATCAAACCCCGATCTTGATATACCCTAACCTCCATACCATTCATCAAAAACATTAACATTAAAAAAAAATAAAAAAGCTACCAAATTGCTCGCCCATCACCATTCACCATCATAACAGATCAAATAGAAAAAAGCGATTTTTAGCTCAGAAAATGAGAGAGAAAAAAAAATCCCAAAAACAAGATAAAAAATATTAAAAAAAAAAAAAGAAGAGGGATTGGGATTGAGATTAATTTACTTACCTTGGCGAGCTTGATCTCGTCCTCGAGCTCATGGAATCGATTGTTCAGTCTCCCGAACCTGTTTATGTTCTGCTGATCCTCCCACGTCACCTGCGCCTCCGATCCGTCCCCCTTTTAATCCATCCATCCATCATCATCCCCCAAATTAACCCAAAATTAGAAAAAAAAAAAAAAAAAACACATACAAAATCGTTAGAAATGTAGATAAACACTTGAATTTTTAGATAGATCTAGTTTTTGGGTTAGGGTTAGGGTTAGGGTTAGGGTTAGGGTTTTGTTTCGGGGTTAGGAGGCGAGGTGTTACCTGCTGCATCGCGTCGACCACTGCGAGTGCGGAAGCGGCAGCGAAGGAAGAAGGAGGATATCGGGTCTCGGGCGCGCTGCGGTTCGGGTCGTTTGCTAACGGGTTAACTGCATACGTATTGCCACATAAGGTGCATATGGATCCGGGATCCCCCACAATGTTTTAGTTATCAAACATTTTGCTTCAAAAATATTAGGGAAAACTTCAAATACCACTCCTGTGGTTTCACATTTTCTCACTTTAGTATTCTGTGGTTTAAAGTGTATCACATTAGTGTCCTGTGGTTTTATTTTTATCTTTCTATTATCGATTTCACTAATTTTTTTCATTAAATAAGTGACAAAGTTTAAACTAAAAAGGATTAAAAGTGAATACTCGATAAATCTAGATAGAGTACCTGAATTTTTTGTATATAATTTAATGAAATATTAACAAAAAAGTTGACGAAAAAATAAAAATAAAACCACAGAACACTAATTTGATACAATTTAAACTATAGGATACTAAAGTGAGAAAGTGCGAAATCACACGGTGGTATTTGAAGTTTATCCAAAATATTATAATTTGCAAGCATATTTCTACCATAATTATGGACAAAAATTTGATGGGCATAGTTTTCGAATAAAATTATTTAAAAATTATTTGGACTTGTAAAAATAATATTTTTATTGGGCGGTTGAGATGCACATTACTTGCCAGTGGTGCCCATCCGGACAATCCTCAAATAATCTTATTTGAAGACTACGTCCATAAAATTTTTGTCCGTTAAGAATTGACTGATTAAAATTAATATTTTTTAAAAAAATTATTTTATATTTGAATAATATTTTTTAAAAATATTTATGAACTATACATTATAAGTCCTAAACAATTAAAAAAAAAAAATCGATAAGGGTATAATGGTCCAAATGGTCAACCGAAAATGGCACGAATGTGCTTAGGGATTTTGAAACTTTAAGGCTGCGTTTGGTTGGAGGGATATCCCAGAACAAGGCGGGATATCCCTCCAAACACAATGTTTTTTGAAACAACCGGGTTGTTCCCGGCTTAACGGGTTGTTCCGGGAACAACCCGTTAAGCTTGTTCTCCCTTTTAAGAAGCTGGAACAAGAGATTTTGGCTTCTTTTTTTTTTTTTTTCCTGGCCTTTAATTGTATTACTTTATTTTAATTAATTTCAAATAATTAAATGAATGCTCAAATTTAATAAATAAATATATTAGTATAATATTATTTTTATGATAATATATTTACTTAATTTATTATATAATATAAATTAATTAAATTTGATATATATTTTATATTTAAGTTTTATTGCTTATATATTAATATTTAATTATTTTTTTTATATTAATTATTATATAATAAAATCTTTTTCATATATTATATATATTTTTTAATTGTATTGAATTTATACTTAAATTTTTATGATATATATTTATACTTAATTTTATTATATAATATAAATTAATTAAATTTGATATATATTTTATTTTATTAAGTTTTCATATATATATTAATATTTAATTATTTTATTTATATTAAGTATTATATACATAAATCTTTTTTTTCATAATTATATATTATTTTAATTTGTATTGAATTTATACTTAATTTTTATGATAATATTTTATACAATTTATTATATATATAATTAATAAATTTGTATATTTTTTATTTTATTAAACTTTATCATTTATACTTTAATATTTAATTATATTATTTTTTTATTTGTATTGAAATTTATACTAATATTAATTAAAAATATAGGGATATTGTAGTATTATACTTTATTCATTAATATATATGATAAATTTATTAAATAAATATTACATAAAAATATATTATATATATAAAATAAAATATATTATTTTAAATTAGATTCTTACATAAATATTATATTATAAATTACTATTGAAATAAATTTATAAATAATTTTATATAAAATATACTAATATAATTAATTATTTTATTTTTAAAAATATATTTAGACGTTGTTCTAGACTTTTTATCCAACAGCTATTAAGGATATCCTCTAGAATATCCTCGAATGCATCCAAACACAAATTTACAATTGTTCTATTCTTTGTACCGGAATATCCCTGTTCTCGGGAAAACAAAAGTTGTTCTTCTAAATTTAGTTCTCTAACAAACGCAGCTAAAAAATATATTTAATAACTAAAAATTTTTAGGGATGATTAGTAATTTTAAAAGTTTTGTAGGGATGCATTAAAATGCGCTTGTGTACACAGTACACCTAAAAGAGGGTATATAATATATATATAAGTTGCATCATCATTCTGTGTTCATGTCTGCCACACGAATGACGCACCTCGCACGGCTGATGGATTTCAGGCGTGGGTAGTATTCATGATGTAGATTAAAGTATGTGTATTTATGGTTATCAGGATTTGCGGATCATGGCTTCAATAAACGCAAGGTCTTTGTTAATTACCCCTACAGAATATTAGGGCACCTTCGATTAAGAGACCTCTGAAATGCTGAATTAAACTGGAATTGGACAAAAGGAAATTTTATATTTATTGCTCAATTACATGGCTTTAACCAAGGCATACCTCAGTGTACATGATAGAGCGTAAAGAAAATGTATTTTTCAATTGTATCTTAGTTATATATTCTAAGATACCCAATATATGGTCAAATTAATTTTGCTGGACTCTATATGTTGTGGAGCTCAACACTATTCACTCTATAGATGAAAGATTGATTTAATTCATATATATATGCATTGGAATTTAATCGATTTAATTCAGATTAAACTCTAATTATATGTATTAGAGTTTGATTTGGTTAATTGAACTTTAAATGTATGTGATAAAGTCCAATAGATGATCAGATTTAGTTGAACTCTATATATTTTGGAGCTCAACTTTGTTTACATGAGATGAAAGATTGATTAAATCCATATATATACATTGGAATTTAATCGAACTTGGATTAAACTCTGAACTTTATAATATATGTAATAAAGTCCAATAGAGTTTGATTTGAGCTTTTATCATAAATATAGATTAGGATTAGCCCCAATATCTTGAATTAGACTCTAATTTTATATTTTTAGAGTCTGATACAATTAGGCTCTAAGTTTATGTATTAGAGCTTAGTCACATTTTTTTATTCATCTCAAAGTGAATATTTAATTAATCCTAATTATATGTATTAGGATTAGTCAGATTTGATTTAAATTAAACTCCAAGTTGTATGTATTGGAATCCAACAAATTAATTTGATCAGATGGTTTGATCAATTCTAAATATAGGTTTAGAATTTGATCAAGTTTGAAATGATTGTGATTTGACTCTAGTTTTATATTGTAGATAATTATATTTTAGGAATTGAGATGTTCGTGAAAATTGAACTTGAGTTTAGTTTAACGACATTTCGGTCAGTGAGTTTGTGGATTAGTTTAACGACTTTTCGGTGATATCGAATTAGGTTTAGTTTAACGACGTTTCGGTCGATATCGGATTTAGGTTTAGTTTAACGACGTTTCGATTGATTGATTTGGGTTTGGTTCACAAGGTTTATGGTATTGGTATATGGGATTATGGTTCATGGGTTTATGGTTCATGAACTCATGGTTTGGGTTTATGGTTTATGGACTCATGGTTCATGGGTTTATGGTTCATGAACTTGGTGTATGTTTGTGGTTTATGATCCATGGCTCATGAGCTTGATTTTGATTCATGAACTTGATCATAGTTCGTGGATGGTATGGTCACAAGATTTGGTGCATGGTTTGGTCCATGGTTTTGGTTCAGGTTCATGGACTTGTTAGGTTTATGGCTTGGATAAGGTTAAATGTGTATGGGTTCATGGGGAAATGTATATAGGTTTATGTATATGGGTTTATGGGTTAATTTTTAATGAGTTTTGGATAATGGGCTTAGATAGTGACACCAAATGGGTTTGGACTGGGGCCATTTTGTAAATGGGCTCTGGGCTTTGGACTAGGCCTAGTTTATTGGATTGGTTAATAGTGTAGATTGGTTATTGGATTCGAATTTGGTGATTCATTTGATGTGGATTCGGGCTCAATATGGGCTGAACTCATTTTGATGTGGATTCGGGTTCAATATGGACCAAATCATTTTGGATATGGATTTGGACTCAATACGGGCTCATTTCATTTTGGATTCGGGTTCAAAATGGGCCAAATCATTTTGAATTTAGACTCGGGCTCAATATGGGCTCATTTTGGATTTGGACTTGGGCTTTGGCTTAATATAGGATTTGGATTTGGGCTTTGGATTTGGGCTGAGTTCGTTTTGGATATGGATTTGGGTTCAATATGGGCCCGTATAGTTTGTGCTAAATTGAAATTTGGGCTTGGGCTAGGTATAGCTTCATGGATGGTCCAAATTCAGATTCATATATGAGTCCAAGTTGAAACTTGAATTATATGTGGGCTCGGGTTTAATATGGGTTCATGATTTAAATCAAATTATGGAATTGAGCCCCGATTTGTATTTGTGCTGGATTCGGGTCATGTTGAGTTCGGGCTTGTGAGACAAATATAGTTTTGGTCCATATGAGATTCGAAATCAAAATATTTCAATATATGGTTCAAAATCAAATTCATCCGAAATATAATTAAATATTGATTCGATTTAATTCGACCAAATCGAAAGGTTCGATTAAAGGGTTCGATTATTTTCGAACACTATTAAAAGAACAATCAAAAGAATATTAATCGGAAATCCGACTAAATTTCTTTCATTTCTTCATTGAAGGAGAATTAAGAGAATACATTTTTTTCTCTTTATCTCTTTTAAAAAATAAAATATAACAGAGATGAATAATTTCTTTTTTTATCTCTTTTACATTCGTGGGACAACTAAGGCGGAATAAAAATCCCTTCCTTGCCTCCCTAAGAGTAACAAAGCTCTCTCTCTTTTTTATCATTGGAGAAGTAACGTCTCTTTCTCTTTTTAGAGGAGAGCACAGCTCTCTCTCTCTCTCTCTCTCTCTCGAATTTGCCGTTGTTTGAGAGGAGAGCACCGCTCTCTCTCTCAGATTCGCCGTCGAGCGGTTGGTGGGCGGATTCCGGATACATCGAGCACTTGGCGGGCAGAACCCGTTTGAGAGGAGAGCACCGCTCTCTCTCTCAGGTTCGCCGTCGAGCGGTTGGTGGGCGGACTCTGTTGGCGGGCATTGTTGATGACGGAGCTCCGCTGGGGTTGTGACTTAACAATGGAGCCGCGGATCTGAGACCGCGACAGAGGAGGGCCGTGACGGCGACGCTCTGCAGCGGTGAAGAGTCACGACAGCGGCGCGGCATCGACGGGGCTGTGGCCTTCGAGGTGGAGTGACGCGGCATCAGAGGGAACTCCTCGGGTTCGAGCCATCAAAGTCGACGATGGCGCGCGGGCGTCGACGGATCGGCCGAGATCACGAGCGGAGTCATGGGCGGCGGCTCGGCATGGGCATCGACGAATTGGCCGCGGGTGGCGCGGCTTCGGGTGACGGCGACTTCGACGGAGCTTCTGCGTGGCTTCGGGCGGACCTGCCGCGGGTGGCGCGGCTTCAGGCAGATCGGCCGCGGGTGGCGCGGCTTCGAGTCGAGGACGGCAGCGGTGGCGGCTTCAGGCAGGTCGGCCGTAGCGGCTTCGAGCGACTGAGGGCGGCGAACTCGGTGGAGTGGCCGAGCGGAAGGATTTAGTGCGGCCGGCTCGACGGTGATGAGGGAGCTTTGAGCGACCTCGTGCGGCTTCGATCGGTGGGGGCCGCGCAAGAGGGGGTCTACACCGGCGACGGGGAACCGCAGTGGAGGAGGCGCGCGGTGGGGGAACGCGCCTACAAGCGCGATCGTCATGGGGCGGTTGACCACGGCGGAGGTCGGTGGAGTCCGCGGCCATGCGCGCAGAGAAGTCGAGGAGCGGCGGCGATGGCGGCTCGCGGTGATGTCGGAGTTGATGCTGTCGGGTTGGAGTCCGCGGCCATGCTTGCGGAATGGTCGAGGAGCGGCGGCGACGGCAATGCATCGTGCCTCAGGTTGACGGCGACAGCGCGGAAACGGCCATCAGCGGTTGGAGCATGTTCAAGCCGAGGGTCGACGGAGACGGCCATCATCAGCGCAAGCGGCCTCGACGTCGCGGAGTGGGCATCAACGACGCCGGCCATAGCAACGGAGCGCGCCTCGGAGCGCGCCTCGGATCGGTGAGGACGACTGCGACGGTAGCGGAGCGTACTTCGGAGCGCGCTTCGGGTCGAGTAGCCTCGGAGCGCCCCCGGAGCGATGGCGACGGCGACGGTGAGGAGCGACCGCCTTGAGGGAGGAGGAGAGAGAGAGAGAGAGACCTCTTTTCTCTCTTTTTTTTTTTTTTACCCAGAGAGAGAGAGCGAGCTTTGTTTATTTTCGACTCGGGAGAGGACATATATTTTTTTTACCTTTTCTTTCTTCTTTTCAACAGAATTGAGTAGATCTCTTTTTTTTTTTNTTTTTTTTTTTACCCAGAGAGAGAGAGCGAGCTTTGTTTATTTTCGACTCGGGAGAGGACATATATTTTTTTTACCTTTTCTTTCTTCTTTTCCCCTTTTTTTTTTTTTTGACTAGATTTTTTTTTTGAAATTTCCAAAGCTCTCTCCATTTTTTTTTTGATGGGTATTTATGAGGTCGTTTGTAACTATCCTGAGGGAGAGCGTGCGAGGGAATTGCGGGACGTGGGTAGTTGAGAGAAAAGTGGGATGAGGTGGTTGAGGAGAACGTGCATGGGTGATTAAGAGGAAATCGTGGGATCGCGCATGATGGGAATCCGGGATTGTGGGAGAGATTTTGGATGGTTATGATGAGATTGTGAGGTATTTTGGACGGTTAGGATGGGATTGCGGGAATATTGCGGATTAGTCCTTTCCCTTTGATCATATTACACCTTGATTAAGGTGGGGCATTTTGTAAATATATAAAAGGGAATAGACTAATATGCTATTTTATATACCCGTACGTATTATTTTTTCGCAATCCGGTGCATGAGATATTTTCAAAATTTAAATTTTATCCATGCACCTGGTGCATGGATGATCTCATAAACCATCTCTATTCTTTTTTTTTTTTTTTCTTTTCTTCTTCTTTTTTATTCCTCTCTCTTTTTTTTTTATGCTTCATCAGTTCACAAATTATTTTTGGTTTCATACTAATAGTTTTAAGTAGTAAAGTTAAACTTATATTTATTTTTTAAAAAAATTTAAATAGTTTATTTAAAAAGATATATGAAATATTTTAGTTTTTGTTTCAAATAATTTTCATAATTAATAATGCTATTAACATTAACGAAAACCACTATATATGTCATTATGAAACCTAGTTGCAATTAAAAAAGAAAAAAATTAACAACATTTTTAACAAAAACGATTTAATTGAAATAAAACCTAATGACTAGGAACCTAATTGCAAGAAAAAAAAATTAAAAACCAAAATTAAAAAAATCAGAATAAAGATGGGGAACAAATTAATGGTGCAATCTTTTTTATTTTTTTCATAAGTGTTGGCCATTTTAACATAATTTATATTTGGTTAAAATGTAAATACTTCAATTTTCACCTTTTTTGGATTTAACTATATATCTAATCTTTAAAAATTTCGATTTTACTATCTATATTTTTAATTTATTTGATTTGAAATAATTAACGACTCTTTAATTTCAAAATTTGAATGCCCCGTTTATCTTTACTAATTTAATTAATATATTTTAAGTCATTTTTTGTAACTATAAATTTATTAAAATAAGCTATTAATTAGCTTAAATTTTGTACATGAAGAATCATCATATTACTTTGATAAAATAAATTCAAAGATTGGGTATCAAAATTAAAATTTTGAAAGATTGTGTAGTCGAATCAAAATTGTCTATAGTTTAAATAAGTTTTTATACTTTTTAATCTTTATATTTTCACATGACACACGGGCTTTAATTAGCAAAATCGCGTTGTTAATACTTGAATATCATCTGGGTGTTCCATAAATATTTTATATGGCTAAAGCTAATTTTGTTATTTTATATAAGATTATGAATAATCTAATTAAGTGCAATATAATAATTTAGGGTTATTTGCATACACGTCCCTACGAACATAGTGAATTGCAGATATATCCCTGCAAAACGGAAACTCCATAAGTTGTCCCTACAAAAGTTACAAGTTATGCAGATAGGCTCCTACTGTTAGAGTCTGTTAGAAAATTTTCGTTAACCATTGTTAATTGTAATGTGAATTTATGGTTCTACCCGTCTTCCTCTTCCTCTTCCTCCTCTTCTCTTCCCTCTTTTTCGTCACCGGCGAGGGAGATGCAGCGGCGGTGGCGGCAGCGGCGGCGGACCCTCTCCTTCTTCCTCTCCCTCCTCCTCTCCCCCTACTTATTTCTCTCCCTCTTCCTCTTCCCTCTTCTTCGTCGCCGGCGAGGGAGAAGATGCGACGGCGGCGGCGAACCCTTTCCCTCCCCCTCTTCCTCTTATTCTTCATCTCTTTCTTTTTCTTCCCTCTTCTTCGTCGCCGGCGAGTCCCACCCGCGCCGTTGCCGCCGTCCGCTCCGGCGGCCCAAAGATGAAGAGAAAGAGAAAGGGGAAGAGGAATATTTTTGGAGGGACATATTTGTGAGGGTAAAAATGTTATTTTACAAATTCGCTGTTAAAAAGTTAACAGTTTACTAACGGATGTTAACCAGAGGGAAATATCTGCATAACTTAGGACTTTTGCAGGGACAACTTATGGAGTTTCCGTTTTGCAGGGATATATCTGCAATTCACTATGTTTGTAGGGACGTGTATGCAAATAACCCAATAATTTAATAATAAACTAAAAATTTTAAAAATTTTGGTTGGTTTACTTATGTGCAATGTGGATGTCTTTGATTATATATACTATTATTTTCATATGAAACAACTGCAATAAAAAAAAGGAAAAACTTCAAATATCTCCCCTGTTTTACACACTTTCTCACCTTAGTATCCTATAATTTAAAGTGTATCAATTTACTGTCATGTGGTTTCATTTTTATCATTTTATTATCGATTCTACTATTTTTTTGTTAAATCAGTAATAAAGTTAAAACTAAGGGGTACTAAAATCAATATTCGATAAATCTAGATGGGGTATCTGAAGTTTTTTTTTTTATATAATTTAACGAAAAAGCTGACGAAAAAAAAAAATGAAGCCACAGGACATTAATTTGATACACTTTAAACCACAGGGTACTAAAGTGGGAAAGTGCGAAACCACAGGGGTGGTATTTGAAGTTTACCCTAAAAAAAAAAATTCTACTCAAGTCATTTTTTGGGGTTATATACAGAGTTAACAATCACTTTGATTCTCAAATTTTTGCTTTTGACATTTTAGATACTGAACTTACAGTAAAGTTTCAAATAGTGTATCTAAACTTTTAAAAGTGTTTCATTTTATTGATAATATATCCATCCCATATTTTCAAATTAGAGATCTAACTTTTATATTAAAAAACTATTACTCAAAGGGCCCGTTTGGTTCGAGTTATGTAATATTACGAAGTATCTCGACATATCCAGATATCTTGGATTTCGGCGTGAGATTACTACTGATCCTACATTAGCGCGTTTGATTTAATGCAGTAATGTAATACTAGATTACAGTGTTTATAGCATTAATACGTTTGGTTCAGTTTATAAAATTTAGTAATCCTGACATAAAAGTATAGTTTTTTCCAAAATTATCCTTGTTGTGGTCATTTGAATATTATTTTTTGCGAAAATGACGAATGGAGGGAAGGAGATCGTGATGATTACCTGGGAGGACGACGCAATAGAAGATGATACGTGTTCGTGCGAGAGAGAGAGAGAGAGAGAGAGAGACGTCGAGAGAGAGAGAGAGAGAGCGAGAGAAAGCGGTGTGCGAGAGAGAGAGGGAAAGGCGAGAGAGAGATGAAAATAGTGCTGTTAATTAGATTAGGGTTGTTGGAGGGTAAAATTGTCATTTTACATAATATGTAGTATTAACGGGTTTCAGTAATGCAAGATACACGACCCCCTCCCATTAATATTTTCGATGTAATCCTGCTCGATTTGTAATGCTACATTAACGACTAGATTACATAGCGGATTAACCAAACACAATTATCCTGACAGGATTGCTTGTAATCCTGGCAGGATAACTCGAACCAAACGCACCCAAAAAGTAATATGGTTGAATTAGATATGCGATAAAAAAAATATAGTCGGTAAATATATAGTCCATAGATCTACAAATATTTGTGGTGTAGGTAATGATTTATTTTATAATAGTAAACTGGGACGAATGTTAAAATTAAAAATTCCAGGACGTTAACGCACAGTCCCGAATAAGACAACAGTACAGTGGATTTTGCCTTTACGACGAGCATTAAAAATACCCGCAAAAATCATAGAATGCTACGAATCTTTGATATTTTAGTATATCATTTAATTTAATCAAATAATTTTAACATATTTAATTTTTAGTTAAATAATAGTTGATTGCTACTAATTCCTCGCGTTATATTTAATAATTTGATAATAAATAAAAATAAATGAGATAATTGGATAAAATTTAAATTAAGAACAAGTAATTAATTTCCAAAACATAAATTTCAAAATAAATAGAAATTGTCCTTGTTAGGATAGGGATTGGAAGGATCTATTTCCATTTTTGACGACGGGGTAAGTAAGAAAAGCCTGCGAGGGACGGAGACGGAGTACCTGCCAGGTACGGAGACGGGGAAGGGCGAGGACGCGGCTTTCTTGCCAGTAAAACACAAAAAATGACGAAAAAAAAAAGAATTTATGCATTAATTTAAAAGGGTTAATTGGCTCGGAGCTATCTAAACTTTAATTTACTTGCAGACAGTCGTTGAAATATTGAAATTTTAATTTTACCATTCAAACTCATAGTATTTTATAATTAACCATCTAAATTTATATTTATCGACTTAGATTAACTAATATTAGCCAAATAATCAGATCCTGCGGTATACATTTTGTTTGAAAATTAATTGTTAAAAATTTATTTTTTTACTATAAAATTAACATTTTGATGTTAGAACAATCCTTTTATGTTGGTTGTATAAATTCGAGTTGAGGTAGAATACTATCGGTAGTAAACGAGCCGTTTTACTACCGATTTGTTTTCGATGATAGATTTCCAAATTGACGATCGGCTCCATTGAACATGATCTATACCACTTGAAGTGTTTAGAAATCAAATTTCAAATCTTTTTGACATCATTTGCCTAATGATCAAAGGGTTTCAAAATTTGTAATTTTAATGGTCGATAAGAAGTGTTTTCTCGTTTAACGGCGTAAAGATATCCAAATCAATTGAATTTTTGTTAGAAAATTCTTTAAACTATTTAAAACAAGATCTATACTCTTGATCTTGATTACAAGACTCCTATCATCATTTTTTAAAGAGTATTCATTTTCAGTCATTCATTTTTTTGTTCACTTGATGGATAAAAGAACAATATCGAAAGTGCGTGAAATTTGATTTCTAGATAGTTTAAATGGTTTAGATCATATTTAACGGAGCCGATCATCAATTTGGAAGCTCTATCATCGAAAACAAATCGGTAGTAAAACGGCCCGTTTACTACCGGTAGTATTCTAACTCAACTCGTATAAATTCTATATTATAATAATTCCAACATTTGGCATATGTTTCTTACATTATGTTGATGGGATATAAATTTAGATAATTTTAGAGTTTAGATAAAAAATACTAAAGCTTTTAAATCATGGGATTATTTGGAAATGGGCGAAAGTTGAAATATTACTGCTACATAATGTAAGAAACATAAGGAATAATTTCATAGATGCCCTCCTAGAAAATATTAATTTCACCAATACCCTTCTAAAATTGATAATATCACAAATACCCTCCGATAGGTTAAAAATTATCATAAATGCCCTCTATTAGTTTAGATCTGTTAGGTCCCATTTGAAACCGAGTTAAATTTTAAAAATACCATTTTTACCCTTTATCTCTTATTAATACTTAATAATAAAAATACTAATAGATATTTCAAGATAATTTTGTAAATCTAAATTTGAGTATTTAATATATACATATTAAATTAAATCATTAATATATATTAATTATTAAAAAATATATAAAAATTATATTTTATATATAGTATGTTTTTATCTAATTTTGGTTTTGTTTTTAGTTTCGGATTTCGGTTC
Source organism: Ananas comosus (assembly GCF_001540865.1). Taxonomy (NCBI): domain Eukaryota; kingdom Viridiplantae; phylum Streptophyta; class Magnoliopsida; order Poales; family Bromeliaceae; genus Ananas; species Ananas comosus. The sequence continues at coordinate 3,945,477 of NC_033624.1, forward strand.
AAGTTCAGTTTAAATATAGACCAAACGTATAACTGAATTTACATACGATGGAATTTTATTTTTTGATATCTATAATGAAACTATTCCTATTCAGCATTGATTAAGCTTACCTCATTTTAAATCAAGTTCAGATAAAATTGCGTATCTTTATCAATTTATATTCCTAATTAGTAATAGTAATTTTGAAATAAATTATAGATTTTATTTTTTTCCTATTTAAGCAAAAGTAAATCACATAACTATATGCATGAATTATTCTGTCGATTGAAACAAAAAGAGAGTTTTGTTCGAAAGCTAAAATATATTATGTTTCAGTTTTTTAATGCATTTAATGCAGATAAAATTATCGAGAATAATTTTGATTAAAAAAAATTTTAGCTTTCAAAATTAAAGAAAGATCAGATAATTTTTTAACATTATTTTCATTTAAATTTTTATATATAATTATTTATTCGATAAAATATAAATAGAGCGACTAGATTTGGTGAAATTATCAAAAAAACTAAAAAATTCTTATTTTTTTCATACACTAAAATGGATATCAACTAAAAAAATAAAGTTGAGGGAGGAGTTTCAAAATGGCATAAGTTGAGGGGATCTCCATACATTTTTACTTAAGAGAACCTTGAGGGTAAATAAGTCATTTTAAAAATTAATCCATCTTTAACCCTTTAATAATTATGGTAAAACTAACGTAACTAACAATAAGGGTATTAATGATAATTTTTTATATTTACAGGGGTATAGGTGATATTTTAAATTTTATAAGGGCATTTATGATATTTTAGACTTTGGGAGGGGTATCCATGAAATTGCCCCTAATTATAAAAATAGTTCGTCACGTTTGACTCATTTCTCTAGCCCTTTGACTCGAGAACCTACACTGGGGCTTCTATTTCCCTTTTCCCACGTGCAAATAGACCATGTAAACCACATGCATTTTTTATTTTTGGGCTTTTTTTGCATTTAGCCCCTTGACAAATTTTATTTGTAAAAATAGCCCCGTCCAAAAATTATTTGCAAAAATGGCCCTATCCCCGCCACGTCAGCGCCACGCGGGCAGGGCGGGCCCAGATGTTTAAGTTGAACACGGTGAATCATTCAGCGTGTTCAATACAAGATTTTTGTATTAGACACGGTGGTTCACCGTGTCCAATACAAATACTTCAACAATGACTAAGTTAGAGGTATTTGTATTAGACACGGTGAATCATTCACCGTGTCCAATTATTTGTATTGGACACGGTGACTGGTTCACCGTGTCCAATACAAATGTTTCGATCTTAGCTATTTTGTATTGGACACGGTGAATCATTCACCGTATCCAATACAAAACTTTGTATTGAACACGGTGAATGGTTCACCGTGTTCAACTTAACCATCTGTCCCAGCCCCGCCCGCGTGGCACTGACGTGGCGCTTGCGTGGCGAGACCAGGGCCATTTTTGCAAATAAATTTTTGACAGGGCCAATTTTTTTAAAAAAATTTGTAAGGGGGCTATTTGCAAAAAAAGCCCTTTATTTTTTTAAAGTTTAATTAATCGCACGTGCGCATCTGCACAAAATTTAAGTTATTAAAATATATTTTACCCAAAGTTATATAATTGCAAGTGTATTTTCTCCTGTTAGTCCACGGATTAAAATTATATTTTTTTCCTATAAATATTTTGAATATATTTAATATTACTTTTATTTTTAATACATTTGTTTCAATTTTTTTTGGTCAGAATTTTATATTATAAACTTGAAAATATATTTTATAAAATTATTTTTTATTAGGACAGGCATAGTACTTTTATTACTGGTAAAATTTGCGATCAATTAACAACAGTAAATCTGCAAATTTTAATTTATATACTATATAAATTTTTTGAAAAAATAATATCATATATATTATTCAAAACTTTCATAAAAATATCTAACATACTCCTGATTCATTAAAATGTCTTTATTTATTTTTAAAACTTCCTTCAAATATTTCAAAATCTTAAGATTTACTAATAAGATTTGGAGTTTAGAAAGATATTTTCGGAATATAAAAGGTAAATTTAAAAATTTTGAATAGTTAATTTTTTATTAATAATTAAAAATAGTTAATTGTATACAAGTTCCTGCAAATATAGTGAAGTACAAATATATCCCTACAAAATTTAGCTTTTATATGTTGTTTCTGTAAAAGTCATGATATTTTCAAATATGTCCCTACTGTTAGAATTCGTTATAAAATTTTAGTTAACTATAGGTTAAATACTTAATCCTGATTAGTTAATGAGATGAATTGGCATTTTTATTCCTCTTTAATTAAAACATATTTATGATGGCAAAAAGATTATTTCATTTATAAAATAGACCGTGCTTGAACGATTTCAGAGAAACATATTTGAAAACATTAAAACTTTTATAAGGACAACATATAAAATTGAACTTTGTAGGGATATATTTGCAATTTCACTAAATTTGTAACAACATGTATAAAATTAATCCTAATTTAATCCTAATTAAAAACATTAATAATTAAAAGAATAAGAGGAGAGATGTAAAACTAATTCTAATTTTTATATTATTCTTCTTATTCGTGTTGATTTTTCTTAGAAGGGACTTTCCTTAATTTGACTCCTTAGTTTGACCCCTTCTCCCCTGGTTTCGTGTTGTTGACCGGTCAACTACGAACCGTGGGACCCACTCCTCTCCCGACCGTTATAAAGTTTAAACTCCCCTACCTCTAACCTAAATTCAAATTTCGCGGCAAAAAAACACGAGAACACACATGAGTTAATGCAACAATTAACATGGACGACCCCTCCTGGGACCTCTTCTCCTTCCTCCAAGAAGTAGATGAACAAGAACACACCCTCCACTTCGCCCTCTCTCCCCCGCCCCCTCCCCCGCCGCCGCCGATGCTGCTGCATCCGCGGAGCGCGTTTTCGACGTACGCGAGAGTCGGATCTCACGATATTGGCAGTCTTGCGGCGGGGCGGCACGTCGGGTCGGCGGCGGCGGTTAACGTTCATCGGAGATTGTTTGGGTTTATTAGAAGGATTGGTGATGGGGGGGTGGCCGCAGCGGGGGTACGGGCGGCTGCGGAGGCAGAGGACGGGGTGGCGGGCGTGGGGCGGAGCCGGGGTTTCCAGCATATGATGAGGGAGAGGTGGCGGAGGGAGCGGATGAGCCAGGGCTACGCCGATCTCTACGCCATGTTGTCTTCTTCGTCCAAGGTGATTTTATATGCGTCACGGCAGTTGCGAATTTAGAAAATTTTATTAGAGAAATCAAATATGAAATGAAAAATAAATATGAAAGATGTAATAATAATTATTTTTGATGTACTTTTATATTTTGAAATTAATGCATAATGAAATTATTAGATTAGGATTTTTTTTTCACTAAAATCACTAATGTATTGAATGAAATTAATGTAAAATATTTTTTTATACTTTAATAAGTGCTTTTTTAAATTGGACTCCAAGTTTATAGCAAGACAGTTTTTACTTATTTATTCAAATATAATGGCTCAATGAGTCAATAAAATACGGTTACTTATAAAATGGACCCCACTGTTGAAAATTAAAATACGGTTACTTATAAAATGGACCCCACTTTTGAAAATGTGGGGACTTTTATTTCACTTTTGAAAATATGGGGAATTTTTCTTGGGAAATAAAGGTAATTTTTAAAAAGTTAGGATACGACCGTAGCAAAGATTATCGATAACTAGTGGAGTTCTCTTGTATACTCAATGACCCATCCGATGTGGCTCAGTTAAGATTCATTTCACACTTTCGACTGATAACCATTAACAATAATAACTAGTTAAGCCCAAATCACCAATACAAAATACATAAACCTAATTATTATTGTTAGTGTAGAATTCTCTAATATATTCAATGATAATTTTTTTCTCATCTGATGTAGCACTATTAAGGTGTCACAAATAATATATATTTATTTATATAAATATTAATTTTGCTTGAATATTATTGTATTTGTTATATTAATGAAACTCAATAAAATTCACGTTGTTAGTTTATATATATATATATATATATATATATANATATATATATATATTTGCACCGTACATGATTTATTTATACCTCTCAAAATTCCGAAAATATCTCATTTACCTTAATTTTTTTTTTCTTTCCAATATACCCCTCATACGTTTCTATGTTATTCCAAAATACCCCTACAGTTATTATCTGTTAAATTAATTTGGATTAATCGTGAGTTAAATATCTACCAGAGTTAAAAAAAAATCAAAATGCTTCTTTTCTTCTTAACTTAAGGACAAATAAGAAACGTGAGTTAAATATCTACCAGAGTTAAAAAAAAAAAATCAAAATGCTTCTTTTTTCCTTAACTTAAGGACAAATAAGAAATGTTGGTGATGGCAGAATGATATATTTGAAAAGACCAAACAGCAAAAGACTTTTGTGCCCTTGACTTAAGAGTAAATAAGAAAAGTTTGTGATAGTATAAGGGCATATTCGAAAGAATAAAATAGTAATTTTATAAAGATAATAGTTATTACTAACCGTTAACAGAATTTAACTCTAGAAATACATTTGAAATAGGTCAGAACGTCAAAAAGATAATTTCAATATTACCCTTCTAAAAGAGATAAATTAAAAAGTCGAAAACTTTTTAGAGGTATATAAATAATTATCCCTATATTTTTAATAGGACGCGTTATGAATCTGCATTCAAACGCATGTTCATATTATGTCCACGCTTATAGAAGTGTGTGCGATATATAATTTTTTTCTCTTTTAGCTATACAATAATTTTTAATAAAATACTTAATAAATAAAAGAATTATATACATGTACATGAGACAAATTCTAGTAAATCCTGCGTGAACTTCCATTTTTTTTTTTTTTAAGGGGTCAAATTTAGTGTTCTGAAAATGGTGCAAACAGGGGGATAAGATCTCGGTCGCGAAGGCGGCCGCTGCGCGGGTAAGAGAGCTCAAATACCAGAAAGAGCAGCTGCAGCGGCGAAACGCCGAGCTCGCGGTCGTGGTGGCGGCGCAGCGACCGGCGACAGCAGCAGTGGCGATCAACCTGACGATCGCGAATTGCTCGACGCCGATGGCAATGGATGCTTTGACCGCCGCGCTCCAGTGCTTGAAGCTCATGGAGTTGAAGATCACCGCCGTCCGATCGAGCTTCTCCGGCAAGAATCTGTCGGTGATTGTGGGTGCGGAGACGAAGGTACGCTCGCATGTAATTTTTGTGCATGTGAGATTGATTGGTTACGTGCATGCATGTCTTAAGTGATTGATCGAGCGCCATGCACGTAGAATGAATTATGAGGTGTGTTTTGCTGTGTATAAAACAACTTATTATTTTAAAAATTTAAAAGAACACCAAATGCCATTTTTCATATTTGAGCCCCACATTTATTAATAGATTTAAAATATACATTTAAATTGCATAGAAATTTAAAATAAAAATATTTGAAAATATTAGAATCGCCAAAGAATTTAAATTTATAATTATTCTATTCTGATAACATATGTTAAGCAGCTGTAATCATTTGTATGGGCTGCGAGGTCTATATATTAGCTCACAAATTCAAATCTAAATGCCTTAGATTATATATACATTAAATAAATTAAAAATTAAATCTTTCATATATACTCTTTAAGGATGTAATTAAATAATTATATACAGTGTTTATTGTTGACATGTCTAATGATTTGAGTTATAATTCGAAGACCCTGGATTACGTAGAACACGGTTTATTGATAATTACTTCAAAAAGCACGTGGGTTAGATATTTATTTTTTAAATAGTCCACGTTCGCATTGGACTTGTTCTTCTCCTGTAATTAAGTTTCGCAGTATTTTTTAATCAAGGAAACTACCCAACAACTACCCCGGCCACTATTTCTTTTGACTTTTCTCAGGGTTTTGTGTAATTTGACTCCTATCATTTGGTATATTTACCGCTTTACCACAGTATACAACTAATGTTGCGTTTGGTTCGGATATAAATAAAAAACTGTTTATTTCAAAAATATATACAAATTCAAAGAGTTGTGCTGGAATACTATCGGTAGCAAACGGGCTCCGTTGCCATCTATTTATTTTCGATGATGAAACCTGCAAATCAACGATCGGCACCGTTGAAAATGATCTATATTACTTGAAGTATTTAGAAATCAAATTTCATATTTTTTCGATATTGTTTTCTTGTCCGTCGAATGGGCGTAAAAATGAATGACTGAAAATAAATATCTTCTAAAAAATGATGATAGAAATTTTATAATTAAGATCGAGAGTATAGATCTTGTTCTAAATAGTTTAAAAAATTTTCTAACCAAAATTCAATTAATTTGGATAGCTTTATATCGTTAAACAAGAAAACACTTCATATCTATCAGTAAAATTACAAATTTTGAAACCCTTTGATCATTAGGTCAATGATGCTGAAAAGATTTGAAATTTGGTTTCTAGATACTTCAAGTAGTGTAGATCATGTTCAACGATGCCGATCGTCGATTTGAAGGCTCTATCATCGAAAACAAATGGGTGGGAACGGAGCCCATTTGCTACCGATAGCATTCCAGCTCAACTCCAAATTCAGATATAAGCAGAAATTAAACTAATTTTGCGTTTGGATGAAAAGTAAGTTCTTCTTAATCCTTAGTTAGTAAACTATTTTAGTTAGAGAATTAGTAAAAAAATTAATTAGATTAATAAAAATATTAATGATTGATCATTTTAAATATTAGTTCATAGATAAATATATTAAATTATTAATAATTAGTTAGCTAATTAATTATAAGTAATAGATTAATTAATTACTTTATTATTTAAGCAACAAATGATAATTTAAATATATTAATTTAATTAATTAATGATTTAATATCATAATTAAAATTAAATTTAGGCTTTAACTAACCTTGTTCCGACTTGGGAACAAGCTTGTTCCAGGAAAAAAGATGGAATAGCAGTTCCAGTATTATACCGGCTTATTTCAGGGATCCGAGAACTAGTGTTTTCAATTACGAAATTAGAAACAAAGGGGAAAACAAGAACTTATTCCCTCCTTTGTTTTCGAACCAAACACTGCCAAATTGTTTTAATTAGTTTGTTTCCTCTTAGGAATTTATCCCTAAATTAAACTTGCATGATAGCAAAGAAATAGTTTTTGAAAAACTATTAGATAGTAAAATGTAGATTATCAAATGATAACGTACTAAGTCGTATTGCCCTGTACGAATAGTACGTATACGGTAGGTTTTATAGTGAAACAAATATTAAGTCATGGGATAAGATTGTTAAATATATCTTGTTTGAACTATAAGATGGCAAAATAAAAGTGCTCTAAATTACAGGGTTAAATTATATAAAGTCTAACATTTTTTTCCTTTTTCTTTTTCCGGATTGAAAAAAGTTATTGTTCCGTAGTTTTGTTATGAGTATTATTATTCTTCTAGGTATTTGCTCTTAATTTAATTTACTCATCATTTGTTACCCTCGAGTAACTATTAGGGTGTCACGCCCCAAGCCCACAATAGAGGTCTCCCAAGCGCGTGTTCATATCCGTCCATATATATATATATATATAAAATTTTCTTCCTAAACGAAGTGCTACAAAATCTATACTTTCATTCATAAAATAGAATACGAATATATATCATTTGTAGAATAAGATAGCCAATATTAGAGCATAATAGGAACTTGCTAAAACTAGAAATTTATATTTTATACAAACTTTTGCCAACCTTAGAAGCTCACATAGGTTTTTTTTTTTTTTTTTTTTTTTTTTTTTTTTTTTTTTTTTTTTTTTTTTTTTCCAAAATACAACTTAGAAAAAATATAACACTTTTCATCTCCCTAAAATGATATATCTTCAACTTGTGGTCTTACAACTGGCTACACAAAAAGGCAGGTGGACGATCATCTACTGCGCCAAGTTCCTACCTCAATTTAGTACTCCAACAGCATACGGATCTGTAGAATAGAATTGAAAAAATATAAATATAGTTCTCAGTAGATAAGACTTCTAAAAAAAAAAGCTCGACCTAATCTAGGATCTCTTTTTCGGACTTCCACGAGAACTAGGCTTTAGCTTTTAAAATTTGATACAAAATTTTAAAATTTTAAAATTCAGTTTAGATATTTTATATATATATTTCAAATTCTATCCAAATAATTTTTAAAAAATTTATAAATTTCTAAAATTTTTCTCAGGTAATTTTAAACTTTAAATTTTTGTCCAAAAAATTTTTAAGTTTTCATTTTTCAAAAAAAATAAAATTTTAATTCTTTTCCACCATAATACCTCTCTAATAGTTAAAAACATTTAGAAAATATTTTTTACTTTTCAAATTTTTAAATATAAAAATTTTAAAACCTAAAAAATAATAATAAAAAATAGTAAGTCCGTAAGGGCCTGTCCTGGCCCAATTTGGTCCATGCTATTTGGGCCCAACGGCCGTGCTGGGCCACAAGTTCGGAAAAGTTTGGCTCGACTCAAATTTGCGGCTTGGCCTTGCCGGGGCGGGCAAGTCCTGAGCCGGTATCGGTCCAAAAAAAATGTTAGTCGTGCTGACCCAGCACAACCCACATTATGGGCGTGTTTGGTTCAAAGTTGGAGTCGGAATCGAAATCGGAATCGGAATCAAAATAAGCTGGAATCGGAATCGGAATGACTCATTACCAAATTTTGTTTGATTCATCACCTGAATCGGAATCGGAATAAATCATTTTCATTGTCGGTATTTGGTTCGGGTGGTACAAAAAACGTAATCAAATTAATATATTAACATTATCTTTATAATATATTAATTTAAATTCAAATTAAAAATTAAATATTAAAAATTTATATCAAAATTTTGAAATAATATCAAAATTTTAAATCTATTTTTTTTTAAAAAAATTAAACTTTGAAGATGAGTGGATAATTCAAAATATGAAACTAAATTTTGATTCATTCAAATTCAAACTAAAATTATAATTTAAAATTTAATTTGAATCCATAAATTTAATTTAAGTTTGAAATAAAATTTGAATAAAATTTTATATAACTTAAAATTTAATTTAAATTCAAATTCATCAGTTAGATTCGAAATACTTGATTAAATTTTAATTTTTAATTTAAGTTCAAATTAAAATTTAAAATTATATATTTAATTTTTAAATTTTAACTCATATTTTAATTAAAAAGGTTGAAAAAATAAATTTAATCCGAATAAATATCCATTCCGGCCGAATTCAACTTTCAATCCGGCCTCCTAGACCAGATTGAAAAATGAGATGATTGAGAGATTCCCATTCCACTCGGGAATCGAAATCAGAATAGGACTTCCGCGTACCAAACACCTACAAACGGATTCACCCATTCCGATTCCGATTCTAGGGTGAAAAAGATGCCAACCAAACACGCCCTACATCTCTACTTGTAATTCTGCAGGTGATCTAAATTCGAAAAAAAAAAAAATCTAATTTATATTTAATCACGCAAAGTGCATATCTAAAATGTAGCAATTTACTAGCTAGTAATGGTTTGGTAATTAAATGAGAAATTACTATTAGATGCCCAAATTATTACCCTTTTAGTTTAGAAATTTATCCTCCAAAATAAAATTAAAATTAAAATTTATGTCTTTTAGTTGTTATCTAACTTGTCGATGTAAATTAAAGGTTGATGTCGCTCAAGTGGAGAAAACAATGACTAGCGCTTTGATGGATGTGGAGGAGAAATTTTGCGCACCAAACTCGACCCAACCAAGCAAATGGAGCGTAACTTGTCACGTGGAAAACGTAGCGTAGTTTTATATGTTTTTGGAAGCATGTAAACTTTTATTTTATGAAGTCGTTTTTTGTAAGAGGTATTTTGAATCGATAGATGCCGGTAAAGTTGATTTAGAGCATTTGAACTATTTATGAACTGAATTTCATAATTTTTAAATATTATTTACTTACGGATTAAAGAGTTGGAAAATTTATAATTTTTGACGATTTATATGAGTCGTTTGCTTATTTAGGGTATGCTTGTTTGGGTGAAAGTGGGATGGAAGTGGAGAGGAGGGAGTCATTTTCGCCGTAAACGATTGCTTCCATTGTTTGGTTCGTCGTAAATAAATTACGGTCGAAACTCGAGTTAATTTGAAACGACGTAATTGACTTCGGCTCATCGTGTACTGAAGTCAATTACGGTGAAGAGAGATGAAGAAAAAATAATAAAATAATATATTAGGTAAAGATAGTTATATTTAAATATATTTAATTATGGTATTAATTACTTTTTTTATTTAGTTGACATATTTAAAATATGATAAAAATTGATTAGTTAAATTTTAATGTTTTTTTATTTAATTTGTACAATTAAAATATGATAAAAATTAATTAATTAATTAATTATTAATAATTTTATTTTATAATTTTATTGTTGTATTACTATAACTTATGTACAAAAAAATAATATAGTTATTTTAAATTAAATTTAATTATATAAAAAATATAATTATATTATTTTTATTTATTAAATTATTTATTATTTATGTATAAATTATAGTTTTAAATCGTACACTTCGTATTAAATAAACAGTAAAACTAATGAAACTTTACTTCCATAACTACGAAGCAAACAACAAAAAATAAATAGTTTTCACCGAATTTTATTTCAATCCAAAATCTACTTCAACTCAAAGTTCAGCTCTGATGAAACAAACATGAACTTATTGATGCAAACCGCTTGCGGATGTGTTTTTTGAATTTTTTTTTTTACGACTTATACGAGCCGTGGCTCGACACGTAAGAATGCTTTTTCTTTTTTTCTTTTTTTTATATAGACTACCTGAAGAACAAGTCAAACAAGTGACTAATTTTATATGATTATTTGCAGCATAATAATATAAAATCTATAAGAGAACAAAATTTGTGGTCAAATGTAATATCACCCGCCAAGTAATCACCAAACATTCGTACTTCTTTTTATTTTTATATATCTACAGCATTGCACCATCCCCTAATTTATTATACATCATATGCAGGAAATTAATAAATAAAACCCAACCACAGAAGAAACTGGTGTGAAATCACGTGATAACCAACTCACAGTTCGCCGACTTTTTTTTGTTTTTATATTATAGGATAAATTTCAAATACCATTCATATAATTACGTGTTTTCTTGCTTTTATATTTTATAATTTATAATATATCATTTTAGTACTTTATAATTTTATTTTATTTTTCTATTAGTACTTTCGTTCATTTTCCGTTAACTCATTTACAAAAATTTTAGATACCCCATTTATATATGATTTATCAAATATTCATTTTCGTACTCTGTGATTTATTGAATTTTCACTTTAGTACCTTATGGTTTTAATTTTGTTATTGATTTAACGGAAAAATTAACGGTAAATAACGGAAAGAAAAAAAGAAACCACGTACGGGATACTAATTATGTAATACATTTTAAACCACTGAATACTAAAGTGCGAAAGTGCGAAATCACAGAAATGATATTTGATATTTTTTCTATATTATATAAGCAGCATCATCTTCATCTAATTTGCACGAATTATATAGGCAATGATACATTAATTGTACTGATACTGTTAATATAAGTAGAGAAATACACGAAAAAAAAAGAGGAAAAAGAACAATATTTTTTTTAAAAAAAAAGTGGCACTAGATCTGATAGCTCTGGGCATGTGCTGACCTAATTTTATCTCCTAATCAAATAATTAGGAAAAATTGTACAGAGGCCGCTTCAACTGTAACTCTTTTATTTAATTTTTTTTTTAAAAAATTGACATCTAAATATTTTATATTTTATTAAATAGTTTAATAAAATTAATCTTTTCTTAATTTAAGTTACGAGTCATATAGTCCTTTCGGTTGTATGTCTTACATGTATTCTTATACATCTTTCAAAGACCAAAAAAAATAAAAAAATAAAAAAATCTAATTTTCTACTCTAGCATATTCTTTTTTCAACCAAAACATAAATAAATAAATATTCTTTTTTGCCAAAATTTGATGATATATAGTATATATATATATATATCTAGATTCGAATGAAAAAAAAAAAAAATCCAGCTTAATTTTCAAGTTCATTTTTGGACTGGATTTTAGTCTAATAATTAAAGAAAACTAATGGGGGCCAGCAAAACCATTTTCTTTTTTACAAAAAAATAGATAAAAACTCAATAAGTGAAAAAAATATATAGAAACAAACGTTGAAAAACTCATAATTTTAGCAATTAGACTTCATAAATTTTATCAAATAGTTTCGTTTTGTATTGTATATAACCTTGCAATTAATTGTTTGAAATACAAAAAAAACATATTCTTCTACTCTGGAGCATGAAAATGTAATACAAATGGAGGATACTTTCACTCTATTATTCAATCGTGATGCTTAATTATGACCAATAGATCGAATAGGAAAAAAAAAGAATGTTTTCCTTTTTTTGAACTCTGAAAGTGATATAAAATTATGTGCAAGGCATGTAATGAAAACAATTTGCTTAATTAATTTAGTAACAACGCTCAAGCACTACAACAAAAATGATCTATAGCGACACTTTTAAATGTAGGTACATGTCAAAAAAGTGCTGCTAGCTAAAATTACCGACACTTTAAAAAAATGTTGCTATATGTGGGGTCGCTAGGTATATAGTGATAGTTAAAGAGTGTTGCTATAACCTAAAAGAGTGCTGCTAATTTACCAACACTTATTTAAGTATTTAGCAACCGCCGAAACTCTATCTCGTTTGCTGCGGTGACGGAGGAGGACGACAGGAAATGCTCTTCGTCTAGAATTTCAGTAGATTGAGTGAAGAGAGAAGAAAAAATGGTAATTGATTTTTCTTTTTTTTTGCTTTTCTGTTTGTAATCGGGTCAAATGGACTGGGTGCGGTGGGTTGAGTAGAGTAATCTTTTATTTTTTATTGGATTAGGCTTTATATTTAGGCATAAGTAGATGTTTTTTTAAGTTTTAGCATAAATGAGACACTTACTTAAAAGTGTCCCAAATATGTGTCCCTATAACCTAATTCTGTTGTAGTGATTTTTGGACTGGATTTTAGTCTAATAAAGAAAACTAATGGGGGCCAGCAAAACCATTTTCTTTTTTACAAACAAAATAGATAAAAACTCAATAAGTGAAAAAAAAATATAGAAACAAATGTTGAAAAACTCATAATTTTAGCAATTAGACTTCATAAATTTTATCAAATAGTTTCGTTTTGTATTGTATATAACCTTGCAATTAATTGTTTGAAATACAAAAAAAAACATATTCTTCTACTCTGGAGCATGAAAATGTAATACAAATTGAGGATACTTTCACTCTATTATTCAATCGTGATGCTTAATTATGACCAATAGATCGAATAGGAAAAAAAAAGAATGTTTTCCTTTTTTTGAACTCTGAAAGTGATATAAAATCATGTGCAAGGCATGTAATGAAAACAATTTGCTTAATTAATTTAGTAACAACGCTCAAGGGGAGTGCCCTATGTATATATCAAACCGTTCGATAAAACTTAGGAGGTCTAATTGCGCAGATTAAATATTTAGGGGTTCTATTTGCAAAACTGTTGATGTTCAAGGGACTTTGTTCATATTTTTATTTTATTAGTAAACTTATAAACTTTTAATTTTAGCAATTTTTTTTCTTAACTTTATCAACTACTCTAATAGACTTCTTTGCTCAATTAGAATTACTAATTATGCAGTCCTTTTGGTTTTCATAGTTGGCATAAAACCAAATTAAATAAAGTTTTAAGATACAAAAAAATTTACTTTTTTTATTCTAATGTATAAAGGTTACATAAGAAGCAATGGTGCAAATTAAAAAATAAGGGTAAACTTTAAATATCACCCCTTTGATTTCACACTTTCTTATTTTACTATCCTGTGGTTTAAAGTGTATCAATTTAGTACTCTATAGTTTCAAATTTTTTTTTTTCGTCAACTCTTCCGTTAGTATTTTATTAAATTATATACAAAAAATTTCAGATACCCCACTTAGGTTATCGAATATTCACTTTAGTAGGCATCTTTTAGTTTTAATTTTGTCATTGATTTAACGAAAAAAAAAATAGTGGAGTGAATAATAAAAAAAAAAGATAAAACTACCGGTTACTAAATTTATATATTTTAAATCACATAATGATACTAAAATATAAAAATACGAATGGTATTTGAAGATTTTCTAAAAAAAAAATAAAGGCCAATTTGCATAAAAAAATCCCTTACTTGACTTTTGCAAAACCGCGCGCCACCTTTTTCGCTTTACGCAGATTCGTGTCCACTTTTCAGCAAACTGACCAAAATACCTTTTTTACTTTTTCTCTTCCTACTTCTCCTCCTCTTCGTTTCTCGTCCTTCTTTTTTTTCTCGCCGGCAGACGCGGAGGCGAAACGGTCCGTCTCACCTCTCACACCTCATTCGCCTAGCCCTCGCCCTCTCGCCATCCGCCCCTTGCCCTCCCGTCCAACAGACCCCCCACTTCCTCGCCTCCACCCCCCAAAGGCCGCCACGACTTTTTTTTTTTTTTTGGCTTTTTTTCTTTCTTTATCTTCTCCGACCTCTCCAACGTCTCCGACGACGATGCTTCTCTCGTCCTTCTCATTCTTCCCGCCCTCTCATCTCTCCCTCCCATCATTCCTCCTGCCGCCTCCGACGACATGCTATCTCGCCGGCGCCGACGTCGACACCGTAGAGGTCACTCTGCGGCGTTACAGGCACGACGCGGGGTCTTAGCGGTGTCGCGCGGCGCACCGTGGCTGTTGCAGAGAAGCGGTGACAAAAAAATTAATAGAAAAACAAAAAAAAAAATAAAGATAAAAAATTATATAAAAAAGAAGATGAACATCAAATGTATCGTAACCTGCAAAAAAATTAGTAAGTTGTACTATTTAAGATGTACAACTGCAGTTAAGATGAACGAACACACTCTTTAAACGAAATAACACTCTTTGAAAAAATTTTCACACTATTTCTCTTCTTATACACCTTCAGATTAAACTGCACCATTATATAAAGTTACACTCTATTAAACAAAAGTTGCACTGTCTCTCCCTCTTTTGTACTATTTCCTCTGTAAACTATTTTTTATCTCTAAACCTGACACCTTTAAGAGATAATTTAGTACTGTTCTCCCTCTTATTGCACAATTTCTGTGTAATAATAGAGGAAAATAGGGCAACAAGAGAAAAACGTGCAAGAGAGAAAAAACGCACGTTTTAAAGAGATAATATATCTTTTCCTCCCTCTTGTTGCATCCATTTCTTGTAAACAAGAAGGAAAATAGTGCAACAAGTAAGGAGAAACTGCACCTGTTCTTTAAGAGATATAATCAACTGTTTCTTCTCTTGTTGCACTGTTTTCTCCTTGTGCAACCATTTTTTGTGTAACAATAGTGAAAATAGTAAAACAAGAGGAGAACAATCAATAAGAGGAAAAACATGCAATAAGAGGAAGAACTGAACCCTTTTAAGAAAGATATTATCACTGTTTCCCCTCTTGTGCACTGTTTCTCCTCTTTTTGTGCAGCCAGTTTCTGTATAAATAAGAGGCAGAAAGTACGTGCAAACAGAAGAAACAGTGCAACGAAGAGGAAAACAGTATAAATACTATCAACTTAAAAGGATCAGTTAAAATAAAAAATAGTATAATTTTCGTTCAAATATCATAATTTTTATCTTAAAGCAGCAAGTTTACTACTTAATAGTGCACTTTAATTTTTTTGTAATTAAGAGTAATTTATTTCATCCTTCTTTATATAATCCTTTATCTTTATTTTTTTACTTTTTCTAATAATTTTTTTTCACCTCTCTGCCAACAGCTACGCCGCGCGTGACGCGCCGGTGACGACGCCTGCTAAGGACCCCCCGTCACGGCTGATACGCGCGTGACCTCTACGGTCGTGACGTCGCGCGCGGCGAAATAAATCGTCGTCGAGGTGGCAGAAAATGAAGGAGAGGGAGAGATGAGAAGGGCGGGGAAGGGCGAGAGGCGTCGTCGTCGGAGACGGTGGAGAAGAGTCGGAGAAAAAAAGAAAAGAAAAAAGCAAAAAAAAAAAAAGTCGCGGCGCGGTTTTAACGGGGTCGGAGGCGAGGAAGGTGGGGGGTGCATGGACGAGGGCAAGGGCGAGGGCGAGAATATGAGGGTGAGAGGCGAGACGGACCGTTTCTGCCTCCGCTCCGCCTCCGCTCTACTGGCGAGAAAAAAAAAAGAACGAGAGAAACGAAGAAGAGAGAGAAAGAGGAAAGAGAAAAAGTAATAAGGGTATTTTGGTCAGTTTGCTGAAAAAGCGGACCGAATCTGCAAAAATAAAAAAGGTGACCCGATTTTGCAAAAGCCTAAAATAGGTGGATTTTTTATGCAAATTGGCCAAAAATAAAACGTGAGTTCTTAAAATACAATGCGCGTACGTGCACGTGCATGCATGCCCACGCATTATGTCCCCATGATAGGGAGCACAGCGTTGCCAATTGATAACGACTCTCCACATGGCCCAATTGAAAAGCGACACGTGTCACAAACAACTCCCATGCACGTGCGGCGGCGCCGGTAAAAGAAAAAATAAGGGTGAAAAAATTGCACGAGGACCAATTCGGCATATTATGTACTAATAATAAAAATGAGCTGTGAACTTCAAAAAGTAAATATTTAATTTGTAAAAATAAGTTGGTATATATCCAAAAATTATATCTTTTGATATGCCGTCGTTTTGATTGTGGTAGAACGCATCCAATGAGCTAGCCCCAGATGTTAAATTAGAAATACCTATCATAAATTTTTTTAAAAAAATTTTAGGTTATGGTGTACGTGATGAAGTTGTACACCAGGTGCAGGGAGTAGTTTCCTAAAAAGCATGTGTAAACATGACGAAGCAAAAGTCAAATGTTTTATACATGTTCTTTTTAAAGGGATTATTATATTAATTAAGTCAAAGAGTTCAGTCAAATACCAAAGATGAGACTTTCACCTGAAGCAAAGTAGTAAGATACAAATTAAATAATAAGGCCACTATTTAATAATTGTCGTTGCAAATTGCTTTGATTAAATTAAGCTCCACCATCACTACTAATTGAATACATTAAATAATAATTAAGTGTTTCCATATCATTTTACTATTTTTAATTTACTTAGGTAAAGTATTCGCAGCTAAACCTTGCCATTTGAAACTAATTTTCGCTATAAATTAAGTCGGTCAAATTTCCTGATTTGTCTTTCATACATCTGTGCACACCATGCGTATGTATGTTCTTAATTCATCTCACATTTTAAATCTAACTATACAAATTTTAATAATAAAGAAAAACTTGAAAATTAATAGGCGAGTTGTGGAGATTAAACTATCAGGAATGCGTGGTGCGTGCATGGAAGCAAAAATTTATCAAAATTACAGAGCGACATGTAGTCAAATTAAATGCGTCAAACGCGTAGATAAATTTTTAAAGGGAATAATTTTAAGTCAAAGGTTTCAAGAAGGGTTCATAGTATACAGTGTGAAGAAACCAAACTTAATTTCAAAGCATCATCCTACTAAATAGGAATTAGATCCTACGTACATAGATGATCAGCTCTCTCTCTTGATTATAAAATAGTATGTACAAAATAGTGCTTACACTTTAACAAAACAAACAAGCAAACAATTATTTCGCATAATAGAACTGTATTTCAACAGCTAATTTATATTGAACCGAACCCTACTTAATTACTTTCTTAGGCTACAATTAAACCAATCGATCCAACTTGGTAAAAAAAAAATTCCTACTTATGATGAGGCGGCGTCGGGGGGCAAATTCCGGGAGGACTACGGCCGGAATGGTTGCTGCAGTCAGAAGCTTTCGCCGGCGGAACGGGCCCTCTAACACTTATAACCTGCAGCAAGAACCTGCTGCGAAATCCCGCTGCGGCCGTCAAAGGCAGCAGATTTGCTTCTGCTGTGGCAAACCTCTTCGCTGCATCGACCGTCGAAGCCGG
Organism: Ananas comosus; assembly: GCF_001540865.1. Classification (NCBI taxonomy): domain Eukaryota; kingdom Viridiplantae; phylum Streptophyta; class Magnoliopsida; order Poales; family Bromeliaceae; genus Ananas; species Ananas comosus. Next base: position 3,963,442 of record NC_033624.1, read on the forward strand.
TTTCGCTTCTGCGACGGCAAAACGCTTCTCTCCGTCGACCGCTAAAGGCGTCTTGTTTATATTGGCGGTCGGAAAAGAGTGCTGGACTAATATTATGATAGAGGAGAGAAAGGCCATTATAGTTAGGGTGAGGAGGCATGAGGAATATAGGTTTGAGAAACGACGACCCATGGGGTGCAAGTTGGAGGAGAACACAAGAAGTGGAAGGTGTAGTAGTAGTACTAGCTCGTAAGTTGAAGGGACTTCAATTGTGAAGGATTTATATATAGAAGAGGCTCTCCATGACTCAGTCATCTAATTAATTTGGTATCGTATTTGTTTTATTTTTTTTAATAAAATTTTATATATCGAAAATCATAGATGTGAACGGTAGATTATTTGCAATGTTTTCATCTAAATTTTTCATTTTTTATTACCGAATAAAAATGTGAATGAAAGCCTCTTTTTTTTTTTAACTCAGTTTGACCGTTGCAAGTTGAACTGCATGTTTCGTTTCATTTTTCTAAGTAGATGACGTTAGGTTCACGCAATAACTGACGTATATATAATACAATTGATCATTACTCGCTGTGATGGGTGTATGTACTAATAATCTCCAACCCCATTGATTACTTAATTGATTTGCATATTCTTATAATATATACTAATCTTTTCACCATTAAGGAATGGTGTCTTTAGATGTATTCATAATACTCTTTTCTTTCTTTTTTTTCTTTTTTGAGGGAAAACATGCCTGAGACGAATTTTATTTAATTAATTAATAGATACAGGCTCAAAAAATTCATCAATAGAAGACCAAAAAGAAATTTTTTTTTGCTAGTGAGTTCCCAAGTGGCCAAGCGATCCACGACTACAGAATTCTAAGAAAATCTCGAATTTCAATCTAAAACAGAAGCATTTGAATCTTTCTGTAAAAGTCCACAACTCCGTGATTCTTGTCTGAGCTTCGGGTATTAGCGAATTTGAATGATAACTCATGAGATGCAAAGTTTTGATGATGGATACTGAATATGAGAATATATAAAAGTTTCTTCGGAATACATTTGCAAAATTAAGAATCTCTGTCACTTGAGAGATTGCACCAATTTCCACCGAGCAAGCATCGTGGACCGCCTTTATTGCGTCAGATATACATGCGATGATTCATAACACATTCGGCCAAATTTGGTTTTGGAATAAATAGAGAACAGCAGCTTCTGTTCTTCTTAATGAATTATCCACGGTGCCAAGTTCTACCTCAATTTAGTAAGAAAAAATATAACACTTTTCATCTCCCTAAAATAATATATTTTCAACTTGTGGTCTTACAAGTACTGGCTACACAAAAAGGCAGGTGGATGATCTATGTACTGCACCAAGTTCCTACCTCAATTTAGTACTCCAATAGCTAGGGGTGGAAACGAGCCGAGCTCGAGCGAGCTTATGTCAGCTCAAATTCGGCTTGAAATTAATTTCGAGCCTAAATCTAGGCTCAAGCTCGGCTTGAAATTAATTCGAGCCGAGCTCGAGCGAGCCTAATTTCCAGTCGAGCCGAGCTCGAGCTCTAAACGAGCCGATTGAAATTCTCGACATTATATAATCAATAGTTTATTTTTTATAGAACATTACCTATAATTTGATGCAATATGTCCAATAGTTCAAAATACAAAATAATTGCAAGAAATGTGAGCTAGGGTGACTGTCTGACTGGGTGAGTCTTGATAAGAGAGAACGAGAGGAAGATGAAGGAGAGAGGGGGGATATTAGGATTTGAAAATTGAATGGATCATATTTTATGTTATGTGCGAATAGTGAAAGTCTGAAGAGAGGTTGTGTATGCTAATTTTAGTTTGCCTCAATGCTGACGTTCCACTGTATTTTATCGCCAACAATAAGGCATCCCAAATCTAAATTAAAACCTTATATATAATTAAAATACATAATATAATATTTAGATGAGCCATATGTATCGTAACCACCGACTTCTGGCTTCCAGCTCGTTTTCGACGTTGCCGACTTTCGAATCGTGTTCGATCGCTCATTAAACTTATCTAGAGTATTTAAGTACCTAGAAAATAAATTTTATGATTATCACAATCATTTGCCTAGTGATCACGAAGTGCTCAATCAAACGGTCCCTGCAAAATAAAATATCTTACAAAAATGTTAATAATATACATTAATATTTTAAATCAAAGTATTATTGTTTATATATATAAAGAATTTTCTATCAAAATTTCACGTTGATTGGATTTATATTGTCTCTACACCGTTAAACTTGCAACGCACACATACGGCCATCAAATTGTTATTTTGACCCATTCGCGATCACTAGGCAAATTATTATCGAAATAAGAATAAATATTTATTTCTAGGCTACTCTCAAATACTCTACATCTAAGTTTAACGAGCGCACATTCATTCAATAGTCGCAACATCGAAAACACGAGCACGAATGTCTCTGTGCTTCCTAAGCCATAGAGCCTCACTCAATATATAATAATAATATACAATATAATATATATAATATATTCGGAGCTTTTCGAGCATAGATTTCAACGAGCTGAGTATATATCAACTCGCGCTTGAAATAATTCGAAGCCTTTTACTTTTGTTCAAGCTCGCCTCATTTAATTTCGATCGGACTCGACAGACCGAATATCGAGCCGAACACGAGTCGAACGCGAGCCGGCTCGCTCGTTTGCCCCTACCTAATAGCGAATATCGTGAAATAGAGCTGAAAACTATAAACATAGTCTTCAGTAGATAAGACCTCTACGCAAATAAAAAAAAAGCTCGACCTAACTAGATCTCTTTTCGGACTTCCACGAGAAACTAGGCTTTAGCTTTTAAAATTTGATACAAAATTTTTAAAATTTTAAAATTCAGTTTAGTATATTAATATATATATATATATATAATTATATTTATATTTATTATATTATATATTATATATTTAAATTCTATCCAATAATATTTTAAATAAATTTTATAAATTTCTATAATTTTATTCAAGTAATTTTTAAAGTTTTTAAGTTTCATTTTTCAAAAAAATTAAAATTTTAATTCTTTTCCACCATAATACCTTCTAATATTTAAAAACATTTAGAAAATATTTTTACTTTTTAAATTTTTAAATATAAAAATTTTAAAACCTAAAATATAAAAAAAATACTAAGTCAATACGGGCCCGGCCCGGCCCGATTTAGTCCATGCTATTTGGGCCCATCGGATACAAGTTCAAAAAATTCTGCTCAATTTGAATCTACTGCAGAGCCTTGCCGGGGCTAGTCCTCAGCCGGTATCGGTCCAAAAAATGTTTGTCGTGCCAATCCAGTACAGCCCACATTACATTCCTACATGCAATTCCACATATAATCTAAAAAAAAAAAAAAAAAATCTAATATATATTTAAGCCCATCTAAAATGTAGCAGTCTACTATCTAGTAATGATTTGGTAATTAAATACGGAATTACTATTAAAGGCCTAAATTATTACCCTTTGTTGTGTACGATGAGCTGGTAGAAAAATCGAAACTAATTTTTTTATTTTTTTATTTTTTAGAGTTTAGAAATTTATATTTCCCCATTTGAGTCAAAATAAAATTAAAATTTATATCTTTTATTTGTTATCTGACTTGTCGATATAAATTTAAGGTTGAGGCCGCTCAAGTGGAGAAAACAATGACTAGCGCTTTGATGGATGCGGAGGAGAAATTTTGCACACCAAACTCGACCCAACAAAGCGAATGGAGCATAACGTGTCACGTGGAAAATGTAGCATAATTTTATATACTTTTAGAAGCATAGAGGCTTTTATTCTATAAAGTTGTTTTTCATAGGAGGAATTCTGAATCGATAATCGATACGGTTAAATTTGATTTAGAGTATTTGAATTATTTATAAACAGAATTATACAAATTTTAAAAATTATTTACTTACGAATCAAAGAGTTGCGAAATCCACAATTTTTGATGACTTACATGAGTGGTTTGCTCCTTCATTGATGCAAAGCAATTCAAACAGCTACAATTCTTTCTATTGTCTACATAATGTTTGATAACTCCAATCTATCATTAGTAAAGAATGTCAAACCTCTATTTTTACAAAATTATTTATTTTCAATCGTTTTTTTTTTTTAAACTCTTTGGTAGGCTTGATAATTATTTTTAAACATTACAAAGTTCTATTTTTTAACATTTCAAACCGTCTAAGCCAATTTCAATGTTATTCATTATCAATTTGGAATTCTGATCATTGAAAACGACTTGATAGGATAAGTGCCGTCGTTTATCGTATACTTTTGTGTGTTTTTGTAATTCCACGAGTCAGGTTCACTTTTTCCAGAAATGCTCAAAGTGCCCTGAACTATATATATTATAATTATTGATTGAAATTTAATGCGTTCTTGGCTAATATTTGATCTAGCAATTTAAAAATTGATGGACTAAATGTAACAGTGGTCACTAACTATTTTCCTAAATTAAATAGTTGTGATGCATGTACACTTTAAGTAAATTGGTTGTCTTATTTCTAATAGCTCGAGTTATTGGACATTATGGTTAGCGCTGACGATCCAATAACAATCTGTGTAGGTTTAGTGAGGGAATTTTGGCAGGTAGGTCAGCATCCAGCCTACATAACGAAGGTCAGATCGGGTTAAGTTATAATTGAGATCTGTTGACGTTTGTGGAATTGTAGTTGGCGCCGACGATCCAACAAATTGATGCACTAGGTCTACACAATTTTCTTCGCGTTCTCTCCACCTTTTCTTCAGAGTGGAGAGAGAGTGTGTATAATATATCCATGACATCAAGGCTCATACATTTCAAAAGAGGAAAGATGCATTTGCACATAAGCCCCTCTCTTTCTAAAAAATTAAGTAGTAGCTCAGCTCGATCGGTTTATTTGATATCAATTTAATTTTAAAATTTAAACATATATAAGACCATGTAGAACTCGTGATTTATATCAAAATCTTTAGTTTATTTGCTAATTAAATTAAAGGACATTTTTGCATGAATATTTCGCCAGGATTAACATAACATCAAATTTGTTACGACTTTAACCCTTTTTTTTGTGGAAACTCTTCTAATCATATATATATTTTTTTATAATTTAGTCACTATAATCATTTTTATTAAAAATTTTGTTGGATTTAAATGTTATACTAATAGCCTTTAGTCTTTAACTATTCCGGCTTCATTCACTAAGGTATGATTAAAACTATTAAATTTGATTAAATTATCATTAAATTTTGATAAAATTTTTAATTTATTCGGCTAAAACTCTACTAGTTTTTAAAAATAAAGATTTAAAGAGATTTTAATTAAAAAAGTTAAAGTTGAATTTGCTAAAGTCGCTTGGTTCCACATGCATAGGAGGACAATGTTGTCTCTTAATTAAGAGATTCATTACAATGAAAAGATATTCATTACAATCAAAATAAACTAAGGAGTCAAACAAGTTTATATCATATATATTATTTCACGGCACCAACGCAGATAAACGAAAAAATCAAACAAGTTTACTTAGAAAACCATGTATAGATATATATTCAATACATCACAATTCATTGTAATGAAAGTAAACTAAGGAGTCAAAAAAGTTTACATATATAGAATGTTGGGGAATATGAATTAATGGAGATCAAGTAAATTATGATCTTGAGGCGTGTAAGTTCACTTTCTTTAAGGTGATATTTACTCCCACTCGAATGTATGCTGTCTGGTTACCAGCAGATCACCTTCAAGATACAACAAAATCGGCGAAAAACTACAAACAACACTTTTAAAGACTTTCACTTAAGAACTTCCTTTTTAAGAATCAATATGAAAAATTAGGAAGGAGAAAAAATTGATTATATTACTCTTGAAACCTTTAAACATCTCCTATTTATAGGAGATGAATGATTATGATGAAAGGACACAACTTTTAAAGTTATATTATTTCACAAAAGGACATATCCTTTCACAAAAAATTTATTTCTTCGTAAAAATAACATATCTTTTCGTGACGAGACATATCTTTACATCTAATGAAAAAACAAATTTTTTCATAAGAATAACTACTTTATAAAGTTTATGAAGAGACATAACTATTCACTAATCTCACTTCCGTTATTATAATCTACACTAATCTCACTTCCGCTATTATAATCTACACTAACGTAGAAAACCATATGTAGATTCCATGAGACAACAATTCGTTATGATGAAAAAAAAAAAAAGAGTTAAACAAGTTTACATAGAAAACCATATATATGTATATATAGATTTCATGACATCACAATCCACTGCAATGAAAATAAACCAAGGAGTCAAACAAGTTTACATTAAAAAAACCATATAAATTAAGATTTAATGACTCCACACGCTTCATTACAATAAAAATAAAACGAGGAGTAAACAACTTTACATAGAAAACCATATAAAGATTCCATCACTCCAAAATAAACTAAGAAGTCAAAGAATAAAAGTAAATGAATCTACCTAAACTGTACTTTGAGCTTATTTTTCATCACTTTTTACTTAATCAATTTGATGCGTAACGCAATATCATATCAACCGTACATATATTGATCCCCTCCTCTCTTTCAAATGATCGTGAACTAACCATTTCTTTGTTTTTTTTACACTGCTTAGATATTCTAAATAAATTCTCTACATTTTTTTTTTCACCAAAATAGAAATATATTTCACCTCTCCAAAGCAAGAATGTTTTATAGATGTGAACTTAATACATGTGACCAGTGAAGGACAAGTCAAAACAGTGATTATTCTTATATCATTATTTGCAACAGTACATAAAATGCCAAAGAAAGAAACAAAATTGTGGTCAAATGTGCTATCACCACGCAATCACCAGACATTCCTGTTTCTTTTTATTACTTTATCTACAGCATGGCACCAGCACCTAATTTATTATAGGAAAAACTTCAAATACCCTCTTATGATTTCACTTTTTCTCGTTTAAGTATCATGTGGTTTAAAGTATATCAAGTTAGTACTTTATGGTTTTGCACTTTTTCACTTTAGTACCTTATAGTTTAAAGTGTATCAAGTTAGTACCTTGTGGTTTCGTACTTTTTTATTTTAGCACCCTATAGTTTTATTAAACCATAAGATACTAACATGATACAAAAATAAAACCACAAAGTACTAACTTTTAACAAAAATAAAATCACAGAATATTAACTTGATATATTTTAAACTACAGAATACTAAAGTGAGAAAATATAAAACTATATGGTACTAATTTAATACATTTTAAATTATAAATTACTAAAATAAAAAAGTACAAAACTATAGCGGGGTTCTTGAAGCTCTTCCTTTATTGTACATCATTTGCTGGATAAATTATTAATACATAAACTCCCACAAAAGAAACTGGTACAGTGTGAAATCACGTGATAAAACTACCAAACGGTTCGTACTTCTTTTTATTATTATATTATATTATTATATCAGCAGCAGCATCTTCATCTAATTTATACAAAATTAATTATATATATATATATATATATATATGCAAGGATACATGGTACGTACGTATTTATTTATAAACTTATGAATTGGGATCCTGAAGTTTCCTGGCTCGACACGTGGCGGTGGGAGCGAGTGGCGCGAGCACGGGTGCGAGCAGAGCGGGCGGGGCGCGAAAATAGAGTCGGCTGGCGAGTGGGGGCGGCGGCGAGCGCCGCAGGGGGCGCAGGCATGCGCGAAGACTCGTGGGCGCAAGCGTGGGGTGGGTGCGGGCGGCGCGCGTGGCGTGCGGGTGGCGCGAGCAGGCGCGGCGGGCGAGCCGGCGGTGCAGGCGCGAGCTCGGCGCGGGCGGAGCCGAAAAAAAAAAAAAACTACAGTAAACAAAAAGACGGGCTCACTTCCCTTTTTGCGCGCGTCCACGAGGTGAGACTCACTGGTGACCACCCGAGGAGAGAGACAGAGCAGTGGACCTCTCTCTCCCTCTTTGAGATTTATATATATATATATATAATATATATAAATTTTAATATTTTATTTATAAATATATAATAATTTATTTTGAGAATCAAGAGAGATAATATTTTACTTTAGTCAATTTTTTATTTATAATACACAGATAATAATAAAAAATAATTACGTATTTTTTTAATATTACAATAGCTTTTTTATTTATTTTAAACTGGTTTATTTATTTTAGACCACTCCTATCTCTCCTCTTTTTTGATTTTTGTTTTTATTTTTTACACCTTCTTATTTTAAGTGTTATTGCCCACATACAAAAAAAATGAAATTTAAATTTAAATAATTTAATTAATTTATTATTAATAATTTTTGAATGTGTTGCTTAGCTTATAATATTTAGTTAGTATATTTTATTAATGTTATAATTAAATATATTTTAAAAAACTTAATTATGATGTGTTTTTTTATAAAATAATTATTTTATATCTAAATAATTATAAAATTAAAATTAATATTTAATACATACAATCTAAAATATTTAAAAATTAGACATAAATAATTATATATTTTAAAGTTTTATTATAATTAAAACACAAACTTATGAATCCACAATCTGACCCGAACGGATGTTAAGATCAACATGATTGTTTGTAATCAAAACTTGTATATCTGATACAATTGATCGCATGTGAAAATGTCTCTAAAACTTTCTTATTTAATTAACTAAAACATATTGTTATTTACTTTATAAAAAATATATTTAATTATTTATTAATTATTTATAAAGAAGATAAATAAATTCGTTGCGTAGCACGGGTTACTTAACTAGTACAAGTAAAGAGAGACACACACAAATAAAGAAAAAAGAAAACAATATTCAAAAAAAAAATGTGGGGCTCTGGTAGCTCGTACGTGCGAACGCGCCGACCTAATTTTATCTCCTAACAATCAAATAATTAGAAAAAAATGTACAGAGGCCGCTTGATCTTTAACTCTTTTATTAAAAAAAATAAATTTTTTAAATTTCAACAACTAAATTTTTATATTTTATTTGATAGTTTAATAGATCTTTTTTAAATTTAAATTACTGTGTGTGTGTTGTCTTTTAAATAAGTAAATATTCTTTTTAGTCAAAATTTGATGATATAATTTAAATTACTGTGTGTGTGTTGTCTTTTAAATAAGTAAATATTCTTTTTTGCCTAATATTCTTTTCCTAACTTATATCAAATACTTCAATATAGGCTTCTTTGCTTAATTAGGATTACTAATTATGAAGTCATTTTGGTTTCATGTTTTGCATAAAATATACCAAGTAAAGTTTTAAAATAAAAGAAAATTTATTTTTTTATTCTAATATATAGAGGTTAAGGAGCAAGTGCACGCATGCCACGCATTTTGTCCCAAAAGGGCCCAATTGAAAAGCAACGCGTGTCACCAACAGCTCCCACGTGCGGTGGCTGTGGTTAAAAAAGTCAAAAAAGAAAGGCCGAGAACCTTTCCTCCGTACGTGTATATATATACCTGTGCTTATCATCGTGCATGTGTTATATACTGTATGTTTTTATTGCAACTCACATTTTAAATCTAACTATACAAATTTTAGTAATATAGAAAAACTTGTGAGGTAAATTATTAGGCAAGCCGTCGAGATTAGACTATCAGGAATGCATGGTGCATGGAAGCAATAATTAATCAAAATTACTGAATGACATGTACTCAAATTAAATGCATCGAGAGCTTAGATATATAGATTTTTAAAAATCGATTGGAAAATCATTTTCAAATGATCTAAAGTTCAGATCAGTTCTGTACATTTTCACCTTTCTTTTCTCTTTGCTCTCTCTCTAGATCTCTCTCCCTCTCTTTGTATTTTCTTGCATATATTCTCCTAACACCAAATCCGAAAAAGGTCCAAAGCCTCGCATATCATATCGAGTAAAAGAACAAATGCATTCAGTGTAAAACAAAATACTTCTTTTGCTCTAAATTAAGGACAAATAAAAAAAATTGGTGATAGTAGAAAGATATATTTGAAAGGATAAAATAATAATTTCACAGAGATAACGGTTGCTCCTATCAAAATTTATTTTTGGGGGTATATTTTAAAGAATTTGGAATCTTAAAAAAATATTTTTAATATTAGCTTTTTAAGAAGAATCAATAAGAAAGTCGAAAATTTTTCAGGAGTATATAAGCAATTACCCGGAAAGGGTTCATAGTATAGTGCGAAGAAACTAAACTTAATTTTAAAGCATCATCCTACTGAATACGAATTAGATCCTACAAAGATGAGCTCTCTCTTGATTATAAAACAGTACAAAAATAGTGCTTACACTTTAACAAAACAAACAAACAAACAATTATTTCACCTAAATTAATAGAACTGTATGTATTTCAACAGGTAATTAATTTATATTGAGCAGAACCCTAGCTACTTAATTACTTTCTTAGCCTACAAACCAACTTGGTAAAAAAAAATTCCTACTTATGATGAGGAGGTATCGGGGGGCAGATTCCGGGAGGACTTGGGCCGGAATGGTTGCTGCAGTCAGAAGCTTTCGCCGGCGGAACGGGCCCTCTAATACTTATAACCTGCAGCAAGAACCTGCTGCGAAATCCCGCTGCGGCCGTCAAAGGCAGCAGATTTGCTTCTGCTGTGGCAAACCTCCTCGCCGCATCGACTGTCGAAGCCGGTTTCGCTTCTGCGACGGCAAAACGCTTCTCTCCGTCGACCGCTAAAGGCGTCTTGTTTATATTGGCGGTCGGAAAAGAGTGCTGGACTAATATTATGATAGAGGAGAGAAAGGCCATTATAGTTAGGGTGAGGAGGCATGAGGAATATAGGTTTGAGAAACGACGACCCATGGGGTGCAAGTTGGAGGAGAACACAAGAAGTGGAAGGTGGAGTAGTACTAGCTCGTAAGTTCCAGGGACTTCAATTGTGAAGGATTTATATATATATAGAAGAAGGTCTCCATGACTCAGTCATCATGCATGCACCTTATTGCGTCAGCGATGATTCATACTTTAATGAATTATTCTAAAGGGAAAAATAACCATTTAAGAGAAATAAATTATTATTCTTAATTACCTCCCTACATATTGAGTTGCTGCTCTTGCTTTTTATCCCTCCTTTTCTCCGTCCCTTGAAACGACAATTGGCTTATTATATTATTATTTTTATACACTATCTATTTAACTAATTAACTTTGTAAATAATTTTCTAAATAATTAACTATCTAAATTTATATATCATTCACAATTAACCTGCAGCTAATCAACTAACTAATATTTATTTTTATATATTATTCATAGTTAATTAACTGTGAATTAATTATTTTTAAGAATAGAACTAATAATTGATTAATTAGTAAGATAATAACATACCGACTAATTAACATTCCTCTCCGTTAATTTATATTCGTTAATTGTTAATTGTCTAACTGATTAATTTAATAGTTTGCTGGTAAACTAAATTGGTAATTAATTGACGACTTGGATTTATTCTAACTAATTCACTGATTAATTTCTTAAATACTGTTTACTAATAATTTTTTTGTAGGCAATCTATATTTTATATTATAATTCCTCTTTATTCCCACAATTAATTCTAATTTAATTATCCAAAAGTTAGTTCTTTTATTCTAAAAAATAATTGGGTTTACACCCAAACATAAAATTAATTATATCCTCTATTTATTTCTATAGTTATGCCTATCTAAGGGTGGCAATCCAGCTTGCTGTTCGCGCTCGTATTCGATCGATCAGCTCGAAATGAGCTCTAAATCGAATCACTCGTTTAGTGAACAAGTCGAACACGGGCTGAATTTTTCAGCTCGTTAATAAATGAGCCGAACACGAGAGCCGGCATCAACTTGCTTGTGTTCGGCTCGATAACAGCTCGAAATACATATATTTTATATTTATATAATTTATATAATTTATATTTATATATATCAATAAATAATTATATATATAATATATATTTTTATTATTTGATTTTTAGTAAAAGAAATATAAAGCCGAGCTCAATTATAAAAAAATTTATTTATATGAAAAGTTTCAATTATTAGATCAAAATTTAATGGATAAGATTTTATAAATTTATTTTTTATATATATTCAATCTAACCCATTTAACTTATTATTTGTTGGCTAGCTTGTGTTCAGCTCATTTATTAGCGAGCCGAACACGAGCAATTAATAAACGAGCCAAACATGAGCTGAATTTTTCGACTCCATACTTTAATAAGTTAGCTTGTGTTCGGCTCGTGTTCGGCTCGTTCATGTTCGGCTCGTTGACATTCCTATGCATATCTCAGATGTAAGAAGATATGCCAAATTAAGGGTATTGCGATGGCCTATAAGTAGTAATTACATATATACAAGGGTCAAAATCACCTTAACTTTTTCAGTAGTCGACGCCCACAGAGCTCTAATCCTCTCCACAATTTGTCCCCCTCTTTGACTGTTTGAATCCTGCACGACTGATAAAAGAGTAGTAGTGTGTTTTTTTTTTTTTGAGAGGGATAGATAGTACGCTATCCGTTTCATTTATTTTATTTAGAAATAAATTTAGCTGGAAATATGAATCAACTAGAATTCGAACTTGGGTCTCGGGTACCAACTACCAAGCCCTTTGCCACTTGCTCTAGGGACGGTCGGTAGTAGTAGTGTGTTGTGTGTATCTCGGAGTGTACTTTTGTTCTCATTTGCCGTTTGATATGTGGATGCTTATTATACTAAAGATATTGTTGATTATTAATTATTTACTAACATTAAATGGATGAAAACTAGATAATTTTTAAAAGTAAACAGGTTGCATCAATTTCTATATTATTTTTTATGATAAAATATTCAAATCGGTGATTGACGCCATTAAATATAATATTAGACTATTCGAACTTCCTATGTTTCAAATTTTATAAATTTTTGACATCATTTGCTAAGAATAACCTAATTTTTATTCCCAATAATAACCTAATTTTTATTAAAATACAAAATTTATTTAGGTCCTATTTATACCTCAACTTATACCTATTTCCGAAATAAGCAGTTCTTTTACTTATACTCGAGCCAAACGCAACCCTATAATTTTGAATTTTAAATATAAATCTAAATTTAAAATTTTAACTTACGTTGCGAATATAAGTCGGTTGTTTATAATTTTCACCTCTTTATATATAATTTAATAATTAAAATTATAATATTACAGTTTTAATCTTTTAACTTTATAGTCAAAGCTAAACAGGCGAACTGAAAAATAACTTTTATAAAAATAATATTTTTTCTTTTTTAAATTTCATTGATTTTCGAGCAAACAAACGTGCCTGAACTGCATGCCGAATGAAACAAGTAAGCACCGCCGACGTCTGACTCAGATGACAGATCCGTCTGGAAACTTTATATCCATTTTAAGCAGCAGAATTGGCTGATTCGTTCCGAGTCCAGCTAACGAACCAATCAGCCATTCACACTTTAACATGACAGCTGGTTCCAGGGAGATCGTACTTAATTACATACTAAGTAAAAAAAAAAAAAAATTCAAGTATATATACATGTAAAAATAGGTATTTCATTTATATTTTACTCATCCAATATACAAAATTTAGGAAAAATTTCAAATACCTCTTTTGTGATTTCGCACTTTCTCACTTTAGTATCTTGTGATTTAAAGTGTATCAAGTTAGTACCCTGTGGTTTCGCACTCTCTTGCGTTAGTACCCTGTGGTTTAAAGTGTATCAAGTTAGTACTCTGTGGTTTTATTTTTGTATCAAGTTAGTACCCTTTAGTTTTATTTTTTTTCTTTTTATTATCCATTTCGGAATATTTTTTTCGTTAAATCAGTGATAAAGTTAAAACTAATTAAATGGTACTAAAATTAATATTCGATAAACCTAGATAGGATATCTAAAGTTTTTTTTGTATATAATTTAACGAAATATTAAACCACAGGATACTAAAGTGAAAAAGTGCGAAACCATAGGATACTAACTTGATACACTTTAAACTACATTGTACTAAAGTGAGAACGTGCAAAATCACATTGTACTAACTTGATACATTTTAAACCACAGAGTACTAAAATAAGAAAAGGCAAAACCACAAGAAAAGATTTTTGAAGTTTTTCCTAAAATTTACTTACTAGTTACTCAACATGCATGGCTAGCAGAAACGTCTCACTTCATAAAAATATACGATATCCATTCTGATTGAGATGTACACTAATTCATAAGATAAATTATACTTTTGATCTTCAAACTATATATGAGGTGGAAAGCACTTCACTTTATTTTATTATAATTTTTTACTTAAATTACGAGGTGCATGATGTTTTAGTCTTCGAATTTTAATTAATTATAATAATTTCTGTTTCAAATTTTAAGATATGTGACATCTTAATTTTCAAAGTTTCTAAATTATAATAATATTCTACTTAATAATACAATAATAATTATTGTATTACTTCAATGCTAGTTGTTTTTTAATCTTTATTCAAAAAATTATATTATTCAACTTAATTGTAATAATTTTAAAAAATTAACCTAAGGGGCTAAGCCCTAAACCCCGCGTTCCTTAATTCCACGGTGGGTTCTCATGCACATGGGATGAACCCTCAAATTACAGCCTAATTTTAAGGCATGCGTGTAAGGGAATGCACATTTGGCTGTACATTGTTGTACTCTTCTCAGTACTATTATCCTGTGGAAACTTTATATATATATATATATATAGAGAGAGAGAGAGAGAGAGAGAGAGAGAGAGAGAGAGAGAGAGAGCTAGTCTCCTATACTATTTATAATAACGGGCCTCTGGTATTATAGTCCCATTTTCGATTTTAGGGTGTTCAAATCAACGATACATATCGTTAAAACTGATTTAGGGTATTTAAAGTTTTTAGAAATAAAATTTTATATTTTTTCGACATAGTTTACTTTATGATCAAATCATTTCAAAATTGTCAATTTTCAATGGCTACTATAGCGAGTTTAGAGTTTAACGGTGTAGAAGAATCTAAATTTCTTTAAATTTTGATAGAAAACACTTTAAACTATCTAGATTAAGGTTAACATTCTTAATCTTGAATTTAAAAGTCCTATACTCAAATTTTAAAGATTATTCGATTTCCACCGTCCATTTTGACATAATTTATTTACTAAGTAAACGATGTCGAAAAAAACTAAAATTTTTTTCTAAGAACTTCATATACCATAGATCATATTTAATGATGTGGATCGTTAATTTGAACATCACAAGATCGAAAATAAGACTATAGTACCGAAGCTCCAGTACTATAGATAGTATAGTAGCATAATTCTATATATATATATATAGGCTAGGGCTACTATCCTATTAATAGGATAGTAGCACTTGTCCTATCAAATTGTTCTTGATGATAGAGATTCCGAATCAATGATCGGAGCCGTTAAAGTTGATCTAGAGTATTTGAAATATCTAAAAACTAAATTTTATAAATTTTAAAAATTATTTACGTGATGATCAAAGTATCGTAAAATTGACAATTTTTGATTGTCTATATGAGCCGCTTGCTTGTTTAACGGTGTAGAATAATCCAAATTGGTTGAATTTTTGATAGAAAATTCTTTATACTATTTAGATAATATTTGATAATTCTGATCATGATTTAAGAAAGTCTAACCTCTATTTTAAGAAGGTTATTCATTTATGACCGTTCATTTTTTCGACTCTTCGATAGACTTGATAATGATTTTCAAAAATTACAAAATTCGGTTTTTAAATATTTCTTATAGTGTAGATCAATTTCAACGGTGCCGATTATCAATTTGGAGTGTCGATCATTCAAAACCATTTGATAGGACAATGGTCCCAATCCTATTAATAGCATAGTAGCCGGACTCTATATATATATATATAGTATGAGGCTACTATGCTTCTGGAAGCACGGAGCCTTTCGTGCTTTCAGATCGTTTTCGATGTTGCGACTTTCAAATCATCGATCGGCTCCGTTAAATTTGATCTAGAGTATTTGAAGTACCTAGAAATTAAATTTTATGATTTTTCGATATCATTTGCCTAGTGATCGAATGGGCTCAAAATCAATAATTTTAATGGCCGTAGTGAACCGTTTGCAAGTTTAACGGTGTAGAAATATCCAAATCACGTGAAATTTTGATAGAAAATTTTTTATACTATATAAAACAAGATCAATATCTTTAGTCTAAAATTTTAATGTCATATTATCACGTTTTGTAAGATTTTTATTTTTAACTGTTGATTTTGAGTTCCTTCGTTCACTAGGCAAATAATATCGAAAAATCGCATAATTTATTTTCTGGGTACTTCAAATACTCTAAATCAAGTCTAACGGAGCCAATCGACGATTCGAAAGTCGCAACATGAAAAATGACCTGGAAGCACGGAAGGCTCCGTGCTTCCAGAAGCATAGTACCCTCACTCTATATATCTATATAGAGTGCGTTTGGTATGCTTCTGGAAGCACGGAGCGTTCCGTGCTTCCAATTTGTTTTTGATGTTCGGACTTTCGAATTGACGATCGGCTCCGTTAGACTTGATCTAGAGTATTTAAAGTATCTAGAAAATAAATTTTGTGATTTTTCGATATCATTTGCCCAGTTATCGAAGTCGCTCAAAATCAACGGCTGAAAATAAAAATCTTACAAAATATGATGATATGGCATTAAAATTTTAGATCAAAGTTATTGATCTTGTTTTATATGGTATAAAGAATTTTCTATCAAAATTTCATGTGATTTGGATATTTCTACACAATTAAACTTGCAAACGACTCACCACGTTGATTTTGAGCCCCTTTGATCACTATGCAAATGATATCGAAAAATCGCAAAATTTATTTTCTAGATACTTCAAATACTCTAGATCAACTCTAACGGAGCCGATCGTCGATTCGAAAGTCCGAACATAGAAAACAACTTGGAAGTACAGAGGGCTCCATGCTTCAAGAAGCATACCAGCCCATTATGTATATATATATATATTTATATATATATATAGAGATCGGCTGGGATACTATCGATAGCACTAAGGATTTGGTGCTATCGAGTTTTTCACCGTTAGATTTAACCCTTTAATTATTTTTACATGTTGGATTATACTATTCAACCAACCACTCACTCAACCCTACATCATCGTAACCACGCATTTCTCAATCCAATGGTTAAAAAATGAATAGCACCAATAGCTTGTTGCTATTGATAGTATTCCAGCCTAGTTATATATATATATATAGAGAGAGAGAGAGAAAGAGAGAGAGAGAGAGAGAGAGTCCGGCTACTATGCTATTAATAGCACGAAGCACTTGGTGCTACCAAGTTTTCCGCCGTTAGATCTATCATTTTGATCATTTTCACCCGTTAGATCATACTATTCAACCAACCACCCACTCAACCCTAGAGAGCCCACATCATCCTAACCGCACATCTCTTAATCCAATGGCCAAAGACTTGGTAGCACCAATGACTTGGTGCTATTAATAGCGTAGTAGCCTAGTTCTCTCTCTCTCTCTCTCTCTGTATATATATATATATATATATATATATANGAATGTAAAATTTATAGCTACTTTTGAATATACAGATAGCAGCGCGCTTCTTATAAATAATATCCTTTTCTTCGAAAAATTTTCAATGACTAATTATTGGCTAGTTAATATATTTTCATAACTTTATGTTTTTAAGTAAACATTTTAAATATTAGACATCAAATCTTGAAATGAAATCTATATCTATATCTATATTTAAATTTCGATCTTCTATCTATTTATATATATATATATATATAGAAAGAGAGAGAGTTGAGCTAGATTACTCTCAAAAGCACCATAAAGGTCGGAAAGAGTTTCACAAATTCGAACACATTTTAACTTATTTAGGGACTATACAGCGATCATCACTTGTACAGGCTTTAGCATTCCAAATACGACCACACGCATTAATTACTACTAACTAACTACCAAAAGTAGAAAGCTAATGAGGATCTCCTGATTAACTAGCCCAGGCATTTAATAATTAAACTGATACCACTGCAAATATTACATCATAGTTTTATAAAAAATTTGAAAACGTGATTCTTTATATATTCGCAGGTGTTAAAATCAACGATCCGAAATTTCTAAAATAGGGTGTTATTGAAACAATTCAAGATTTATATTTTTAAAACTCATAACTTTTTATACATATATATATATATATATATATATATATATATATATATATATATATATATATATATATATATTATTTGTTGGAACTGTACGTTCAAACTTTTATTTCTAAACTTCCATCGTTAAATTTGACCTTGAGTAAAATTTTTATAATTTGGAAAAAAAATATAATTTCATGCATACCTTCTCTGTGGGGCGCCGTTACCGCGACGGTTGGTACGGTTGGAAGTTTTATAAAATAGGATCTTTGGCCCCGCACTTAATTTAACGACTTAGTTGAACTTAAAAAAGAATTAATTATCGGATTTACTACAACAAAAATAGTCTATAGCGACACTTTTAAATATAGGTACATGTCAAAAAAAATGCTGCTAGCTAAAATTACCGACACTTTTAAAAAGTGTTGCTATATGTGGGATCGCTAGGTATATAGTGACAGTTAAAGAGTGTCACTATAACCTAAAAAAATGTTGCTAATTTACCAACACTTATTTAAATATTTAACAACCGCCGAAACTCTATCTCGTTGGCTGCGGTGGCGGAGGAGGACGACAGGAAAGGCTCTTCGTTTAGAATTTCAGTGGATTAAGTGAAGATAGAAGAAAAGATGGTAATTGATTTTTCTTTTTTTTTTTCTTTTCAGTTTGTAATCGGGCCAAATGGACTGGGTGTGGTGGGTTGAGTAGAGTAATCTTTTATTTTTTGTTGGATTAGGCTTTATATTTAGGCATTAGTAGATGCTTTTTTAAATTTTAGCATAAATGGGACACTTTCTCAAAAGTGTCCCAAACATGTGTCCCTATAATCTAATTCTGTTGTAGTGATTGTGTCGGCTCCAAATTAACCTCTCCTCTGGCTAGCGAATTTTTGTCTTTTTTTTTTTGAAAAAAGAAATAACTAAAATTAACTATTTGTGCACGAAGAACCCGGGAATCTGAATATATAGGGATATTTCGGTGTGAACGCAAATGTTCTTTGCCACCAATAGTGATGGTTGGGTTTGCTTCGAGTGGAAGGATCTTATAGACTTTTTAATCATTTAATTAATTATTATTAACACATCACAAACAAATTAAGAAAAGAATGAAAAGAGAAAGAAGAAGAAGAAAGATTCTATTTGTCAACTCAAAAAAAACAAAGATGCAAGATATACACCTTATATTAGAATGTAGCAATGACATTAATTGCTCAAAAGAAAAAGAACAGTGTCTATTGTTCTATCATCCACGATCTTGAATTAAGTGGAAAAAAAAATTAGTTGAGTCTCGAAGATTTGGTTATGAAGAACAGTTCGCTTATAATTGTAATTAGAGAGAATTTACGTGAACTCATCATTAATTTGCTCTAAATGGCTAGCAGTTTTCCCACCGATCTTGTGGCATTGCTCGGAGTGATCACTAGAGTTTCACAGATAGCGCTTCGAAGACCGTGCACCACACACCTCAACCAATAGACCATATTTTATGCTTATACTAGCGTAGTAACCCGTGCGATACGACGGATAGATAATTAAAAAAAATATAGAAAATATCAATAAAAAAAAAGAAAAGAAAACGGCGATAAAAAAAGCGATAATGAGGGGAGGGATTCATTTTGCCGTTGAACGAAAATAATATACCACTTGTCACGGGGTTAGCTTTTTCGCCTTGAAAACCACCGCGCGGCGCTCAAGTGTCGTACACCCGAGCCAGCCTTCTCGAGTCCTCTCCACGGACAAGTCTCCCAGACTTAACAGCGGAATACCAATTCAAGCATTTTGCCAAGCTTGCTCCTCCGCGAGACTTACAACCCGACTCTTCGCTTGTAATCGAACCCCTCGTCGGACTCCTCGAGTTCCCAACGAGCAACCCCAATACCGAGGTTGGCCACCAAGCTAGGTGCATCCCGTCTTGCCAACCGATCTCTCCTCGAGAGTGCTTCATAACCGAATGCCTTGTTGCCTTCATCACTAGCCCCAAGGACATTACAAGTTCTCCCCAACTTGTTCCATTATGAGTCTAGCCAAGCGTCTCGCCTCCCATGCGTTTCGCTCCCGTGACTTAATTCGCACGCCTCTAGCGTTAAGGTCCGGGCTTCGCAACATCGCATGCCACGAAGGGCACTCATAAACATATGTTCCACACCATCGTGCCTCAGGCGCCTGACAACGTCCATGGCCATACGCGGCTTGGATCTCTGTAGTGGAGCGTACGAGCGGATGAGGGATAGTCTAGCGACGGATTGTCCTCTGTAAAGGACAAGGCTCGCGAAGGCAAGTGTGCCGAGTGGGGATTCGTGGGGCGCGGCGCCCACGAAGACCAAGAAGGCGGGACTCAATAGGAGCGCTAAAGGGAGGCACGCCAAGGGAGAATTCGTATCGAGTGGAGCACACTCAAAAATGAAGGAAAAGTTGCCATGTGGCAACTTTAGAAGAAATAATATATAAAAAATAAATAAAAGAATAAAATAAAAAATATATATGATTGATAATTGAAGTTTTTTTTTTCGAATTATTATAATTAATTAACATGTAATGCAAGTTGGCCGAATAACGAATGATATGAATCAATTGGTCTGGTTCTTTCTAATAAAGCAGTCTGGTTCAAGCAAAGGAAGAGGGCACCAGTTTGGTTCAGGTAAACAAAAAACAGGGAATATGAGCTGGTTTAGTGTAAAGGCTTCACTCAACCATGTTTGGTTCAAGCAAAAAAATGTGAAATTATTTGGAGAGCTTGAGCCGGTTCAGGATGGGACTCATACTCGACAATTCGGTTCGGTTCAACTAAAGGAAAAGAACCGGTGGAGCCCACACCCCACAACATTGAAGCTTGTGTTGCCATGTGGGAAGTTTTTTGAGAAATAATGTAAAGTAATAGATAATAGATAATAGATAATAGATACTCCCTATTATTTATTGATTTAGAAAGTATTAATTGTTTATTGTCGTTAATTAAGGAATTTTAAAGTTGAAAATGCTTCTTAAAACTAAAATTTTAATGTATGTTTGTATGTCGAAATAAGTTATTTGATAATAACTTATTCTTTATGTGGATTTTCTATTGTGATTATAAAAAAGAAGCTTGATTATTGGTTCTTATAAAGCGTTGATATTTAAAATTTATTTGGATAATATATTTCATCTACAAGGTGGTTTATTTTAATCAATTTTTTTTCTTTTGGAGGATTTTATATGCTTTTCTATTTTAAACATTTGACCATACTTATAGCTTTCAATCACAATAGAAAATTTTCATATCGAATAGAGTATATATCAGTGAATATCTTATTTCAATATCGAAACAGAACTTCAAAGTAAATTTCTATTGAAAAAATAAAATTTCTATGAAATGATCCACGTCTCATGAGGAGACACATGTCCCCTCAAACCCTCCTTTACTCTCTCTTTCTCTCTCTCTCTCTCTCCCTCTCTCTCTCTCTCTATATATATATAATTTTAAATTTTGATATCAAAATTTAAAATTTTAATATTTTAAAATTTTAAAATTTTAAATTTTGTATTTTATATTTTAAATTCTAAATTTCAATTTCAACTTATAATATTTATTTCAAAATTTTAAACTTTGAAATTTAAAATTTTAAATCTCTAAACTCTATGAAATTAATTAATTAATTTTATTAATAACTCATTACATATAATATAATTAATTAATTTTATTAATAATACTAGTAATAAATCGCGTAATAAAATCTAATCTAATAGATGCAATTTAAATCAGGTAAAATATCGCTGTATAAAAAAATACAGTATTTAAATTTCTCGAGTAAAATTTTACAAATATAGTGTATTTGTGTGTATATATAATTAATTTTACTAAACAATTTCTTCTACAATTTTATTTTTCTTCTATTTATTGAGTTTTTTTAAAATTATTTTGATACATTTATCTCAAATTCTTCAAATATAAATCTTTATAAAATAATTTATTGTATAAATTTACTTTGCGCATATACCAATTTTAATAACTTTTATTTAAATAGATTTAACTATTAAATTATTTTTATATAACTTTTATTTAATTAATAATTAAACTTGTGTATTGCTTTTATGCTATCGGAAGCATAAAGTAGTTGGTGTTTCTGATTTTTTCGCCCTTAGATCAAAGATTCTATATAAATCTTTATAAAATCTTTATAATATAATTCTTCAAATATAAATCTTTATAAAATAATTTATTGTATAAATTTACTTTGCGCATATACCAATTTTAATGACTTTTATTTAAATAGATTTAACTATTAAATTATTTTTATATAACTTTTATTTAATTAATAATTAAACTTGTGTAGAGCTACTATACTATCGGAAGCATAAAATAGTTGGTGCTTCTGATTTTTTAGCCCTTAGATAAAAGATTTTATGGTTGGGATGATAACGGTCCCCTTAAGGTTGAGTGGTTTTCAGTGATTAATAATATTAATCCAATGATTAGAAATGATCAATTGGTTTGATCTAAGGGCTAAAAAATTAAAATCAACAACCACTTTATTCTTCCGATAGCATAGTAGCTCCACTTATTAAACTTATAAAACTATATAAAAATATTAAAAATAAAATTTATTATAAAATATTTTTATATCTGCAGCATCGTACGGATATTTTACTAGTAAGCACAACGAGTGCTGCCTACGTAGGACCTGGATCCTTCTGGAAAGTATTCATTTTTTAAAGTAAACAGAATTGGTCGGCTCCAATTAAAAGCACCGTTCCAGCTGCACACATTTCCGTTGAAAGCGAGATTCGTGCACGCATTGATCACAAGCTAATTAATAAGGTAAATTATACTTTCGTGTTCAAACGGTGAGTCGGGTTATCCTTCGGTTCAGGAAGTATCAGTCACGTGGTATTTTTAATATTTTAATTTTTAAATTAATTTTTTTTGATTACTTTTAGCTTTTTGAATTAATATTATTTTTTTTAGAAGGCTATCAAAATCTTAAGAGGGATATTATCATCCCAACTCTGTAATTTTTGAACTAATTAATGACCAATAAATCAAAAGCACGAATTATTTTATACTTCTGAAAGTATAGTATACATATATATATATATATATATATATATAGAGAGAGAGAGAGAGAGAGAGAGAGAGAGAGAAACTAAGCTCCTATATTTTTAAAAATACTAAATTATTGATACTCGTAGATTTTTCGTCTTTGGATTAAGAGATGTGCGATTACGTTCTCTAGGGTTGAATGGATGATTGGTTGAATAGTATGATCTAATGAATGTAAATGATCAAAGAGATAAATTTAACAGAAGAAAATTACAAGTAACAAGTGCTTGATATTACTGACCGTTCCTAGAGCAAGTGACAAAGGGCTTGATGGTTGGTATCGGAGATCTCAAGTTCGAATCCTAATTAATTCACATTTCAAACTAAATTTATTTCTAAATAAAATAAACGAAACGGATAGCGTGCTATCTATTTCTCAAAAAAAAAAGAAGAAAATGGCTTGATACTTTTAGAAGCACCATAACTGGACTCTAAATGTATATTAAAAAAAACATAACCGGGCTCTACATATATTAAAAACACCATAGTCGGACACTCTCTCTCTCTCTCTCTCTCTCTCTCTCTCTCTCTCTCTCTCTCTCTCTATATATATATATATATATATTCCTACTGGGATACTATCGATAGCATCAAGCGTTTGGTGCTATCAAATTTTTCGCTGTTAAATTTAACCATTTAATTATTTTTATCCGTTAGATTATACTATTAAACCAATAAGTCACTCAACCCTAGGGGGGCCATATCATTCTAATCGTATATTTTTTCATCCAAGGGTCAAAAATCTAATAGCACCAATAGCTTGGTGCTCTTTATAGTATTCCAACCTAATTCATTTATATTAGGAGTATTTATTTGTTTTTGCTATTATTCGGTGGTGGGACCGATATTTGCCGCTCCTCACCTTGGCGGCGGCGGCGGGGCCGTTCGTGTCTCTCTCACTCTCCTTCTCTTTTTCGGGCCGAGTCCCCAATCCTTCTTATCATCTTAATTCTTAAACCGACACACATTATTATTATATTAAAAAAAGGTGTGAAGCCCTTTTTGTAATTTCGCGCACTAAAATCCTTCGCGTGACCTCTTAGTAGGTCGAAGAATTTGACCGCTAAGAAAAGGGTGTGAAACAACCCCTCTTTGTACTTTCGCGCACTAAAATCCTTCGCGTGACCTCTTAGTAGGTCGAAGAATTTGACCCGCTAAGAAAAGGCACTAAAATCCTTCGCGAAAGGAACTAAAATCCTTCACGGCCTCTTAGTAGGTCCAAGAATTTGATAGCTAAGAAAAGGGTGTAAAACAATCATTATACTCTAAAAATTTAAGCTGTTATAAAACGGTGTTTAAACTTTTGTATATTTAACACTTCCGCTCGAGGAAATTAATATGCTAGGAACCTGGCGTGATTCGAATTCAAGACCTCCTGCTCTGATATCATGTGAAACAACCGTTGTACTTTAAAAGTTTAAGCTGTTAGAGAACGGTGTTTAAATATTTTTACATTTACCAAAGGGTGCTTAGCAAACGAATTGTCCCCTTACTAAAGCAAAAATATTTGTCAATAATTAATTCAAAGTATCAAGCAAGTGGCACATCTCTTAAACCAAATATTAATTAAACAAATACCCTAATTCTCGGATAGTGGCCGAGGTAATTGTACAACATCGACTCTCCATTAATACCCTGTAAAACAAATATTAATTTATTCACGTTTAATTTAGAGACTGATGCTGAGGCACCGGCCCTAAGGGAGTGGTTCGATGTCTTGAAAAAGCATGAAAATTAAACTATTTTTCAGTTTTTTTTTTTTTTTTTTTTTTTTTTTTTTTTTTTTTTTTTTGTGTGTGGAGAACATTTTTTTTTCTAACCATTTTTTCGGATAAAGAGTTCGGAGAGCTCAAACAGCTCATTTTATCATTGGATTTGAAATTTTGTTTCTAAAAGATACTATTTTTTAATAGGAATCAATATAAAAAAAAAAAAACTTTTTCAATTATAAAACTCTTTTTTGAGATATGCGGTAAAAGAAAGCATCGCACGAGTGTTGGCTATTAGGTCAACATTTCTGTCATGTCTAGAAGACTAATAAGTTGAGTTGGCTGAGCCCAATAAGTTGAGTGAGGTTATGGTCGATAATTGACCTAACAGTAAAAGGTCCGATAAATAAATCTAACATTCAGATGCATTGAGTCAGATTGAAACTCATAAATACCGTCATTGAGTTTTTAAATGTGATCGTTGCGATCGGCATGTATTTTTGAGATAATAGGTTAGTCCTTTTGCAGCGGACGGAACATCACACGTGGCGCTATGTTCATTAATTGTATTAAATTATAGAGAATAATGAAGCCCACGCATTTATATGGTGAGCATTTGTTTAATCTTAATTACAATCTTAAGCAAAACTCATTGTAACGCATGAGCAACAAAGTAAGCTCTCGGATGCTGATCACAGCATCAAGCACAATCAGAAATGTAATCAACCAAAATTGGCGCATATATATCATAGTTTACAGTGACATATATGCAACTAGTGAAAATTTAAACTAGGTAAGTGACTAATATTTATTATCTAATCTTATTTAAAAAATATCACGGCAAATAACTAAATTTTAAATTATTTTATAAATTCCTACAAAGAAGTTTTTGATTAATTTACTTTTAAAAGATAAAATTTTAAAAAATATTCTTGCGCACTGCAGGGGTTGCTGACTAGCATAAAGCTATTACTTGATATACAAAGCCAATTTCAAAAATCAATTAAAGAAATAAAATTTAAACAATTTAATCAACAAGGTACACATATTAATTATAAAATTCAAATATTCAAACCAACAAAACCAAACGGAAATCAAACTGTTGGTTTAGGTTTTAGCATTATTAATAAAATTTAATAACTTTTTAAATTGAATAAGGCCAGTTCAATTCTAATTTATGAACAAACCATAAGCATGCACGTCGCTAAGGATGTAAAACGGGCAGCGGCCCACAACTACTGGCGGAATTAAGGCATAGTTAGGGACATGTCAACGAGTCGAATTTGGAATGGATTATCAAAATCCCGAATCTCAACCCGACAAGCAAATCCGAAATTTGAATTCGAACAAAGATGAATTTTGAAAATCCATAGCAAAGACTGAACCCAACCGACAAGTCTGAAACGCAAACCCAAATCTAAGCTCGAAATGATTATTTCTCTTTAGTATATTTTCCATCATATTTCATTAAATTTTAAACATTTTTAAAATACAATTTCAAATAAAACACAAAAAATTTTAAAAAATTTCAAAATAAAAATTCTAAACTTGTTCCGATTTGGGGACAACCGGGCAAGTTTGTTTGAGAAGAAGGGTGGAACAGCTATTCCACGCAAAAAATAATGTGGGGGATATAAGGAGAGGAATAAGGATTCATTCCCCTCCTTATATCTGAACCAAACGTTACCTACGGTTCAGTAGGCGGTTAGTTGAATAAAATGATTTAATGAGTGGAAATAGCCAAGGGATAGATTTAACGGATGAAAATAGTCAAATGATAGATCTAACGGTGAAAAACTTGGTAGCACGACACGGTTGGTACTATAATGTAAAATTAATTCGAGTTCAGTTAGCATACAAATAATTTTACAAGCAATGGTGTTTTATTGTTACATATTTTATGCATTCAACGTGTTGCCACTTTCAAAAGTTTACATTTGTCGATTTCAAACGTCTTATATTTTCATTATGTGAAAATATAAGACGCGCGCCAAACTGAAAATGCATAAATCCACAGAAAATTTTTTTTCCTATACAAATTGTATTAACTACGAATTAATCTCTACAACATCCAACAAGCACAAACAATACCTGAAATTTTTTTAAGAAAATTGTTAAAACGGTCCGGGCCACCCTTGGGCCGCCCAGCCTGGCATGGCTTCACTCCTTAGGCCCGAACTTTCGGGTCGTACTGGGCCTCACTCTTTAGGCCCGATGGTCTGGTACGACCCGACACGAAACATGCCTGGACCGTGCCAGGCCGAGGAGAGCCCGTGGCCCGGCACGGCGCTGCCAACTTGGTCCGTGCCAGCCGGGCCAGCACGGTCCGAACCTCATGGCCCAAGGCAAGTTGCCTTGGGCCTAGGGGGTCCGATCTCTTGGGGAGAAGGGCTTGGCGCTCTCTTCCCAATGTCTGAAGTGGTAGACTTTGGAAGGAGTGATTTTTGGTCCAATGGACCAAACAATTTTGGTCCATTGGACCAAAAACTCTTTTTTTTTCAATAATAATAATAATAATAATAATAATAATGTATATACTTTTTTAAAAAATTAAAAAATTATTATTT
The DNA here is from genome assembly GCF_001540865.1 of Ananas comosus. Lineage (NCBI taxonomy): Eukaryota > Viridiplantae > Streptophyta > Magnoliopsida > Poales > Bromeliaceae > Ananas > Ananas comosus. The sequence continues at coordinate 3,990,883 of NC_033624.1, forward strand.
TATAATTAATTTAATTAATAAATTTTAAAATTTTTAACTAAAATATTAATTTAACTAAAAATAAAATACTTTTATTTTAAAATTTTAATGCAGGAGTCTGCTGAGACGTCATCGATCCGCCTACGTCTGCAGGCCGAGGCCTAGGCCCCGCCATCACAGGCTGCAGCATGGTTGCGCTCAGTATCATCATCATCATCATCATCAAAGCGAAGGCGATGAGGATGTTCACCTGCAGCAGCAGGGGCCATTGTAGAGGGAATGCGAACGAATTATTAGTAGTTGCAGTAGCAGCAGAGAGAGAGAGAGAGAGAGGAGGCTTAACGTGCACTTGTAGGAGAATTTAGGCAATGCTGGGGGGTTTATATAAGCAGACATTGTAAGTAAGCTTGTAGGCCTATCAAAATTTAACACAGATCGACTTACTCTTTAATCTTGATTGGTTTAAAGAAACCAGCATTCTGTTATATATATATGTAGCGCAAGTTTGGATTAAATGACATGAGGCTGATGGACCGAGTCATAATCGTGATTCGTGGACGCTGTGTTTTCACGCTGTGAATAGATTAATTATGTATTACTAATCGTTCGAATTTTTGATATTAATGATTAGCGCTGATGATCCGACGGCCTTAATCTAAAGAATATATATACTTTTGTGACCAATGGGGTATAGGAGTTTCGGAGAACTACTTTGAGACCTTTTATTAACCTGGAGAATTAAATATATACATTCCAAAAAGTTTAACCAACTCAAAAGGTTGACCTGTTCATCACGGCACTAATATTTTTTTAGAGACCAACATCTAGCATTATGTACACCGAGGGGCCCAGGCTCAAAACCAACTCGATCATTCATGTCCATAGACTCCATACACAGTCCACGATATGAGAAAAAACAAATTGAAAAAGTAGAGTGGATCCTTCACAGCCCGGATTCCTCCACATGAGGAACCAATTGAAACAAAAAGTAATTAAGGAGATGCGTCCTTCAACAGCCCACAATCCTCCCCCTGAGAAAAAAAGATTGAAATATAAAGTACATCCTTAAACCGTCCAAAATCCTGCAAAAGAAAAGAGAAATTGAAATAAAAAGTAGATCCTTCAACAATCCAACTAATGCCATGTCTAATCTTAGTGGGAAAAAAATATTTTCAATCTAACTATCTTTTTAAAAAGTTTCCTAACTAAGCTTCATTTGGATGGATAAAGAAAGAAAAAATAACTAATCAATATTTATGTATTAACTGGGGGAGAGATTTTTTTTTTATTTTTTTATTTTTTTTGTCTCCTCCGCTCTCCAAGGCCACCACACTGCTTCTCTCTCTCTCTCTCTATCTCTCTCTCTCTCTCTCTCCACCCACACACACTCTCTCCTCCCCACATACTAATATTTAATAATAACTAAAAATAATATTTAATAATAATAATAATAATAATAATAATAATAAATATTATTATTATTACTATATAATGATTTATGAGTGTGAAATAAGTTTCTACTAAGTTAAAATTATATGACGAGCAGAGCGCGACTCTCGGCTCAGAGTAGCGAGATGATCCTCGTATCGTCTGATACTTGTAAATATACATTAGTGTGACAAGAGCGTCAAGATTTAAGAGGAAGAGAATGTGATATACTACGAATTTGAAATTGCCATATATATATATATATAGGCTAGGGCTACTAGCAGAGAAGAAGCTATATGGAGAAGCCCAAGGTGGCCATGGCCCTCTCAACTTTTCAATATTTGTTTAATGGTTCTTCAAAGTTTTTTTTTTTGGACCATAGATAGCTTTGGCCCCCCTCAGCTTTTCAATATGTGTTTAATGGCCCTTCAAAGTTTTTTTTTTTTTTTTTTTAAATTTTTATTTATCTTAGGTGAGCTCTTTTATTTGACTAAATCAATAATTGCACTAAATTTAATAGTTATGTTAATTTTATTTACAAAAAAATTAAGAAATTACTATTAGATTTAGTAAAATTTCTAAGTTATTTTAATATAATAATATAAAAATAATAATTAGAAGTTAAACATACGAAAGTAAAAAACATAAAGTTCATTCTTTTATATTATTTATTTAATAAAAAATTTTTAATTAGAAAAAAAAAATTGTTTATTATTTATTACTAAAGTTTCTAATTAAATATATTTTGGCCCTCCTCAAGATTGAATTCTAGCTTCGTCCCTGGCTACTATACTCTTATGAGTGTAGAACTGTTTATACTTATAAATTTTTAACCATTGGATGAAGAGATGTGCGGTTAGAATAATAGTAGTCTCCGATTAAGATGATAGTGAACCCCTAGGAGTGAGTGGGTGGTTGGTTGAATAGTATAATCTAACAGATAAACGTGGTTAAAAGAGTAGATCTAACGGCCGAAAATTTATGATTACAAAGAGACCTATACTCATAACAGTATAGTAGCCCGACTCTCTCTCTCTATATATAAGTATAATTAATACAACTAGAGCTTTTAATTCAATTATAATATTCTAGCGATAGTTAAGCCTAAGAGATTAAGAGATTTGAATGAGTCTAAAATTAGAGTATAATTAGAGGTGTCGCAAATTTAGATAACAAAGCAGTTAATTAAACCTCAGTGGAGGTGGGACATGCATGTAACATGTTGAGCAGCATAAATTCTTTATACCTAATCCGCCTTAGCATCCAAGAGCTTATTTTAATTGCGCATGGACAGCATTGACTTTTCACCTGAGAATCTGAGACTCCAACACTAAACAAAAGGCCTCTATCTATACATGAATGAGGGCTCCATTGTTCTCATATAATTAATTAAGTTAATACAATGAACACAACACCTCAAATGGTTCTTTATTCCCCCACTTGTAACACCTGCAACTCTTGGTGAGCACCTGGGGGGAAAAGCTGTCATAATTAAGTGCTGGTGCAAATTGAATAAATATATTAATCTGCGTCATCATTTTGTGGGCCTCGGAGTAACACTCTATATATAGGATCCCCATGGTACTCCTAGAAGTCGTTTTGGAAACTAATATATTAGCAAGAAATTAAAGATCGAGCACAATAACTTGGTAGCTTTTTAACCCCTTTGAACCTCTATGGAGGCAGTTAGCCTTTTTCCATGCCCCAAATTAAATAATAATAATAATAAATCTAATTATTATAGTTAAATAGTGCGTGTCAACATATAGTGAGGCATTAAGTGCCCAAGTCGACAGAGAGATCAACTATATATATATATATATATATATATATATATATCACTATAATAAAAACGGTATATAGCGACACTTTTAAATATCGGTATAAGTTAAAAAAAGTGCTGCTGGCTAAGTTACTGACACTTTTTAAAAGTGTTGTTTTATGTGAAGTCGCTAGGTATAGAGTGACACTTTAAGAGTGTCGGTATAACTTAAAAAGAATGCTGCTAATTTACCAACACTTATTTAAACATTTATCAACCATCGGAACCCTACCTCATCGACTACGGCGCGGAGGAGGAGGAGTGCGAGGGGCTATTCTTCTATGGTTTCAATAGATTGAGTGAAGGGAGAAGAAAAAATGGTGATTTATTTTTCTTTTTTGTTTGTAATCGGGACGAATGGGCTGGGTGGGGTGGGTTAAGTAGAGTAATATTTTATTTTTGGCTGGATTGAGCTTTATATTTAGACTTTGGTAGAATTTTTAAAAGTTTTGGCATAAATGGGACACTTACACAAAAGTGTCATAGAAATGTGTCGCTATAACCTAATTCTGTTGTACTACATATATATATATATATATATATATATATATATATATATGTTTTATGCTTATATAGCATGCATGTGTTGTTTATTCTATGTGGTTGCAAATGTTAATATTTGTGTAGCATATTGTGATTGTATGATTGTTTATTTTTTTGGGGACATTAATACTTGTGTTCTTTCGATATTTTTCAGCAAAATTTAATTTTGAAAAAAAAGGATTGGACGTGTGCAGCTTTACTGTAAATTTTTTTTTTTTTTTTTTTTGAAGTATATCTTTATAGTAATGTAGAAGATTTTATTTTACAAAAGTAAAGAAATAATTACGATCACGTAATGTAATGTGTTTTGTCGTAAAGCAAAGTTTTAATATTTCGATTCATTTCGATGGGTCGGCCCAACCTTTTCAAAGGGCTGAGGCCCTAAGCTCCACATTAACCCTAGTTAGTTAATATGATGAATTAATTTTTTTATTCCTCTTTAATTAATAATTAAAATTTTTGGAGGAATATATTTGTGATGGCGAAAAAATTATTTCACTTATAAAATAAACCAGAGGGACATAATTGAAAACATTAGGATTTTTGTAGAAATTATATATAAAAGTTGAACTTTGTAGGGATATATTTGTAATTTACTATATTTGTAGGGACCTGCATGAAATTAATCCAATATTAAAATATCATTATTTATGAACTTAGGTTTTTAGAGTAACTATTTGCTTACTGGTATTAAAGTTAAACTCTTTAATATTCAAAATTTTTTAGTAAAGTAGTGTTATTGACCAAGTGGCAACATTGGGNTATATATATATATATATATATATATATATATATATAGAACTAGGCTGGAATACTATTAATAATACTAAGCTATTGGTGCTATTAGTTTTTTATCCCTTGGATTGAGAAATGTGCGGTTAGGATAATGTGGGCTCCCTAGGGTTGAGTGGGTGGTCTGTTGAATAGTACAATCTAACGGATAAAAATAATCAAAGAATTAAATCTAATGGTGGAAAACTCGATAGTATCCCAGCTGGACTATATATATATATATATATATTACAGTATAAGCACAAATTATTGATTGTTTGTTATTGGTTAAAATATATCAAACTTTTTGTCTCATAACGATAAATTCAGAAAACTAATAAGTTGAATTGGATAGTCCCATAACTTGACTTGAGCTACGGTCAATAATAAAGCTAATGGCAAGATATCCAACAATAGAACTAACTTTCAGATGAGTTTGAGTCAAATAGAAGTCGATCCGTAAGCGTTGCGATTGAGCTCTTAAATATAATGGATGGTGTCCTTTCTATCAGCACTTATTTTTGGGAAAGTTGGTGGGCGTTTATGATCCACACAAAGCCACTAATTTGGTCCTTAACATCATATATATTCCTCCTTAAACGTACCTAGTTTCTTGTAACTCTACACTTACGCATCTTTGACTTTTGTGAGTCCCGGTTCTTCGTTGGTTTAATCAAACAGCTCATCATCAACTATGGCACCAAAGTAAAAAGAAAGGTAATTAAGTTCAGAAACTTACTTCTTTACGTAAGGTTATGGATCAAATTGCAATTTCATCAAAAGTTCAAGTACTGTTATGACAAACGTACAAACAATAACGAAAATAATGAACACAAAAAATAGATAAATTATAATTAAAAATAAAAAAACACACAAATTTACACAAAAAATTCTTTGCAGAAAAAAAAAAAAAATCACGAAGGAGAACGGAGGAAAAAACTTTATTATCAAAAAAAAAAAAATACAAAGTTCAGAGTACAATGATCAAAGTACACAAAAAGAGAAAACAATAAAGAAGAAAAAAACACTTAACAAGTTTTGAATCTGATCTGTACCGTAGAAGGCTCTGCATCCCACACCTCCTGACGAATGTCAGTGGTTGGATACAAACTTGGGCTTATCGGCCTGAGGCCTCTGTTACCCACCACATATTTTTATTTTTTTTTTCATAATTTATTTTTCAAATTAGTCGACGAGTCAGAATCTCAAAACTAAAATCGATTACTAATTTCTAAGCACATCTAACAAATACTACTAGTACACTTTATCATAAGATTAGAGGAGGGTGAGTACCCTCCTCACCTCCTGGGTGCCTCCATGCATGGCCTTCGCCTAAAGTGGGATTCCATTTATTGATGAAGCTTTTTCATGTCCCACTTGAAATTAATTTCGAACCCTTAGAAAGACAAAAGAAAAAAAAGATTAATAATTTAATATCTTATATTTAACACTCTTCGTATATTTAGAGAGAGAACCAATAGGGAGAAAGGGGATGGGAGAGAGAAAGTTAGAGAGGGAAAGGTGGGGACAACTCGATTGGTAAAAAAAAAAAAAAAATGTTTTTAATAAGGTTAGATAAGGAACTCGTGCTTCCAATGATATATACAATTTTTATTTATAAAAAAGTCAGTAATAATTGCAAAGAGGACTTTAGCTGGTCAATGTGCTTTTTGCCTTTTTCGCTCCCGACTATTAATAGGGCTTCTTAGTTTATTCCATACTTAGAAATCAAGCTCAACAAAAATAATTGCATGTACTTGGTGTACATATAATATTAATTAGTAATGTTAGATAGATAGACGAGGAGACTGTTGCCTTTAAAGGATAAGTATTTTGTCACGTGATAGAAGACCAGATTGAATATAGTCATGTTTGAAATAGTGTCGGATGTTAGGATTTTCATATATTGTGGCCCAATTAATCATATATAATTTAGGATTTGCTATAGATAAAGGTCAATCATAACAAATTTAGAACTACTTAATATGGTAAATTTTATCCCTATCCCATCTATTTCAGATTTAAATAGAACCCTAATCAAACTTTGATGAGAAGTCGATCTGGACTCTACATAAAGGGGTATTGGTCCTGCCACCTTCTCATACGTATTCTGGTGAAGAATTACCATCGGTTCCACACCATACGGTAGAGTGCCTGAGACAGGAGGAGAAACCAAATCACCCAAGTTCGGTTCGTGACTTTCAGATCATAGCCGGACTTCACGTTTCCGCAAGATTGATCAAGAATTTCTTCTCTATGACGCTCTGTGAGTTATCTTATAATTTTGTTTTGATCCTGAATTTTGATATGTATTTATTTTTGGTTTTATTTTTACATACCTATAAAGTCTATAAATTGGTATCAGAGCCATAAGTTGATAATATTAAACATCGTATGCATAATTTTTTTTTAAAAATCAATTGTGCTGAACCTCTGAAATTAATTTTGACACGGTTTACCGATGTCAGAGTAATTTTGAAAACTTTATTTAATTATGCATACGCCTTAATTACATATGCACATACTGCGGCCTTTATAGAAGTCGTGCTGTTCATCATCCTTTATAGAATCTGCACCGTGTGCGACTCTGATTCCGATTATCGCGACCGTCGATCCGAAAAGCACGGTCGTGCGATGAGCGTGGATGAGAAGCACACGGGATCAGATCCCATGCCTTAATTAATTTGAGCATGGTTACTATGGATCTAAGGCTCATGTGAAATTAGGTTTAAATTTTGGGGAAGAAGATGAACAGTAGCTTTATTAGGCTTATATTTGCTAACCTCGGTTACTTTTTAATTTGCAACTTGGGTTGGTATCTTCTGGGTTTTTGCGTGCATACTGAACTTAAGGGGATCAAATTGCAAATTAGAGATCATACTTGTTCTTTGTATTAATTTTGCAATTTTGTCGTTTATTATTCGTCATTATTTAATTTTGACTCTTGCCCTTTATGAAGTGCTGTGAGCATAAAGTTTTGTTCACATAAATTTTGTTGACTTATTATAAAGTTAATTATATATGTGGTCAAATTAGAATATATAAAGTTTAAATTTGATTGTGATATTATGTCTTAAATTATCGCATCTATATTCTTATTTTGACCGGATAAACATGAAAATTAAATAATTATAATTGTTTTTCGATTATTTAATGTTTGGTGCTAAGTTGAATTAATTTATTATTTTGATTAGTTAGGTGCAAGTCAAAGCGGTCCTAATTAAAAGAAATAATGATTTAATTTACTTTAAAGTAGCGCTTCCGGATAATTTTCATGTTAATTATGCAGCACTAAGTCAGATTAATTTATTGCTTCAACTATTCGGGTGCAAGCAAAAGCGGCCCCGACCGGAAGAAAAGATAAATTAATTGCTTTAAAGAAGTGCATGCGAAATTGCACCCTAATATTGTGTTTAGTCTGCTCCCAAAGGAGGTCTAGACATGAAGGTACATGGGTGGTGTAGGATGGTAATTTTCTTATAACTCGTTTGGAGAAATTTGCCTGGCCAAAGCTGACAATTTTTCTATATGGAAAATTTGAAATTACTAAGACCTGCAGAAAGATTAATTAGTCTCTGATAAAGAGATTGCATAGTTATGCTCATAACTCTGCTCCCACAGGAGGGGTTGTGATGTCATATAAAGTATATGCATAAAGAACGAAAAATACTTATACTCATAACTCTGCTCCCAAAAGAGGGGTTGTGATATCATATACAGTGTATTTCTCTAATTTTGATGTGGTAATTTTATTTAGATGTGGTATTTTATTGATAAAACATGCATTTTATTTTTCAGCTATGACTCCATTTTCTGTTCCTATTGGTGAATCTGTTCCTATACTTAATGGTTCTAATTATTCGGAGTGGAAAGAATAGATCATGTTCATTTTGGGCTATATGGATTTAGATTTGGCTCTGCGCGCTGAGCAACTGCCTAAGGTAGTGGGGCCAATGACTCCACAGCAGGAATCCGCGCAGGAAAAATGGGAGCGATCCAACCACTTAAGTTTGATGTTCATAAAGTCAAGAGTATCAAAAAGCATAAGGGGATCAATCCTAAAATGTGATAAAGCCAAGGATTATCTAAAGGCCATTGAGGAGCAATTTATTAGCTCCGATAAAACCTTAGCGAGCACCTTAATGAATAAACTGTCTTCCATGAAGTACTCCGGAAATGGCTCGATTCGCGAGAATATTATGGAAATGCGAGATATTGCAGCGCAACTCACCGCACTTGAAGTAACCATCTCTGATTCATTCTTAGTGCACTTTATTTTGAACTCTTTGCCATCTGAATACGGACCATTTCAGATCTCTTATAACACACAAAAATAAATGGTCAATTAATGAATTGCTGACTATGTGTGTGCAAGAGGAAGGCAGATTAATACAAGAGAAACAAAATGCAGTCAACTTTGTTTCTCAAAAGAGACAAATCAAGCGTACTAAGAATGGCAAAGGCAAGAATGACTCAAAAAGGAAGAACAAGGAAGTTCCATCTGGTTCACAAGGCCAATCAAGTAATTGGACTCCCAAGTGCTTCTTTTGTAAGAATAGGGGTCATATAAAGAAAGACTGCCAAAAGTATCAGAAATGACTCCAGAAGAAAGGTAAATTTCTGGTTTTGATGCATGAGTTGCATTTAGTTTCAATTCCGTCTAATACTTGGTGGATTGACTTTGGTGCCACATGCCACGTGGCGAATTCGGTGCAGGGATTTCAGAATGGGAGAAAACCCAATAAAGATGAAGCAACTATCTATACAACTGAAGGAAATCCAACTAAAGTGGAGTTTGTAGGGACATTTAGATTAGTTCTTTCTACTGGTCACATTTTGGATTTAGTTGATATATTTTATGTTCCAAATTTTTCTAAGAATTTAATTTCTATTTCGAAACTTGTTGGATTGGGATATAGTTTCAGTTTTAATAATAAAATTTTTTCCTTATCTTATAAATCTCAGATAGTTGGCTCTGATGTTTTGGAAAATAATCTATATAAAGTATTTTTAGATGATTCATTTAGTGAAATCCTTCTTACCATGCACGGAAATGTTGGATCAAAACGTGGCATTAATAATGAAAAGTCATCCATGTTATGGCATAAGAGGTTAGAACACATCTCAAAACAGAGAATTCAAAGATTAATTAGAGAAGGCATTTTAGATGATTTGGACTTCTCTGACTTTGGAATATGTGTGGACTGCATAAAGGGAAAGCAGACCAAAACCTCCTCTAAAGGTGCTAAAAGATGTGATGGAACAATAGAATTGATTCATACAGATATATGCGGACCTCTTCCTCTCTCTATTACTGGCCATAAATATTTTATCACATTTACTGATGACTACTCTCGATATGGCTATCTCTACTTGCTTAAAAAAAAAAATCTGAAGCATTAGATGCCTTTAAGGCATATAAGGCTGAAGTAGAAAATCAACTCGAGAAAAGAATAAAAGTAGTCAGATCAGATAGGGGTGGTGAATATTTTGGTAAACAAACAGATAAAGGACAAATTCCTGGACCTTTTGCTAAGTTTCTGGAGCAGTGCGTAATTGTTCCACAGTACACCATGCCAGGGAGACCTGATTTGAATGGTGTTGCTGAAAGAAGGAACCGCACATTAATTGATATGCTCAGGAGTATGATCAGTAATTCTACCCTTCCGATATCATTGTGGAGTGAGGCACTCAAAACTACCATGTATATTCTTAATCGGGTCCCTACTAAGGCTGTCACTAAGATTCCTTTTGAGCTTTGGACAGGTAGGAAACCCAGTTTAACACATTTTCATACATGGGGTTGTCAAGCTGGGGCCAAGTTGTATGATCCACAAATAAAGAAATTGGATCCTCGAACCATATCAGGATATTTTATTGGTTATTCGGAAAGGTCCAAAAGGTATAAGTTTTACTGTCCATCACTTAATTCCTATAAAGATTGCAGAAACTAAAACAGCACGGTTTATTGAGGATGGTACAAATAGTGGGAGCTCTGAACCTCGATTCATTGAATTTGAAGAAATTCATGAGCATTCGGATTCTGTACATGACAGACCCACTGTTGTCCCTCACGATTTGTTGGTTCCTATTCCAGTAGAACAACAAGTTGTTTTGGAACCACAAAGTGATTGTGAACCTATCATTGATAATTCACACCAAGATGTACAAGTGGATAATTCACATCAAGATGTACAAATGAATGATCCACATCAAGATATACATGTGGATAATCAGATAGATTTAAGAAGATCCTCAAGACAGAGAAGACCGGCTATATCGAGTGACTATATTATCTATCTTTATGAGAATGGCCAGAGTTTAGATGATCCTCTTAGTTTTTTCGAAGCCATAAATAGTAATAATTCTACGGAATGGTACAATGCCATGAAGGATGAGATTGAATCCATGAACCACAATAAGGTATGGGATCTTGTTGAGTTACCAAAAGGAGTTAAACCCGTAAGATGCAAATAGGTTTATAAAAATCAAATGGGACTCCAAGGTAACATAGAGAGATACAAGGCCCGTCTTGTGGCAAAAGGATTTACTCAAAAGAAGGCATTGACTATAAAGAGACTTTCTCTCCAGTATCTAGAAAGGAATCTTTTCGTATTATTATGGCTCTGGTTGCTCATTTTGATCTCGAGCTATATCAGATGGATGTCAAAACTGTTTTTTTAAATGGAGATCTCTATGAAGAGGTGTATATGAATCAACCTGAAGGATTCTCGCAAATAGGAAAGGAGCACAATGTATGCAAATTAAAAAAATCAATATATGGACTAAAGCAGGCCTCCTGACAATGGTATTTAAAATTTAAACAAACTATTTTGACTTTTGGTTTTAAGTAAAATATTGTTCAATGTATTTATCTAAAGGTCAATGGGAGTAAAATAATTTTCTTAGTCCTTTATGTTGATGATATTTTGCTTCCCAGTAATGATTTTAGGCTATTGCATAACACTAAAGATTTTCTTTTCCAAAATTTTGAAATGAAAGATTTAGATGAGGCCTCATATGTTCTTGGTATTGAAATCAAAAGGGATAGACATAAAGGTTTACTCGGTCTATCTCAAAAGGCCTACATAAAGAAAATTTTGAAAAATTTTAAATGCATAATTGTAAGCCCAGTATTGCTCCTGTCCAGAAAGGGGATAAGTTTAATGCTTTTCAGTGTCTCAAAAACCAATTAGAAATTGAACAGATGGAAAACATATCCTATGCCTTTACAGTTGGTAGTCTTATGTATGCACAGACGTGCACATGTCCGGATATTGCTTTTGCCGTTGGATTCTTGGCAGATATTAAAGTAATCCAAGCATTGAGCATTGGAAGGCTGCTAAAAGATTATGAGGTATTTGAAAGGAACTTTGGATCATATTGCATGTTACGAGACCACATTACAGGCTATTTGGCTTAGGAATTTTATCACAGACTTAAGAATTGTGGACTCCGGTGTTTATCCAATAAAGATTTTCTGTGATAGTTCAGCTGCGGTTTTCTTTGCCAATAACAACAAGATTGCAGCGGGGTGTAAACACTTGGACACTAAATTTCTTATTGTGAGAGAGAAAATAGATGAAGGTTATATTACAATTGAATACATCAATACCAAGTGTACGATTGCAGACCCAATGACCAAGGGGCTGGCACCTGGGTTATATACGGATCATGTTAGAAATATGGGTTTGATTAGTTCTTTCGATGTATAAAATTGTAATACTTATTTTCTTTCAATAAAGTTAAGGTTTAATGTAGCTGTGTTGGACCATTTAATAGAAATAAAGTTTCATCTATAAACGAATGAATATACAATTTAAATTCATTGATAAAGTTGTGCCATATAAAGTACTCGGCTAGAAGGTGAAGATGATACGGTAATTATGGAAGGAAAATTTCGTTATGAAGATGTGGACCGCCATAGTTTCTATCATTGTAGTCTTTAGTTTGAGCTAAAGATCAAGTGAGTTCTAAGGTATTTGACCATAAAGTTTTCAATAATGTGCAATAAAGATTGGAGTATAGAAAATCAGTTAATGGAATATGATTAATATGAGCCAAGTGGGAGATTGTTAGGATTTCCATATATTGTGGCCCAATTAATCATATATAATTTAGGATTTGCTATAGATAAAGGTCAATCCTAACAGATTTAGAACTACTTGATATGGTATATTTTATCCCTATCCCATCTATTTCAGATTTAAATAGAATCCTAATCAGACTTTGATGGAAAGTCGATCTGGACTCTATATAAAGGGGTATTGGTCTTGCCACCTTCTCATACGCATTCTGGTGAAGAATTACCATCGGTTCCACACCATACGGTAGAGTGCCTGAGACAGGAGGAGAAACCAAATCACCCAAGTTCGGTTCGTGACTTTCAGATCATAGCCGGACTTCACGCTTCCGCAAGATTGATCAAGAATTTCTTCTCTATGGCGCTCTGTGAGTTATCTTATAATTTTGTTTTGATCCTGAATTTTGGTATGTATTTATTTTTGGTTTTGTTTTTACATACCTATAAAGTCTATCATGGGACTGATTGGGCTAAGTCATCATTGAAATCCATAGGCGCTGTGTTGTATCTGTACGCTTTAACAAGTGAATTATTTATATCTTTCTAACAGCTCTAGTTTAGGCAAAGACAGGTATTAATCGAGAGGAAAAGAGTAGAACCATTTCTTATTCGCACATGCATGAGAATACAAAGTGACAAGTTGGTAGCAAGACCTAATTAAAGTCCTTACACATCACACGATAATAATACTAACATACATAATTTACAAATGCGAAAAAGTAAAAGTTGGTGCAGCAGCTCGATCCGATCGGGTTCTTGATTACTTCTAGGGGTTATTTATCGGGCAATTCCCGCACACGATGTTCGGATCGTTGGTGCAGCAGGAGTGACCCGGCATTCTACGATCGCGACTCGTCATCGCTGACGTCTGCGTCGTCGCAGCAGTCTGCTGAGACGTCTTCAATCCGTCTCCTTCCACAGAAAAGCGCTCCCGCCGAGGCCTAGCCCCCGCCATTACAAGGTGCAGCGTGGTTGAGCTCACCATCATCATCACCATCATCATCGTTGTTGTAAAGGCAATGAGGAGGACGACCACCTGCAGCAGTTTTGAGCTAGGAGCCATTGATATATTTGCACAGAGAATAAGAGCTGTCAGGAGAAGCAGCTAGCAAGAGAGAGAGAGAGAGAGAGGAGGGTTTTTGCACATGTGGGACAATCAGCTAAGGCTGCGGAAGTGGCTTTATAGAAGCAGAATTTTGGAGCACTTGATGAAACAATATGCACGCATGCGCACTAGGGAGAGACTTTTTGGCCTTAACCTAACAATTAAATAAGCTATATATATATATATTGTGGCCAGCTGTGCTTTTGCGTTTCAGTGGTCGTGCATGGAGCTAGCATGCATGCATGCATGCATGCAATAGTAGGCTGAAAAAATTGCTCAGATTATTATGCTGAGCAAACAAGCTGTCGAAATTATTGGGAATTAGATGGATCGTTCGTTGTACGCTATCAACATAGATATACGAAACAAAGAAAACCGAACTATAAAAAAAAATAAATGCAGAAAGAAAAAAATCCAGATTTACATGATTCTTTAATTGCCTACGTCCACGGAAAGAGCGAGAAAGATATATTCCAACTATATAAAAAATAAATAAATGTACAATCTTAAATTCTACCTTTTTCTTATTCCAACAAAAATTCTAAACATAACCGAAAAAAGTTTTTGTAAAACTATAATCGAGAATACTAAAGTAGAGAAGTATAAAAAAGCTACTATGTTATAAGAAGTATAAAGAATTTGGTGCTTCCGATTTTTTAGCTGTTGAATCAAGACTTGTGCGGCTAGAATAATTGCGGTACTCCCTAGGATTGAGTGGTTCTCCTAGAGTTGAATGGTCGTCATAGGATAATAATATTAATCTAAATATTAGAAATGATCAAAATAGTTGATCTAAAGGTCAAAAAGTTAGAAGCACCAGATACGCTATACTTCATATATATATATATAGAGCTAGTCTCCTATATTATCTATAGTACCGGGGCTTCAGTACTATAGTCTCGTTTTCGAAATTAGAGTGTTCAAATCAACGACACACACCGTTAAAACTGATTTAGGGTATTTAAAGTTTTTAGAAATAAAATTTTATATTTTTTCGACATATTTTATTTTATAATCAAACCATTTTAAAATTGTCAGTTTTCAATGGCTATTATGACGAGTTTGGAGTTTAACGGTGTAGAAGAATCTAAATTTCTTTAAATTTTAATAGAAATTCTTTAAACTATCTAGATTAAGGTTAACATTCTTGATCTTGAATTTAAAAGTCCTATGCTCAAATTTTAAAGATTATTCAATTTCCACCATCCATTTTGACATAATTTATTTACTAAGTAAACGATGCCGAAAAAAACTAAAATTTTATTTCTAAAAACTTCATATACCCTAGATTATATTTAACGGTGTGGATCGTTAATTTGAACATCCTAAGATCGCAAACAAGACTATAGTACTAGAGCTTCAGTACTATAGATAGTGTAGTAGCCTAATTCTATATATATATATATAGTCCGGTTATGGTGTTTGTAAAGCACAAAGCACTTGGTGTTTGTGAATTTTTTACCGTTAGATCTACGCTTTTGATCATTTTCACCCGTTAGATTATACTATTTAACCAATCACCCACTCAACCCTATAGGGCTCATATCATTCTAACCGCACATCTCTTAATCTAAGGGCCAAAAACTTGATACTTTTAAGAGCATAGGAGCTCAATTCTCTCTCTCTCTCTCTCTCTCTCTCTCTCTATATATATATATATATATATATATACACTATTGGAACTATTTAGAAAACTAAATTTCATAATTTTTCGATATCATTTACCACATGATCAAAAGGCCTAAAAAATGACTATTTTAGTGGTTGATGTGGTATGTTTTTAAGTTCAACGGTATAGAACTATCCAAATTACATAAAACTTCAATAGAAAATTCTATTTAACATCAACAGGAAGATCAATACTTTTGATTCGAAAATTGAGTCTTTCATCGCTATTTTTTTTATGAATTTTTATTTTCAGTCATTTATTTTTAGGCTACTCGTTCAATAGGTAAATGAAGTCAAAAATTATAAAATTTATTTTCTAAATAATTTCAATAGCGTAGATTATGCCTAATGGAGCTGATCGTCAAATTGGATGTCATATCATCAAAAACAACTTACAAATACGGATGTCTTCATACTTTCGAAAGTACAGGAGACATACTCAACAAAATAATTAGTTTTTACAAAATATTTGTAATAAATATTACAGTTTATTATAGAGATATATATCATCACTAGCAAACGATGTTACTTATACACAATATAATTGTTATTCTAATATATTATATAATTGTGATAAGTGAAACTTTGCCAATATTTTGAGTTTCTATTTTTATTTAGCCAAATTTGGCTCGAGCTTAATTAACACAAGGACAAATTCGTGCTGTGAGGGCATCGTGCGTTTGTGCGACCGTTCCACCACGCACTAATTAAGAAGGGTAATTAAGTGCATACCAACATTAGAGCCCAACGTTTCATGCTTAATTAGTCCTCTTTATATATATATATATATATATATAGAGAGAGAGAGAGAGAGAGAGAGAGAGAGAGAGAGAGAGAGAGAGACTGGTATACTATCGATAGCACAAAGGCGTCCATACTACCAAGTTGTTTTCAATGATGCGGCTTCTAAATCGACGATCGTCTCCGTTAGACTTGATCTACACTATTAAAAATATTTGAAAACTAAATTTCATAATTTTTCGACATCATTTAGCTAGTGATCAAAATGTCTCAAAATTGGCAATTTTAATAGTAGATGTAATGTAATGTCTTTGTGAATTTAACGGTGTAAAACAATTCAAATCTGATGAAAATTTTATAGAAAATTATTTTCACAATTTAGAGTAAGATCAGTAACTCTGATTTTAAATTCAAGTCTTTTATCATCATTTTTTATGAGATTTTTATTTCCAGCCGCTCGTTTTTAGACTGCTCGTTTGATAGGTAAATAATGTTGAAAAATTATGAAATTTAGTTTTCAAATACTTTCAATAGTGTAGATCAAGTCTAACAGAACCGATCATCGATTTGGAAGCCGCATTATTGAAAACAACTTGATAGTACGAAAGCATCTGTGTTACCGATAGTATACCAGCCTAGCTCTATATATATATATATCGTCTACGGTTGATGTTGATATGAGGTGAACATTATAGAAAAAACAAAAGTGAGAGAGAAAATATTGTTTGAGAGATATTTTCATTTTTTTTTTTTTTAACTTTCATTGTTTCATTGGATTACTAATTTCTTCATCGAGTGTTGAAAAAAGTTTCATCAACCTGCCTCACCACGATCATGCTCGCAGGAAGAAAAATTCCGATCGTACTTTGGGATAGTATTTTCGGTTAATTCCGGACAAATGATGGAAATACACATCTTAGGGCAGTGCCTCGCACGCTTTCGGATCAAATCGTTTGGCTTTCTTCTTCCACAATTATTTAAAATTTTAGCGATCATCTGTGAGTTAATTAATTTATTAATTTCATCACAAAATTATTTAGATTTTAATCACAATCCAATTTTCAGTGCGGTATCTCCTAACATTACTTTTATTAGAGGACAGAGAAAGAGTTATGTGTACATGCACACACACTTGTAGCTTCTGCTTGCAGAGGAGCCAATTCTGAAATGAACTGGTGCACTTTATATTATTTCATGCATGGACAGATTCTTCATAATGGAGTGCTCATGCTTTAGCCAATATTGATATGAATAGTCTCATATATAATTTAAGCAAAAATAAATAAATAAATGAGGGACTACTATTTGCCAGAAAGAAATAAAATGCAACAAGTAAAGCAAGCATGTGCCAGCTAGAGCACCTCTGTAAAGCAGTAAATTATAACTTTTCTGCACTGCATGAATATTTTATGTGTAAGTTAGTTAGGTTTGAAAGTCTGAAAGATGCCAACAACTGAAACGAAGAAAGCCTGAAAGATGCGATCTGATTTTGTGAGTGAGATTCAATTGACCACCAAGTGTACGTGCATAATAATTTACAGTAATATTGTTTTTTTTTGAGAAATAGATAGCTCGCTATCCGCTTCATTTATTAGGAAAATGAACTACGCTTACATAATGGAGGCAGCTAGGGCCTCCGAAGGGAGAGAAAGTGACAAAAGTGAGAAAAAGGACAAAAACAAAGACAGAGAAGAAAAACGGAAGCGAAGAAGCAGCATATCCCAAAAAACCGAAGTAATCAATGTGGAGCGGTCCAGGTGTCCAGTAAAAGCTTAATCCGATCCAGGCACCGGATAGGGTTGGGGGCACTGTCTCGAAAGATTATAGCATTCCTTTCCGTCCAAACTACCCATGCCACCAGATGGCAGAGAGGGTTGAGAGAGAAGAAAGTCTCTCGTAATATTGTATAGTAGGATCAATTTACAGTAATATTGTATATATATAGTATAGTACGTAGGATCAAGCAAAGTGCAAAATAAGAAGGAATCTAAGAACCCTCCATCAGTACCGTAGCATTAATTTAATGACCAACCAATTGCAGTAACTAAACATCCCACCTGAAATTAAAGTTAGGGGCAATTACTTATGTATCGTAAAAAGTTTTCAAATTTTTTATTTATTTTTTTTCAAAGGCTAATATTAAAAATATTCTTTTAACGTTTCAAGTTATTTCAAATATATGTCTAGAGTTTAAAAATTCTGCCAATAAATGATTAGCAAGAGCTATTCTCTCTGTGAGATAACTATTTTACTCTTTCAGATATATACTCGTATGTATATCGTCACCAATTTTTCTTTTTTGTCCTTAAGTTATGAGCAAAAATAGTATTTTGATTTTCTATTTTCTCACATATACTTTTTTATCATCATCAATTTTTCTTATTTATTCTTAAGTTAAGGGCAAAAAAGATATTTTAATTTTTTTTTAAATTTTGATAGAAATTTAATTTGAATTTAATCCGAAATAACTTAACGGATACTAATAATAGGGATATTTTTGAATAACTAAGAAATATATATACTATGGGTATATTTGAAATAGAAAAAAAAGTAAGAATATATTTGATATTTCAGAAGTTTTCAAAGGCGTATTAGATATTATTTTTTAAAGTTAATTACATGACCCCTTGTAATCCTCAAAGACCACCAAGGCATCAACTACAGGGCCGCTAGTTATTAATAATTGTTTTTGCACTATATTAAACTGTCTGCAACCAAGGCCACTGGATTGGATTCAGTGGGTTCTAATATTAATTAATTAAACTTGATGCCCACTATATTAAACTCACCTAAGCTCTAACTATATATATATATATATATGTAGTATTAATTAAAATGTCAACCCTTGTACTATGATACACAAGTTTCCCTAGACCCGCATGATTGTGGAAAAAAATAATTTTTTTTTAAAAAAAGAGCCAAAGTTTGAAACATGTATACAAATAAGCTTGTCTCGTCTTTCTTTAGAATACTTAGAATATATAGAATACAGAATTTTATAATTTAGGAATACATCGTATAAAATAGGAAATGCTGAAAGAAGATGCCATCCAATCTGGTGCTCTACATATTTTGGATTTTGTCTGTTGCAGAATCTTCTGAAAAAGGAAAGGCTGAAAGATGAATATATCCAATTAATTTGGTACTTTTCGTCCACTGGCTAGCAATTAAAATTTAATCATGCATGGGATGATAATGTAGGTTTACTTTGATAGTGCTTAATTTCAGGTAAGAGATCTTGCATAATACAATTTCTCATGCATTTGAGCATTTCTTATGCCTAAACAGGTCGTAGAAGAATTAACTAATTTTTTTAATTCCATTTAAATAACTTACATACATCACACAAGAAAATTTTGCTAAGTATAAAATGCCCAAATAAGAAAAGCAAAGCTCAAGGAGTCTTAATGAAAAAAAAAAAAACAAAAAAGTTCAAGGGGTCTAATTTAAACCGACCTATATATAGGTGCTGAGGGGCCTCCGTTGGCACTTTTGCCTAGCAATAATTAGGGATAGAAATGTTATTTTGTTTTATAAAGATTAACTAAAACAAACTGAGAATTATAGCACGGATAATCAGGATAATTTATGAAGTTTGACAGGATCTTGACGATATTTCAATGTTTTGAGTACTCTATAATATTTTTAAAATTTATAAGGGTATCATGAAATTGTTGCTAGCCTATAAATAGCAGTTAAAGGGTAAGTCTCGAATTAAGCGAAAAAAAAATTCCTAAAAATTTAGGGCAAAATATGGGACGAGAAATATACATAACCCTAAACGGTCCAACGACGGTTGTCTGCCAACCAAATTGGCCCACCAAAAATTGAGGAATCTACTGAAGGAAGAAAGTTTGAAAGATGCGACCAGATACCGACCGTCCCTAGAGCAAATGGCAAAGAATTTGGTAGTTGGTATACGAGGTCTCAAGTTCGAATACTAGTTGATTCACATTACTAGCTAAGTTTATTTCTAAATGAAATAAACGAAGTAGGTAGCTTGCTACCTATCTCTCAAAAAAAAAAGAAAGATGCCACCAGATTTGGTCAGATTCCATTGACTACCAAGCCAAGTGCAAGAAAAGGAATTTAGAATCCTCTATCAGTACTATAGCATTAGTTTAATGATCAACCAATTGCCATAATTAAACATCCCACCTGAAATTAAATTATATGACCCTTGTCTCATCCAACACCATGTTAATTAAACTCATGCACCCAAGCACTAACTATATATATATATATAGAGAGAGAGAGAGAGAGAGAGAGAGAAGGTCTTGTGTGCTATTAGGAGCACGGAGGCCTCCGTGCTCCTAAACCATTTTCAATTATGGAGTTTTCGAATCGATGATCGGCTCCGTTAAACTTGATCTAACATATTTGAAGTACCTAGAAAATAAATTTTGTGACTTTTCGATATCATTTACCTAACGATCGGAAGGGTTCAAAATCAGCGGCTGAAAATAAAAATCTCACAAAAAGTAGTTATATAACATTAAAATTTTGGATTAAATATATTGATTTTGCTATAAATAGTATAAAGAATTTTCTATCAAAATTTCATTTGATTTGAATACTTCTATACCGTTAAACTTGTAAACGTACTCTATATATATATATATATATATATATATATATATATATATATATATATATATATATATATATATATATCCAAAACTAGATAATACTATCGGATAGCAAATAGGCTCCCGTGTGCCACCCATTTGTTTCGATGATGGAGCCTCCAAATCGATGATCAGTACCGTTGAACATGATCTATATCCAAACAATTAATTTTTTGTTAGAAAATTTTAAACTATTTAAAATAAGATCTATACTCTTGATCTTGACTACAAGACTCCTATCATCATTTTTTAAAGAATTCATTTTCAGCTGTTCAATTTTGTGTTCACTCGATGGATAAGAAATAAATATCGAAAAAATATGAAATTTGATTTCTAAACACTACAGTGGTATAGATCATGTCAATCGGTACCGATCGTCGATTTGGAGGCCCCATATCGAAACAAAATGGGTGCAAGGAGCCCGGTTTGCTACCGATAGTATCTACGCTCAACTCTCTCTCTCACTCTCCTATATATATATACTATTATATATATATATATATAGCTAGGCTGGTATATTATCGGTAGCACGGAGGCCTCTATGCTACCAAGTTGTTTTCAATGATGCGGCTTCCAAATCGACGATCGGCTCCTTTAGACTTGATCTATATTATTAAAAGAATTTGGAAACTAAATTTCATAATTTTTCGGCATTATTTCGCTAGTGATCAAAAGGTCTCAAAATTGATAATTTTAATGGTAGATGTGATGCATTTGTGAATTTAACGGTGTAAAACAATTCAAATCTGATGAAATTTTTATAGAAAATTCTTTTTACTATTTAAAGTAAGATCAGTACCTCTGATCTTAAATTCAGATTTTTTATCATAATTTTTTACGAGATTTTTATTTTCAGCCGTTCATTTTTAGGCTATTCGTTTGATAGGTAAATGATGCCGAAAAATTATGAAATTTAGTTTCCAAATACTTTCGATAGTGTATATCAAGTCTAATGGAGCCGATCGTCGATTTGGAAGCCGCATCATTGAAAACAACTTGGTAGCACGGAGGTCTCCGTGCTACTGATAGTATACCAGCCTAGCGCTCTCTCTCTCTCTCTCTCTCTATATATATATATAGTATTTAAAATGTCAACCTTATATGATTATACTAGTTACAAATAATTAAATTATCTTGATCCAATGGGACTAAATAGCATCATTGATCCATGATCCTCTGTTTTACAGCAATAAAATCACTTGAAAGATCAAAAATCTTACAAAACGGTCAAATAGTGTCGAAATATTATTTTAAAAATTAATTTCTTTTACAATTCCACACAAACCATTATTGGATATCAAAATTTGTGTCCAAAGCAACCTTAGGAACTATTATCTTTTCACTCGATGGGCATTATTGTAGAAAAATAATAATAAAAAAAAGACAAAGTTGTAAACATGTATACTTTTCAAAAAAGCTTGTAGTTGAACAATCTTCTGAAAAAGAAAAGGCAGAAAGATGTATCCAATTAATTTAGGTTTACTTTAATAGTGCTTTCAAATACATTATTATGATTAAGGAAGGGGACAATAAATAATTTAGAAATTAATCCACTATTACTTTAATAGTGGAACACTGATTTAATGCGAACAAAAAAAATCTCATTCCTAAAGTATATTAAACTAAATTCTTCCTCCTTAAATTCCATTGCATTCTATTTTGTTTGGTGCCAAACGGATTGCGTCAGACGTACAGCCAGTTGGCGGACCAAACGGATTGCGCCACGCGTCAGGTCACGATTTTCTGCGGCGACACTATCACAAGTAAATAGAAATTTGATCCATTCTGAAATATAAATTTGGCAGGACTATTCATAATACAAATGATACTTTTTCAATTCCTATAATTTGAGACCAGATTTACAGTAAGTTCATTTTCTATTTGTTAAGCTTTATCAATAACTCCTAAAAAGCACCTTTTCCACCTTAGTTACAAATTCATTTCTAACTCTATTATTGTAAATTAAACGATAGAGTAGTCACATCAAATCTATTTCCCTTGTTTTGTTTTTTTTAACCAAATAACAAGACAAAATGAGAATTCAATTGAACTCTTATTTGATGCAACTAAAAAAAAAATTCATTTTTTACACTGTGATTTAATGCAGACAAAAATGTCCATTTGTAAAATAAATTTAATTAAATTCATCCCTTCTAAATTCTTGGAAAAACTTCAAATACCACCCCTGTTTCACACTTTCTCACTTTAGTACCCTATGGTTTAAAGTGTATAAATTTAGTGTCCTGTGGTTTCATTTTTATCTTTTTATTATCGATTTTACTAATTTTTTTCGTTAAATCAGTGACAAAGTTAAAACTAAAGAGTACTAAAGTGAATATTTGATAAATCTAGGTAGGATATATGAAGTTTTTTGTATATAATTTAACGAAATATTAACGAAAAAGCTGACGAAAAGATTAAAAAAAAAAAAAAACCACAGAACACTTACTTGATACACTTTAAACCATAGCGTATTAAAATAAGAAAGTGCGAAACTACAGGAGTGGTATTTTATCCTAAATTCTATTGAATTGAATTTCATTCGGTGCAAAACCGAGTGTCGTGTTTATCCTACAAAATCACGAAGATGTTATGTTAACGGGCTGGGCCGTTCATGCATCATCTTTACTGTGGGCTTGCTGTAGTATCAGTCACAAGTCCAAAACTTTGGAATCTGGCCAACAGGCCCGTTGGTCTGCAAAGCGTGGTTAGCGATGTCAATGGATACATATACCTAAAATTTTACAAAAATTCGGACCCGAATAGGGCGAGCTTATCTGATGCTAAAGGGGTATGGTTTCAATTATGTGTATAAAAAACAAAACCCGACAGATTCGGATTCGGATATGATTTTTACTATAGCGGAGCAGAACCCGAGCCCTAACAAAACTTGAATCGATTTTATGTTATATAATATATAAATATTTGAATTTATACTTTAAAATTTTAAATATGAGTAAGATATGTTTAAAAATTTGGGAAAAAGAAATCATTGATGTCAGGTTCTGTTTAGATCTCGGCTTTATTGTCGGGTTTGGTTTGGTTATGGATTTTCAATACCGACGAATTCAGTTCAGGTTGTGGCTTAGCTAATCGGGTTCAGAATTTGAAAATCAGCTACAAATCCCACCTGTAGACATCCGTAGGCCCGGCAGTGGCCATTTATATTTTCCTCAATATTGATTTAAAGATTTCAAATAATTTACTCAAAAAGTCATTTCTAACTTATTTTTTTAATAAATAACTTTATATATTTCATGAAATTAATGCTAAAAATATAAATTTAATTTTTTTTTTAAATAGAAAAATAACTCAGCCTGTGGCCCAACATGGCGGCCTGTACAGATTTGGACCGGGTTGGGCCATGGTCCGAAAAAAATCGTCTGGCCCAGCCCAGAATGGATACGAGAGTACTGACGAAAACAAATCGAATATTATCTGAAAATATCCGCATTCGTATAGAAAAAATTGGGATATGGTTGGATATGAATATAGATATAATATTAAAAAAGTCAAAATTATTCAAATATCTAACAAAATGAATATGGATATGAATATCAATACCCAATTTTTTTTAATAATATTATATTTTATATTAATAAATTATGTAAATTATCATCCACTATCCTATTCTCCTAATCCCTAACTCCCATATCTCATTCCTCTATTTCAATATTGTTCTTTCAAATTTTTGGATATGTGAAAAAAAAAAAAAATTCTCAATTGTTTGATTGCTGATTTGTTAGGCCATAATAAAGGTTTAATTGCTTGTTTTTTTGTGAGAGACAAATGTCGCTTAATTGTTAGTTGTGGGGAGATAAACAGTTTGATTTCTTTTTTTTAGTAGAGAGATAATATATGCCGTAAAAAAATCAGATGAATTTTTGTGCTCTTTATTTATTTTATTATGAGTTTCGCATAAAAACTATATTTATATATGTTTGTTAAATGTTATATTTTATTGGCCTTTTTGCATAAAAAATCCACTTATTTTGGGTTTTTGCAAAATCGGACCACGTTTTTCGTTTTTGCAGATTCGGTCCACTTTTTCAGTAAAGTGACCAAAATACCCTTATTATCTTTTCTCTTTCCTCTTTTTGTTTCTTTCGTTCGTTTTTTTTTCTTTCGCCTCCTCCCCGACGCCCTGCCCTTCGCCTCGCCTCCTCTCTCCGCCTCCCCCCCTGCCCCCTCTCCCTTCTCCTCCTCGACTCCCTCTGCGACCGCCGCCTCGTCGCCGACGCCGAATCCCTCTTCCTCTGCCCCCCTTCCCCCCTCCTCCCCTCCCCCTTCCCCCCCGACACCAAGGTCTACAACCTCCTCCTCCGCGGCTGGCTCAAGGTCCGCCGATGGCGCCGCTGCCGCGAGCTCTGGCTCGACATGGACCGCAACCGCGTCCCCAAAGACCTCCACTCCTACTCCGTCTACATGGACGCCCTCTCCAAGTCCGGCAAGCCCTGGAACGCCGTCCGACTCTTCAAGGAGATGTCCCGAAAGTTCGCTGCCGACGCCGGTCGCATACAACACCGCATCCCCGGGCCCATTGGACTTTTATCAACGCCCGCGTCTCGCCGCGATCCGCGCGCGCGGCGGAGGCGCTGGTGCGCATGGCGGCGCAAGCCGCTGCGGCGGGTCCCCCCGGGTCGCAGCGGCGTGGCCGGTACACGCGGTGGCGTGGGCGGCACGCGGTCCGGCTGCGGCTGCTTCTTCTTCTTCTTCATGGTGTAATGGTGCACACATTACACCATTAATGGTAACCCATTACACCATTAATAGTGTAATTTCACCATTACACCGCATAATAGTGTAATGGTGCCCATTAATGGTGTAATTACACCATTACACTATTTAAGTGTAATGCGTGCTCCATTACACCGTTAATGGTGTAGATTGTGTGCACCATTAGCTGATGTCAATTAACAACCAATTACACTATTAATGGTGTAATGGTGCTCCATTACACCATTAATGGTGTAATGGTGCACCATTACACCATTACGAAGAAGAAGAAGCCGCGTGCACCGCGTACCCCCCCGCCGCCGCCGCGTGCCCGCCCGCCGCCGCAGCGTGCACCGGCCCTGCCACCGACCCAGCCCCGCGCCGCGCTCGTGGTGTTCGACGAATCGCCCTCTTCAGGGGCTTCCTGATCCCGGTCTTCCTCGGCTTCTCCAGCAGCGACAAGGGAATTCTCCCTCCGCGTGCGCACGGAGCGCGGCCCCCTCGGCATGAGGCTTCGGACGAGGTTGAGAGCCGCATCCGGGGAGTGGGGAGCGGGGCGAGGGAGCCCGGCGCGGTCGCACCAGCTGAGGATCGCGTTCCTGATAGCGACGTTGGGGATGAGGAGGGGAGAGGCGGAGGCGCAGGAGGAGAGGTTGAGGGCGTGGGAGAGGCACGGAGGGGTGAAGGCGAGGTCGAGGCACGCGTGGACGCAGCTCCGCTCGCGATCGGCGTCGCAGGCACAGCGTCACCACCGACGAGTCGTGCACTCCGACCTTGGCGCCTGACCTACGCCGCCTCTGCTCCTTCGACGGCCGGAGGCCCCCACTGTTGGCCGCCTTTCGTGCGGATCGGGAGAGGGAGGCGGACGCGGCGTCCCTGGGGAAAAGAAAGAAAAAAAGAACGAGAAAAAAAAAAAAGAGGAGAGAGAAAAATGTATAAGGGTATTTTGGTCAGTTTGCTGAAAAAGTGGACCGAATCTGTAAAAACGAAAAAGGTGGCCCGATTTTGCAAAAGCCCAAAATAAGTGGATTTTTTATGCAAAAAGGCCTATTTTATTTAAACAAAATTAAAAACACAAAAAATTGAACATGCATGTGAAACTTTAGTTGCTTTTTTGTTAATTTTAGTCCATTTTTATATGTACATACTAGTTGATATTATTATTATTATTCAAATAATACTGAATATATATTCGATATGTAGTCAAATTTGGAAAAATATCCAATTTGTATAACATATCCATATCTGAATTTATATCCGAAAAGAAATTATGGATGCGGATATGGTTTCCACAAATGCCCGTCCATATCCGATCCGTTTTTAGCCCCACCCGAATAAGGTGCCTCGCCTGGATTCGGATTCGGGCTGGGCGAAAATGTGGGTTTTGTTTTATTGGTTTTTATACTGGGCTTGATGGTTTTATATTGGACTTTGTTTCTCTCCCGCAAAATCAAGTTGGGAATTACGAGGCGGACCCGGAATTGGATCTCGGAGCCACAACATACAAACCCGTTAAGGCTCCACCCATGAGCTTTTGTTAAAGCGCCACCCATGAGTTTTCGTTTATCATTGCCAATAACACTTCAAATCAGTAAAAGTTTATTTATAATCAACGCAAATCATATAGATTTATTTACATTTCCAAACACAAAATAACTTGCCACGCAAAGTAAATGGCCATCCAATAAAGTAATGTGTTTTTTTTATTTTCCAATATTCATATGTTAATGAGTAGATAATTTGTTTCTTTTTTTATTTTCTTTTTATTTTCTTGGGAGATATATATGTGTGTGTAAAAGCATTTCTCAAGACTTTGTTTGGTTCGGATATAAATAAGAACTGTCTATTTTAGAAATAGATATAAGTTCAGATATAAGTCTGGAATAGACCAATTTTACATTTGAATGAAAATTGAGTTGCTTTCGAGAATGAGAAAAGTAACGTTTGGATCGATAAAATTGAATAAGAAGAATAGTAGATAGTTATAAATAGAGAATAATGATATTGTACCTTATATTATATTTAAATTTAAATTTTTAAATTTTATATTTAAATTTTTAAATTTAAATATCTAATTTTAAAATTTTAAAATTTAAATTTAAATTTTTAAATCTCAAATTCAAAATTTTAAAATTCTAAATTCTAAATTTTATATTTAAGATTAAATCTAAATTTAAAAATTTAAAATATCAATTTAAAATTTAAAATCTTGAATTTAAAATTATAAAATTTTAATTTTAAAATTACAAATTATAAATTTTTAATTTAAAATATAAATATAAATATTTATATTTAAATTTTTAAAAAATTACATAGGAGTGAGAACAGCTATTCCCACCCCTATTCCCACACAAGGGGTGGGATAGTTATCCCACCCCCACTCTTTTCTTTTTTCTTTTTTTTTTTTTTTTNTTTTTTTTTTCTTCTTCTGTGTGTGTGTTTGGGGATGGAGGGGATAAGGGATTATCCCCCGCTTATCCCCCAACCAAATAAGGTGTAAAGTTTTTTTAGGTTTCTCATAATATTATCGGTTTTGAACCTGCCGCACAGCCATCCAAGATTTATAGTAATTTGATTACACTCTTCATCTATTAAAAAAGACATATTTCTTAAGTAATGCGAAAGAATATATCAAATAAAATATTAATTTATCTAAATAAGATCTGAATGTTAATGCATCTAAATTAGATCTAAGTGTACAAAATTAAACATCATATTTCAATCTATCTATACCGAAAACTTAGCAACTGCAATCAAACAGTCACCTTATTCCGTTCTCTTCTTCAATCATTCCTCCTTGACAAATCAAATTAAATGCCCCTCTCCATTTCTCTCCCTCTCCTCTTCTTCCCACAACATGTTTGGAGGGGGACCAAAAATACATAATATTTTTATCTTAAAAAATTTATAAAGTAAATTATAATAAAAGTTTGTTATATAAGTCATAAGCTAGCGTTTTAGGAAAAAAAAATATTTTGGCCCTAGAATTCATAATATTTTATTGTTACTATACCATAAATAGAAATTTTTATGTAATTTTTAAAAAGTTGAGAGTGCCATGGCCACTATGAATTACACAAACCCATCTCCAAAATTATATTTTATTGGAACAAAAAGGAGGAGATTCTTTGGCTTATCCTATAAACCTTCTCCTAATCAACCTAAAGAAGGCCAAATTGAGAATAAATTGATTATTCTCCCCCTGATTAACCTCATTTGCAAAATTTGATATCCAAAATCAAATATAATTCACAATCCAAGCTAATATTTAATATTTGAATTTCAAAAGTCACGATTCAAATTAAAATCGTATAATTGAATTTCAACTCTCAACTCGAGTAAAAGTTAGAATTTATGTCTAAAAATCGATCTCATGTTTCAAACTAAATTTGAAGTTAAGCATAAATTCAAAACTAAATCCATATTTTGAAATAAAATTTGTATCCAATTTAATTTGCAAATTGAACTTTATAGGTCAAATCTTAATTTCTAAATGCAAATGATGGAATAGTTAGATATATATTGTTTTAACTTTGATTTGTAATTAAGGAGGTGTTTGTTAACGCATGCAAAGTATTATACATGCAAACTATTGTAATTAAGGAGGTGTTTATTTCGCGGAAGGTGGAGAGGTGTGAAGTAATTTTCAGCCTTAAATACACACTTTTGTATTCGGATTTACTGTAACTTCGCCTTCGATATAAACTCAAACTTTTCAAAAATAGTCTAATTGGCTTCGGCCCGCCCTCAGAAAGTAAGAAAAAGGAGGAGAAAGAAACACATAATAAAATGTTAATATGTCTCTCACGCCTTCAGCTTTTACGTCATTAATTTATTATCTAACAAATAGCAAAACTAATCCAAATTAATTTGTATATAGACTCTAGCTAGTTTATTTTTCAAGTATATCCGAACTTAAAACTTTATTTTCGATGAAACAAACAAACATAAAGGTGACATATATTTGCTCCTCCTTGAGAGAGAGAGAAAGAGAGATGGAAGACTATAATAACGTACCGGGCATGCAATTATTTAAAAACTTAATTAAGGACAGAAAATTAGTAACTCGGTAGAGCTTGATCCGGTTCTTATATCTAACGGCCACGTCCTGGGCAAGTCCCACAGACGTTGTTGGGATCGTTGGAGCAGCAGGAATGGCCAGGCTTCGGACTATCGCGGCTGGCCATCGTCGCGGACGCCTGGGTCGTTGCAGCAGTCAGAGACATCGTTGATCCGCCTCCTTCCTCGGTGAAGCGCTCCGGCGGTGTTGAAGGCCGCGGCATGGCTGAGCTTGTTATCATCATCGTCATAGTCATAAAGAAGAGGAGGATAACGGCCTCCAGTAGTTTCGAGCTGCGGGCCATCGCCGAGAGAATGCGAACTGCGAGGAGGAGGAGAAGGAGGAGGAGGAGGAGGAGGAGGAGTGCCGAGGTAGGGAGGTATTAATAACTCAATTGTTGGTGGGTGATGTTAGTTTTCAATATTTAAAGGGAAAACTTCAAAAACCCCCACGTGGTTTCAATTTTTTTCACTTTAGTACCTTTTGGTTTAAAATGTAACAAGTTAGTACCTTGTGGTTTCTCACTTTATCACTTTAATATCCTGTGGTTTAAAATGTATCAAATTAGTACCCTGTGGTTTTGCACTTTATCACTTTGGTACCCTATAGTTTTAATTTTGTATCAAATTAGTACCCTGTGGTTTTTTAAACCATAGGGTACTAAAGTGATAAAGTGTGAAACCATAGGGTACTAAAGCGATAAAGTACAAAACCACATGGTACTAACTTGATACACTTTAAACCACAGGGTACTAAAGTGATAAAGTGAGAAACCACAGGGTACTAACTTGATACACTTTAAACCACAGGGTACTAAAGTGATAAAGTGAGAAACCACAGGGTACTAACTTGATACATTTTAAACCACAGGGTATTAAAATAAAAAAAGTGTGAAACCACAGGGGGGGTTTTTGAAATTTTTCCATATTTAAATGAAGATATGTGTGGGTAGAATGATTCTGAATGAGTGATTTGTTGAATAGTATAATTTAGCGGATGAAAATAATTAAAAGAGTAAGACCTAACCGCGAAATNAAATTGAGCTCCTATGCTTTTAAAAGTATCAAGTTATTGGTGCTTGTAAATTTTTAGCCATTGAATTAAGAAATATACGGTTAGGATGATATGGGCCGACTAGGGTTGAGTGGGTGGTTGGTTGAATAGTATAATCTAATGGTTGAAAATGATCCGAGGAATAGATCTATCGGTAAAAAACTTACAAGCACTAAGTGCTTGGTGCTTTTACAAGTACCATAGCTGGACTATATATATATATATATATATAGAGCAAGACTGCTGTGCTCTCTGAGCCGTTTTCGATGATAGAGTTTCCGAATCGACAATCGGCTCCGTTAAATTTGATCTAGCGTATTTGAAGTTTCTAAAAAATAATTTTTGCGATTTTTCGATATCATTTACCTAGTAATCGAAAGGATTCAAAATCAATAATTTTTAACGGCTAAAAATAAAAATCCTATAAAAAGTGATAATATAGCACTAAAATTTTTGATTAGAAATATTAATCTTGTTGTAGATAGTATAAAGAATTTTGTATCAAAATTTCATCTGATTTGAATACTTCTACATCGTTAAACTTGAAAACGGCAGATATCAACCATTAAAAATTATAAATTTTGAATCCTTTCGATCACTAGGTAAATGATATCAAAAAATCGCAAAAATTATTTTCTAGAAACTTCAAATGCGCTAGATCGAGTCTAACGGAGCCGATAGTCGATTCCAAAATTCAATCATCAAAAACAGCTCAGGAGCATGGAGGCCTCGGTGCTCCTAAGAGCACAGCAGCCCTGCTCTATATATATATATATATATATATATATATATATGAATGAATGAGGCTAGTATGCTTTTGGAAGCACAGAGCCTTCCGTGCTTTTAGGTTGTTTTTGATGTTGCGACTTTCGAATCGTCGATCGGCTCTGCTAAACTCGATCTAGAATATTTGAAATACCTAGAAAATAATATTTATGATTTTTGATATTATTTGCCTAGTAATCAAAGCCGCTCAAAATCAATAATTTTAATTACCGTAGTGAGCCGTTTGCAAGTTTAACAGTGCAGAAATATTCAAATCACGTGAAATTTTGATAGAAAATTCTTTATACTATATAAAACAAGATCAATATCTTTGATCTAAAATTTTAATGTCATATTATCACGTTTTGTAAGATTTTTATTTTCAGCCGTTGATTTTGAGCCATTTCGTTCACTAGGAAAATAATATCGAAAAATCGCATAATTTATTTTCTAGGTACTTCAAATACTTTATATCAAGTCTAATGGAGCCGATCGACGATTCGAAAGTCGCAACATGGAAAATGACCTGGAAGCACAGAAGGCTCCGTGCTTTCAAAAGCATAGTAGCCTCTCTCTCTCTCTCTCTCTCTCTCTCTCTCTCTCTCTCTNATTGCAGACTTAGAATCTTACTTTTACTCTTCAAATGTAGTCGAACTGTAAAGTTCTTCTCTCTTTTGAGGGTGTAATTTAAGTACAATCCCATGGTCGAGGATTTTTGAACACGAAAGTGATTTTGCTGCACATCGGCGGAGGGATTGCCAGAAAAGATGGGAGGGAGACTCAGAGAGAGACAGATGAGTGGATGGTCCACAGCTGACATGGTGGACTAAGTCCAAACAAGATTGCTCATGCCTGTGAGGCAGAAAAAGTAGCTGGTGGTGTGTTGTTTGTAGTTACTTTTTTTTTCCTTTTTTTTCTCTCTCTTTTTTCTTCTTTTTTTTTTTTTGTTTGGTGAAATCCACAGGGTGATGATTACAAAGGATGCAGCAAAAAGAATAAAAATGGAGAGCCACAGCTTTTTAGATCTCTTTGTATAGCCTGACTCAGTCACATGAACCAACCAACTTTGGTGCCACACACACCTAAACAAACACATTAATAAGATTATCCTTAACGTAAAAAGTATAAAATTTATCTAAATTATACACCATTTTGAATTAGTTGTTTAATTTTTTAAAATTTTAATTTTACTGACTAATCTTTTAATTTTATTGAATTTGAGTCGGTCAACAGCACTTTAATTTTAAAATTTAAGTTAATTACTTTACGAGAATTACGTGAAGTATCAACTTTTGAAGTCAAAGTATTATTGGCTGACTCAAATCGAACAAATTGCAAAATTGAATAGCAAAATCAAATTTTTTATAAGTTGGATATAGTGAATTCAAAATGGTGTACGGTTTAGATAACGTTTGGATGTTTTTACCAATCCTTAATAAGACCATATGATCTTTCACACAGTGTCTCTTTGTGTATTCTTTTGACCTTTTAACTAGTGCAGTAAAAAAAGATTTGAGGGCCCTATTTTATATTGTCTTGTCCTTTTTTACTACTTAGATCCTTGTTGTTTTTATTTAAAAAAGTACTTGCTATGGTACTATTGGTTAATTTAGGGTTGGATGTGGTCCTTCTTTTTTTTTTTTTCTTTTTTTAAATTAACAATAAAACAACTAAACAGGGTTAAAATTTATTCACATGTTAATAGTGGAGCTGGGGATTATTAAGACTTTATTAACATTATATATAGAGAGAGTTGAACTGAAATATTATCAATAGCATTTGGACTCTTTTGCTATCGATTTTTTAGCCGTTAGATCTACACTTTAATCAATTCCACCCTTTAAATCATATTATTCAACCAACCAGTCACTTAACCTTAGGGGGACCACTATCATCATAATCCTACAATTTTTCATATAATAGTTAAAAACTCGATAGCAAAAGAGCCCAAATACTATTAATAGTATTCCAGCCCAATTCTCTCTCTCTCTCTCTCTCTCTCTCTCTCTCTCTCTCTCTCTCTCTCTCTCTCTCTCTCTCTCTATATATATATATATATATACTAGTTAAGTGCACGTGCAATGCACGTCGCACAAATATTAAAAAATATAATTTTTGTAAATAAATATTATAGATTTGATATATAGTATTTAATTAAAAAATTTTAGATGGTATTAAAATACGTCTTTAATTATAACGAAGGTGACGAACGCGACAATGTTTCGGCACAGACAATGATGATGAGTAGGACGATGATGATGTACTTCGGTAACAAATGAAAATATTTGAGAAAAATATAGATAAAAATAAAAAAAGGATACTACTGAAAAAATATATATTCTTTACATGTAAGAAACGTATAGGTGAAAATAAAAAAGTACTAAAAAAGATATGCTAACAGAAAAGGTATGATGTATATATTGTGTGAAAAATATTATAATGAGATAAGATTAGTTAGCGTAGATATTATATGCAAGGGTATTAAGATATATTCTATATTTGAGAATGCGGAGAATATTTTAGTGTGTATTATTTAAACATTGAATATTTTGCTAAAAAAATTTAAAATTATATTTAATTAACGATTTAGTTTTGGTTGGACAAATACAATTTTTTAGAAATATTCTATACTTTTATGACGCATTATTTAAATATTGAATATTTTGCTAAAAATATTTAAAATTATATTTAATTAACGATTTAGTTTTGATTTGGAGGTATTAAATTTTTTTAGCAATATTTAACACTTCTATGGCGCGCCAAATTTTAATACTCGTCAAAATTAAATCTACTATTTTATGTAAGGAAAAATCTACTATCTACTATCATGAATTAAAATTCAAATTATCAAATTTACGGGTATTAAATTTTGGCAGGCATTACAAATTTAAAATTTAATTTTCGTAGATATTACGTTTGAGAAAAAAAATATTTGAGAAAACACTGAAATAAATTTAGCAGAGGTATTACGTGATTGACGGGTATTACGTTAGATAAGAAATAAATTTAGTTATAGAAAAAAATATTTGAGTAACGTAGATAATAGATAACGGATATGAATAATATTTTTGTCAACAAAAATGACAGATACTTTTATTTTTATTCATTGAATAAGATCCAATGGCGAAAACTTAAGATCTATATTTGAGAATAAATTATTATTTGAAGATTTATTTAAAATGGATAAAATATATTTTATATTTGAGAACGCAGAGAATATTTTGGTGGGTATTATTTAAATATTGAATATTTTGCTAAAAATATTTAAAATTATATTTAATTAACGATTTAGTTTTTTTTGGGCGGGTATTAATTATTTTTAGTGATTAGCAGAGGTATTACGTGATTGGCGGGTATTACGTTAGGTTAGATAAGAGATAAGTTTAGTTTTACGTATTACATTGGTAGGTAGAAAAAAAAAATTTTGAGAAACGCGGCGTAGATGGGAGATAACGACAGATATGTAGGGTATTTTTGTCAACAAAAATGACAGATACTTTTATTTTTATTCATTGGATGAGATCCAATGGCGAAAACTTAAGATCTATATTTGAGGATAAATTATTATTTAAAGATTTATTTAAAATGGATGGTTGAAAATTATTGGGCATGACAATATTAGTAAAAAAGATAGAGACATTTTTGAAAAGAGGAAAAATTCAAAACTCATGCTTTTATAAGTAGTATAGATATAGAGCTGAGCTAGAATACTATCGGTAGTAAACGAGCCGTTTTACTACTGATTTGTTTTCGATGATAGAACTTCCAAATTAACGATCGGCTCCGTTGAACATGATCTATACCACTTGAAGTGTTTAGAAATCAAATTTCAAATCTTTCGACATCATTTGCCTAATGATCAAAGGGTTTCAAAATTTGTAATTTTAATGGTCGATAAGAGGTGTTTTCTCGTTTAACGGCGTAAAGATATCCAAATCAATTGAAGTTTTGTTAGAAAATTCTTTAAACTATTTAAAACAAGATCTATACTCTTGATCTTGATTACAAGACTCCTATCATCATTTTTTAAAGAGTATTCATTTTCAGCCATTCATTTTTCTGTTCACTTGATGGATAAAAAGAAAATATCGAAAGTACGTAAATTTGATTTCTAGGTAGTTTAAATGGTTTAGATCATATTATAACGGAGCCGATCGTCAATTTGGAAGCTCTATCATCGAAAACAAATCGGTAGTAAAACGGCTCGTTACTACCGATATATTCTAGCTCAACTATATATATATATATATATATATATATATATATATATATAAAGAAAGAGAGAGTTGGACTTGTGGGCCATCGGCGTACGGAGGCCTTCGTACTTCTAAAGCCGTTAGACTTGATCTAGCGTATTTCAAGTATCTAGAAAATAAATATTGCGGTCTTTTAATGTTATTTACCTAATGATCGAAAGGGTTCAAAATCAATAATTTTTAATGGTTGATGTGTGCTGTTTGCAAGTTTAACGACGTAAGAATATTCAAATCAATGAAACTTTGATAGAAAATTTCTTATACTATCTACAGTAAGATTAATATCTCTGATCTAAAATTTTAGTATTACATGCATTAAAATTTTTTGTAAAATTTTTATTTTCAACCATCTATTGTCTTTTCAATCACTAGGTAAATAATAATGAAAAATTACAAAATTTATTTTCTAGATATTTTAAATAGTTAGATTAAGTCTAACAGAGCCGATCCGTTCATCAATACGAAAATTTTATCATCGAAAACGATTTAGAAGCACGAATATCTCTATGCATCTAATAGTATACATTATACAAGTCCTACTAGAGAGAGAGAGAGAGAGAGCACTTTAGGACACACGCACAAAACCTTCTAATCCTTCTCTGCGGTTTTGTGTCTCCGCGTTTGTACTCTTTTGGAAAGTTCCCAAAGAATACAAGCATAACATTTTATAATTTTATTCCTATTGCAGGTGGAAAAGGGACCTCCAAATGGTCTAATGAATCTCAGTTTTCTCTCGAAAAGAGAACTCTTTATTCTGCTTTAACGATTCCCACCACTAGATTGAAAAGCAACTTTTTCCTCTCCACTTATATAATTAGATGAATAAAGTTTTGTCTTGCTTTGACGATTCCGTCCCTGCAGAAGGAACCGGGCAATTACTAGATCTTAGTTTAATGATTCACAAGACACGCAGTCAGCAAACAACTTGACGGGGACAGGAATTTCTTCCTTTCCACAGAATTAGACGTGAAGCCGGTTCGGTTTTCCGGACTGGTTACAGTTCTTTTGTCCCGAAAATGTAAACTGGTCGTCGTATCGGTCCTACCGAATGCTGGCTTTTCATTTCGATTTTAAACCGGTATCACAAACCAGCGGGTCGGTGGCGGATAACAGTGTGTCCAAGACTGTGAGTGAAGGGAAAGAGATTTCGAAATTCCAAACTCAAGTTTCTCTCTACCAAAGGTAAACCGTATATATATGTTGAACCCAATAGAACCGAACCGAACCATAACATTTAGTTTTTACTGTTATATGAACCTGAACTAAAACTGTTCTGAAAAACAAACCTTTTTTCATGGTTCGGTCTGTCCAATTTGATTTCTGCCAAGAAGATTATTGCATAATAAGTTCCTCTTTTTTTTTTGTTCTTCATCTTTCTCGGTCCGACATAACACAACACGGCATTCTCATATTCTCTCCACTATTAAAATTGTCACTCAAAAATAAGAAACATTATTTTCCTCCGTCGGCACTATTTTTTTTTGCCTTTTTTTTTAAGTCTTTTTAAACTCCTCTCTATCCTTATTGACGTTCGAGTTCGGATTCTTTTGGTCGCAAAAAGTTCAGATTAATTCTTTCACTCTCAAAAAAGTTTATTCTCTCTCAATAGGTCAAAAGTCACAAAGTGCTCTTGTTATTAAGTAAATAGAACAAGATAAGGTAATTTATTACTCTTCGCCACTTGCCGTGATATCATTTGGTCACTATATTTTGCTAAGAGCAATACTAGTCATACACTCTTAAAAGGAATGTTCCATGTGCAGCTTCTCCTATTTAATGCATGAAAGTATTTTATTTGTCACATCTTATCAGATCATGTGACAAATTTCATTTAGAATGTATACATCCCGAACAGTATGTATAAGTAGTATTTATTTTTTGCTAATTGAATGTGTACAACGAGTTGGTTTCTGTTAGAACTATATATGCTAATTATTTTACGAACACCTCAAATATTTGTATTTTGACCTTAAGATCTAAACGTATATCTGACATGCAATTTGTTGCCGCTAAGTCATACATAGTCTAGCCGTGGTTTAGAAGCACGAAGGCTTTGGTGATCTTAAATTATTTTTGATAATGAAGCTTCTGAATCATTGATCACTACAACAAAAATGATTTATAGCGATACTTTTAAATATTGGCATATGTAAAAAAAAATGCTGCTGGCTAAATTACCGATACTTTTTAAAAGTTTTGCTATATGTACGGTCATTATATGTAGGACCGCCTTGATATTTGACACCCACTTTTTCAGCAATCTGTGGCGGAGGAAAACGTGGTGATCGTAGCCCTTTACAGTCCTTGCGAGATTCTTGCAGCCGAACTCCAACTGTCGGAACCCTATCGCGGCGGAGGAGGAGAATGAAAGATGGTGATCCATTTTTCTTTGTTTTTTTTTCTCTATTTGTAATCGGGCTGAGTGGGCTGGATGAGGTTGGTTGAGTAGAAGAACTTTTTGTTTTTGATTGAATTGGGTTTTATATTTAGGCCCTAATAGATTTTTTGAAAAAAAATTGGCAAAAATGGAATAGTTACACAAAAGTATTCCAAAAATGTGTTCCTATAATTTAATTCTGTTGTAGTGGATTAACTACGTTAAATTTAATCTATATTATATGATGTATGTAGAAAATAAATTTAACAATTTTTCGATCATTTACCTAATTATCCTAAACGATTCAAAATCAATGGCCGAAAATAAAATCTTACAAAAAGTTATGATACTAAGCTAAAATTTTAGATTAGATATGTTAATCTTTTTTAGATAATATAAAAAAGTTTCAATCAAAATTTTATGTGAATTTGATATTTCTATATGGTTAAACTTGAAAACGGCTCAAATCAACTATTAAAATTATTAATTTATTGGTTATAAGGTTATTCATGAGAGGGGAAAAATCATATGAAAATTAAAATTTAAAAATAAAATTTATAATTTAAATTTAAATTTACTATACAAATTTCTAATCAAAATATGAATTCAAATTTGAACTAACAAATTGAACTTAAAATTTAAAATTGCAAAAGAAATTCAAGTCCAAAGTCAAAGTTTAAATTTATAACTAAATTCAAATATCAGACTTATATTAGAATTTTAATTTGGAATAAAGAATTTCAATATTAAAATACGAATACATAATTTAAATTCAAATTTAAAATTATAATTTATTCTTAAATTAATTATAAATTAATTAATATTTAAATTTCAACAATTGTTAGTAATCAAAAAAAAAAAAAGGAAGAAAGGAGTTCTTTTCTTAAACTCTTATAGAATTAAAGCCCAATAAGGTGGGAATCATTTTGGGAGGATTCAGTTCGCGAATCACAATGCCGTGTAGGGATGTGAAGGGGTATGGATATCCGAAATATTATCCGAATCCGAACCCGAACGGGACGGATTTATCCAAACTAAACAGATATAGATTCGGTTATGGGTATAAAAAATAAAAATCTAACGAATATGGATACGATTATAGATTTTGTATTTACCTAACCCGAACCCGAACCTGAACCCGAATAAATTATATATATATATAATTTATTTTTATTTATTTATATAATAAATAAAATATTTAATAATTTTTATCTTTTAGATCATCCTCTAATAGAATGGATTTTTAAAATCCACCGGGTTCGGGTTTCGAATTTTTGATCGGATATGAATATGAGTATGAATTTTTAAAACCCGCCGGGTTCGGGGACAGGTTCGGATTTTAATTTGATTTTCGAATTCGGGTTCGAATTTTTAAAAATTGACCCAAATCCGACCTATTGACATCCCTAATTCTGCGCACAATGGTTCATTCCGACTTTCATTTCAAACCTTAAATCAGTCAAACCAAACATTTTCTGTATATGATAAAAACTGCAGTATAGCGACATCTGCAACAAACAGTCCCTTTATTCCCTCACCCTTTTTTCAATCTCTCCATCTCCACTCCAATTCATTCATTCGCTCTCTTGTGCTTTTTCGAGATAATCAAATTAATCCACTCGAGCCCTACAGTACCCATTCACTCCTTTATTCTCTTGTACTTTTTTCAGATAATTAAATTAACTCACTTCGAGCACTAAACATCACTCGTTCACTCATCCATTCATTTATTCTCTTGTGCTTCTTTCAGGTAATTAAATTAACTTGAGCACTAGATCACTCATTCACTCATTCATTCGTATGTTATCTTGTGCTTTTTTCAGGTAATTAAACTAATTCACTCGTGCGTTTGGATGAAAATTGAATTGTTTCTAGGAATAAGATGAATAATGTTTGGATGGTTAAATTAGAACAAGAGAAATATGAGTTATAGTTTTAAATTAAAATTATTTTATCTAATTAATTAATATCAAAATATTAATTAAAATATAAATTTAATTAATTATTTTGAAAATTTTCTTTGTTCTCGAATCAAACACTGCCTAAAAGCGTATAAACACAAATAGCTATTCCAAAACCATGAATTGTTAGAAATACGTAGCTAATTTATTTAAAGCGTACAGATACAATGCTCACAGGTCTCGATTATGACTCAGCCCAAC
Organism: Ananas comosus; assembly: GCF_001540865.1. Classification (NCBI taxonomy): domain Eukaryota; kingdom Viridiplantae; phylum Streptophyta; class Magnoliopsida; order Poales; family Bromeliaceae; genus Ananas; species Ananas comosus. The sequence goes on from NC_033624.1 coordinate 4,031,040, forward strand.
CAACTTTATGTACTTCAAACATGATACGGTCCAATCTAGCCTCATGCCATTTCGAATATGACTCGGCCCAATCTTGCCTCGCGTCACACGATAGGATCCTGGTTGATTTAAGCCAACAATTTTCCCTTCAGCACCTGCATAAATTCGCAGAATGCAAGACGTGCTAGCTTTTCGAATAATTGGTTACGCTTATGATCCACAGTAAATATTCAAATTTTATCACTTTATATATGCGGTAGTATATATATATATATATATATATATAGTGAGGCTACTATGCTATCGGAAGCACGGAGCCTTCCGTGCTTCCAGCTCGTTTTTAATGTTGCGACTTTCGAATCGTCAATCGGCTCCGTTAAACTTGATCTAGACTATTTGAAGTATCTAGAAAATAAATTTCATGATTTAACGATATCATTTGCCTAGAGAACGAAGGGGCTCAAAATCAACAGCTGAAAATAAAAATCTTACAAAATGTAATAATATGACATTAAAATTTTAAATCAAAGATATTGATCTTGTTTTATATAGTATAAAAAATTTTCTATCAAAATTTCACGTGATTTGGATATTTCTACACCGTTAAACTTGCAAACGGCTCACTACGGCCATTGAAATTTGTTGATTTTGAGCCCATTCGATCACTAGGCAAATGATATCGAAAAATAATAAAATTTATTTTCTAGGTACTCCAAATACTCTAGATCAAGTTTAACGGAGCCGATTGACGATTCGAAAATCGCAACATCGAAAATGAGCTGGAAGCACGGAAGGCTCCGTGCTTCCGATAGCATAGTAGCCTCACTCTATATATATATATATATATATATATATATATTTTTTAAACCTTATTAGGGAGATAAACTTATCTTTTGTTTAAAATTACTTTTTTTCTTATACAGATCCCAGGGCTAGTTTTTTCTAGTTTGTCACATTTTTTTAAAGGTTAATTTTGTATAGATTCTTTCAAATATAGTGAATTGTAAATATATTCTTACAAAGTTCTTTATAAAAGTCCTAATATTTTCAAATATATCACTATGGTTTGCTACCGTTAAAGCACTGTTTATTTTATAAGAAAAATGACCTTTTTGCCATCACAAATATGTCTTTCCAAAAGTCCCAACTGTTAATTGAAGATGGGTAAAAAAGTCAATTCACCTCATTAACTAACTAGGGTTGTGTATTTTTGTAGTATCGCTGATGTTTGGTTACCAGTGAGATTTCAGCATCTGAGGTTTGTTGATACATTTAGAGAGTATCGGGACAAGTCGAAGTCATTTTTGGCGAAATGAACGCAAAACGGACTTAGTGCGACGCTAGAGCAGTGTATTGACATTGGAATCTGCAAAGTGCAGGTTTTCAGTATTGAGTACCGGTACCATGCAAGGGAGTACCAGTACCCCGGTCTATTTCCAGAACAGTCTGCTCTCGAGTTGTGCCTATTTGATGCTGAGTACCGGTATAGTATCGGGCTGGTACCGATACCCAGTGCGTGAGTGTGCGAGCTGAGAGACCAAATACCGGTAACTAAATCGGGTACCGATACTCCAGCTAGAATTTTGAGTTTGTGAGGGGCCTTTTGGTCATTTGACGCGTCGTTGCTTTCAACCTTATCCCCACCGCTTTATATAGGTGTAGAGAGGCAGAGGATGAGTTTCTGGTTGTAGCTTCCTCTCTCTCTCTAGTTTTTGATCGTGTGCTCGGTGGAGGCCGTGGCTCGAGCTTGGGAGATTTTCGACGTCGATTTGGAGGGCCGTTCGAGCGTGCGTGCGTTGCGGTTGTGTTGTTGGAGGCCGGGCGAACGCGTGGTTTCCTCTTCTTTCAACTTCTTGCCGTAGTTGAAGAAACTTTTTGAGGTAGGTTGAAGTTTATCGAAATCGTCGGATTTCCTCCTAAGCCTAGATTTTTGTCAGCATGTAAACTTCCTGTGTAGTATCATGTTAATAGTTCAATTCACCGATTCGCCTTGCTTTAATGAAATCTGAGTTTGAACTTTGAATTCTAGATTCGTTTTACATGTTGGACTTGAAAATTGACTTAGGAGAAAACTAGTGAACCCTACACTGTCATTTTCTGAAAATTACCAGATTTAGCTTTAGGAGCTGTGGTTCTTTTGTATCGTCGCTGTTAGTATGTGATGAATACTCAGATTAGTGTAGAATGAGTTTACGCTCGTATTGGGATGCCGAAATTATTTTACAGTAGTGTGTAGACTGTTTTGGACTGTCGAGTGACATCGCAGATGACGGTGAATCCAGATTGCTGTTTTTGCATCAGTTGTGCCAAGAGCATATGAGTTTTGGTTGTAGGACCAGCTAGACCCATTTGCTTTGATTATAGCCTGTGAGAGCCTGATTGAGCTCGATAGAGAGACACGCTTGCATACTCGGTTGGGTAGCACCCATGAGTGCCACTACGGAGTCGGGCTTTGTGCTTTTGCGTTGATGTTGTAGTGACTAGATTAAACTTGCTCTCCACCAACAACCCAGCGTGGTGGTGGTTGGTGTAATTTCGACAGGTGAGACGAGTGCGTTCACAGTCCCTGGTGAGATTGGGTAGAGAGTGCATTTCTATATCTACAGATAGTAGTTAGCGATAGTATAGTGGCATATAGTTGTAGAGTTTTACCAGCATCCTTTACTATCCTTATACATACTTTCTATAGACTTAGTGGGTGAGCCGTTGAGGTCGGTAACGGTACCCACTGAGAACTGCTTCCTTTTGCAGTAGTTCTCACATCTAGTTGTTGGCCTCTTTTTGCAAAGCCTTCTTCTGCGGCTGCTGCTTTCGCCGATACTGATCGTGGAAAGGGAGTCGCGAACTAGATCCCTTCCCGGGTTGCAATACTAGAGGAGTACCATTTACAGGTAGTTTTGGGGTATTTTGGTTCATGTACATACTTATGCTGATTTACTCGCTGGAGCGAGTGATGTCTGTGTCTTGGAGACTTCGTATGTATAGTAAACCTGATGTTTATTATATATGTTTTCAGTTCTGTTTAGCATCTCTATACTACTACTTGTAGTTTTGTATGATTACAGGTACAGCTATCGCTTCGTATACCGGAAAAGTCCTATGTATACAGTGGGTCTGTCGGCGTACCCGGGGAAACGGGTAATCTGGGACGTGACAATTTTACCTACGATTAACTAATTTTTTATAACGGATCTTAACGTATGGACATATTTGAAAATATTAGGACTTTTATAGAAACATCTTTTAATCATGATTAACTTTTTTTAACCATGATTATCTATATTTTTATAATAAAAGGATATATTTGGAGACGAGAGAATTTTTGGAAGGACAAATATGATCACTTAATAAGAATTTATTTATTAATAGTTAATAATTAATGAAGTTATTAAATTTGGTAGATTTTTTAATTAAAATATATAAATTGCAATAAGAAATTAGAGGTTAAAGTGGTGTCAAAAGAAAAAAATTGAAGTTGAGGGGTCTGTCAAGATTGCCTATGGTTGAGGGGGTCTCCATGCATTTTACCTTTCAAAATTAAATTATTTTAGTTATTTTAGTTGAAACGTTTTGTTAAATTTAATAAAATTCCTTTTTATTACCTAATTTCAAGAAACTAAACACTTTCGAGAAACTAAAAGTTAAGGGGTCTTAAGCAAAAACTGCAAAGCTGAGGGAATTATTTAAAAATAGAATACTGTTGATGGATCTCCAGTACATCATAGGGTCCCAAATAGTATCAAACAATTAGAGATAAATTTTTTTTATTATTACTTAATCCTTTATTTAACTACGATGAAGTGACGTTATTTTAACAATAGAGGCATTCACGATTATTGTTTATATTTTAAAATGCGTGCATGACACTTAAATTTTTGTTGGAGTATCTACAAAATTTATAAATTTTAGAGGGATAATGATGAATTTTTTTTTTTATTTTATCATCCTGTATTTGAAACGAAGTGTTTTGCTATTCTATGAATTTATTATTAAAATTATAATTTTGTTTTGCCATAAGGACATGCAGCTAAAGAGAATAGTAAAATGTTATATTTTTTAAACAATATGATGATAAAGGAAAAGGTATAGGCTAATTACATACTACATTTTATAATCTTATGGTTTATAAAAATTGCACTTTATCGTTCTATGGTTATAAATAATATGATATTAATAACTTATTTAACAGTATATACTTACAATAAAATAAAAATAAAAATTAAGAATATCAAATTAAAACTTTCTAAGCCACATAGCATGCATGTTTTTTTTCTTGCTTTTGTAAATAAGATTATGTATATCAAAAGGTGTAGAAGTGAAGAATAAATTACTAGTAATTCTTTCATCCAAAATATTTACGTGATAATTAAAAAGTTTATAATGAAGATTAGCCCTCTTAATATATCACTTGTTATACTTAATCTCCAAAATAAATAAAATATGCACTTAATCCTCTTTAATAGGTTAGAAATATATGAGAGGGTTACAACTAGAGGTGAAACTGAGCCAGGCTTGAGTCGGATTATAGTATACCCTAGCCCGGCTCAAAAAATTATTGGGCTTTGGGTCGGACTTATATCCAACTTTTACAAAATTGAGGTCCGGCCCAGGCCCAAGCCTAATGTGCACATTGATCGGGCTTTGTGGAGGCCCACTTTATGCATTTGTCACATAGTGCACATATTTTTTATTGTACAAAAATAAAATAAAAATAAAATATCCTCGTATGAATAAATAATATATATTCTTAATATATAATAGATTTTATGTATATCTATAAATTTTCATAAAAACCCGTTTTCTTTTATCCACGTGACGATATTAGCTTAATTTGAATTTTTGTGAGCCTTACCTGTCATCTTAAATTATTCTACTTAATTGTTGATTTGTGGGGTTTACCTGAGAATTTTTTTTTCCCTTCTCTTCTTTCCATTTAATTTCTTCAACAGCTCACCCTCTAGATGCCGATGCCGCTCGCCCCTCTAGATGTCGCTTTGGCTCCTGATGTGCCCTCCTGCACGTAAAAATGGGCCTAGTTCGTTGTCGTTCTTCCTTCCCGACCGTTATCTCCTTCCCATTTAGTTGGTTCAGCCGATCCCATTTAATTGGTTCAACAAACATGTTTGTCTTCCAAGCGATGCTGCTCGCCCCCTGGATGCCCCGCTCCGGCTCTTGCTGTGCCTTCTTTGGACGGAATATTGGGCCGAGTTCATGATCGGCCCTTCTTCCCGTTGTGCTGTTCCGTTAGCGACGCTTCATTTCAGCTTATTGATCCCCTCCGGCCACGAAAATAGTTCGGATTCATTCTTCATGCTCCCTTCTTGCTGCCTATATAGTATGCCTTCTTAAAAATTTTATGTGTGGCGAAAATCTCTATTTCTGCTGGTGATTTTTTCTTCTCTGATTTGGTTTCAATTTTTTTTTTTGTTTGAATTTCAATTTGGTTTTTTATTACTTTTTTTGAAAAAACTGAATAATTTTATTTGGTCTCGGGAAATTGCCTACCTATGTACGTTTGATTTGCGAGTGATTGCCTAAGAATTGTAAGTTTTCTGATTTAATTTTGATGTATATACTAATTTTTTTGCCTTCCAGTTTGTTGCTGCGAATAATTTAATAATGGAAAAACTTCAAAAACCCCTCCTGTAGTTTCGTAGTTTCTCACTTTGCCCCCTGTGGTTTAAAATGTATCAATTTGCCCCCATGTGGTTCGTTTTTATCTTTTTGGTAGCTTTTTCGTTAATATTTCATTAAATTATATACAAAAAACTTCAGATATCCATTTAGATTTATCAAATATTCACTTTAGTACCCTTTAATTTTAACTTTATCACTGATTTAAAAAAAAAGAAATAATGAAATTGATAAGAAAAAGAGAAAAAAAAAACCATAGGGGAGCAAATTGATATATTTTAAACCACAGGGGCACGAAGTGAGAAACGACGGAACCACGTGGGGTTTTTTTTGAAGTTTTCCCTTTAATAATTTATTTCTTTCTCCGGTGCAGGAGTTTGCTTCGGGAGGATCGGATTGAGCAGGCGAAAGAGTTGGAAGCGGCGCTGAATGGCGTAGAAGAGGGCCCTTCTCCATGCAAGGGAAGTGTTGATAGATATTTCTTTAGCTCTTTATTGATCTACTAAAGAAAAGTTTTCTTAGCATTATCAACATTACAAGGTATAGTAATTATTTTCTTAATTAAAGAATATTTAGTGCATAGGTAATAGGATCAAAGCAAGTAAGAAGTCACGCATAGCAGATGTTTGTTATTTGGCTAAATTATATAAAACCCTCCTATCAAAATTTAATTTTTTACTTTTTTTCCTGTCATTTAAAAACCTACACTTTGTCCCCTTGTAAAATAAAAAATATTCACTTTGCCCCCTACCGTCAGTAATCCGTTAGTATTCCGTTTATAAAATATTATTATATATTTTTTTATGCCGAAAATATTCTTAACCTTCTTTTCTGTGAATATGGTGAGAGGCAAAATGGTGAGGGACAAAATGGTCATTTTATCATCACAATTCACACCGTAATTCTCTGTGAATATTTTTTATTTTAGGTAAAATGTAGGTTTTTAAATGACGGGGGAAAAGTGAAAAATCGAATTCTAACGGGAGGTTTTCTGTAATTTAGCCTTGTTGTTTTGTCAGGTGGACCTAATTAAGAGATGCCTTTGTATCTTTCCGGGCAAAGGAAATGGATATTTTGAAGAAATTGAGATAGGCGATAGCCTGAAAGTTTTTCAGATTTAGTTGTGCGTTATCTAAAAAAATATCGATGACAAAACATGTGAATTTCGTCGAATGGCAAGAAATAGATTTTTTTTTTGGAAGTGAATTATGTCAAAAAATAATCTAAACATTCTCGCAAATGCTCTCGCGGTGTGGATCTTTGGGCAAAATCTTTCGATAATTAATTTTTAAAAAAAATTTAAAATTTTAAGTAGTTGATCCCTTTAATTGAAGTTGTCTTTGCATATAAATAGTATCTTATAGAGCTTCAAAACTCCTGGAGTTGCTCGAAAATTTGAGGATGAAATTAAAATTCAAATCAAACTTTCAAGAATATCTTTGTTATTAGACCTTCTTTACATTGCCATTTCCATGATAATTGAGCTTGAGTAGTTTTCGTTGCGCCTCTTATGTCTACAGAGAAATAGTTTCTCTATAAATCTTATCCAATTATTCTATTGCCTACGAAAGTATTTGCTAACTTTTGAACTACTTTGTTTTGCTTTCGGAGATTGTATTTGCTAACTTTCTCTTTGCTTAGGGCCCTGATCTCAGGAGGAGTACCAAACTTTATTTGATTTAGTAAACTTGGACTTGCACTTAAAAGCTTTTGAAGAGAAACGAACTAATCATAGAATGGTTTATCTATTCTCATTATTTTCTCTCTTTTTAATTACTTTATGGAAAATATTACCAGCAGATTGAAGCAGCAGCAGCAGGTGATGTAGCAGCAGTAGATGGCAGCAGCAGCAGCAGTTTGCAGCAGCAGCAGATGACAGCAACGGCAGTTTGCAACGGAAAAACAGGTAAAGCTAAAGAAAAATAATACCGACTCTTCATAAGATTACATTAGTTAGCTCTTTCAGCAATTGATTTGGATGAGAGAAAAAGAAAGGCCTTATGATGAAATAATATATCACGATCTCAGCCTTTGTTTTATAGTTTGCATTCATTTTGTTCAATTTGCTTTATATTTTTCAACTTATTATTTCTTTCTTAGATGGTTGGTTTGTATTATATAACTTCAGTATAATTATGTATGGACTTCTACATATATATGTACACAATATGCATGTAATTTTTATATATGTAATTACTATATTGTTGTGAGGGAAAATTATTGCACCATAGACATTGTCATGCCCATGAAGAGCATCGATCCCATAGATCGGCAAGTGGACAAGCAGGCCTTCAGGAACTCATTATCATATTCACTAAATTTGCAGCGAAGGCTTGTGGACCTTGAACACTCCCACCACCTCTCAACATGCTACCTATAAAAGAAAAAAGAAAAGAATTTTGGTTCGTTGAGCCTTTATTCCACTGGTCTTCATCACATGCAGTTGAAGTATGAGCAAATCATCAGTGCAGAATGTAGAGTTAGACCTATATAGTAGTCCGTGAAGATTTGATGTGTTGCCACTTTTCTCTCAATCTGAGTCATTTGGCTAATCTTTTCTGCAAGAGTCATCCGATTCATCATCAGATCTTTAATTAATTGACTCGAAGATTAACCGGCTGATTGGGATCTCTGTACTTCATATACTCTGCTTCTCTAAGAAAGGTCCAAAAATAGGAGGAACGAGATGATAACAAAAGCCGGCCCGAATAATGCCATCCTGGGACGGAGTAAGAAGCCACTCCAACTTCTAATCTGATTGGGAAATTGACAGCATGAGGAAAGAGGTGCAAAAGAAGCAATTAGGCAAAAGCTTATAACAGTGATCCACGGAGCAATTGTCGAATAGATAGGTGGGTCTTATTGAAACGAAATTTTAGATTGAAAGACACAATAGACAAAATGGATCAGAATCCAGCTATTAACTACCTTGCGCCTTGAGGTAGCCAGGATCTGGGAGATAAACTAATGCAATATTTTTCTTTATGGATCTCATTTCAGTGTATTAAGTAAAAAATCTGAGCTCATTTATGGTTAATTTTTTTACCATTTATGATTATTATGATATTATTCGGTATTTTATTTCTATTCAATATTTAAGAATTCATGAGGCTGAAATTATTTAGATCGGACTACGTGCAACCTTTTAGGTGTGAAACTCTTCGAACAGAGTGAATAGTGAGTTGGTTGTTAAAATGATGGTTGAAAGTAGTGTAATATACCAATAGTGATGTCTGCATAGCTACAGTGGATGCTTAGTTACCTGTGATGCACTTAATCGATATTACGAGATCTATTCCTACAGTATAAGAAGTATAAGAAGTATTTTTTTGTACCCCCGTTTGAGAGCAATATGAAGGACTACATAACACGTAGTAGTTGCTCCCTAAAAAAGTTTATTACATTCTTTGTGCTTTTAGGCTGACCAATTATGCCATTTTTTCAAAATTCTTGCCAACAAATGTCTACTATTTATTTTGTTCTGTGTGCTTTTTTGTTTTTTTTTTAAAAATAGCGTCTAACATAATATTTGTTTTTCTTTATCCCTTCTTTTTTGCCATAATGTATGTAGCTATTATTCCTTAAATATTGTTCGTTGAGGCAATACTTTGTATCTAAACTCATTTAACAATAAAAATTATTTTTGACAGTATTTGTATTTTATTTTTATTTATTGTTTATCTACTCTTTTTGCGGCTGCTACTGCTGCCTTTTTTGCATTAGTTTCTGCTTCAGTTTCTTTTATTGCTTTTTCGTTTCTAATCCACACGGCTTTCTCTGTCGTTCAATCTGTTGAATTGTTCGCTGTGTTTAGTTTAGCTAAAAATCAATCAATTATTTATTTATTTATTTTGTTTTTATTTTTGAAATATATTGTTATAAAATATTGTCTTATATTTTTGAAACTCGCACTGCTTCTATTGGTCCATCCGTTTATCTCTAATTATTCATACTTTTATTTGCTTTCTATTTATTATTCGTTCTTTTTTCTTTTTTTTTTTACTTATTTGTTTCTTTTTTTTTCCAAAACTGTTTAGGATCACTGATGATTATTATTTACTTTTATAAAATCAATCTGCCGCAACGTACGGGTGCCTCACTAAGTATATATATAATATATAAATATATATATATATATATAGAATATATATATATAATATAATTAGGCTATATATTATCTATAGTACCGGAGCTCCGGTACTATAGTCTTTTTTTCGATCTAATGGTATTCAAATTAACGATCACACCCGTTAAATATAATCTAGAGTATATGAAGTTCTTAGGAAAAAAAAAATTTTTTTTTTTTTTTGACATCGTGTACTTAGTAATATATTATGTCAAAATGGACGTGAAAATTGAATAATTTTTAAAATTTGAGCATAGGACTTTTAAATTCAAGATCGAGAATGTTAACCTTAACCTAAATAGTTTAAGATATTCTCTATCAAATTTGAAGAAATTTAGATTTTTTCTACACCGTTAAATCCAAATTAGCCATAGTAGTCATTGAAATTGACAATTTTGAAATGATCATAAAGTAAACTATGTCGAAAAAATATAAGCATTTTATTTCTAAAAAACTTTAAATACCCTAGATCAGTTAAACGGTGTGGATCATTGATATTGAACGCCCTAGAGATCGAAAACGGGACTATAGATAACTCCGGTAACATAAGATAATATATGAGACTAGCTATATATATATATATATATATATATATATATATATATATATATATATATATATATATATGAGTTGAGCTACAATACTTGTAAAAGTATTATGTGAATGGTGCTTTTGAGTTTTTAGCCATTGGATGGAGAGATGTGAGGTTGAGATAATGGTGGTAGGTGGTGGTAGATGGGGGTAGGTGGAATAGTGTTTCGAGCCCAAAAATTTCAAACCTGGCTCAAATCCAAAGTTATAATTTTGATATTCAAAGCATGCCCATATACTGACTATGGGATCAGGCCTTATTTAGGTTTGGAGACAGTTCCACCCCTAGTTACAACGTTAAAATGAATATTATTAAAATAAATATATGATAGAAAAAGAGCAGCAAACTTACGAAAAAGGTAAAGGACTAAGTACATACTTTTGTTTTTTTTTGTTTTTTGAGAAATAGGTAGCACGCTACCCGCTTTGTTTTATTTCATTTAGAAATAAACTTAGCTGTAAATGTGAATCAACTAGAATTCAAACTTGAATCAACTAGAATTCAAACTTGGGACCTCGGGTACCAACCACCAAACCTTTTGCCACTTGCTCTAGAGACAGTCGGTAGTACATACTTTTATTATTCTAGGAGTTAGGTGTATCACATAATATATTGAAGAGGGTAAGTGCATTTTAGCCTAATAAAAAATAAACATTTAAAAACAGCTTTTTTTATTTTAATTTTTTTTAAAAAATAAATTATTATATATCATTTAGTCAAATTTTATTAGAAGCTAACGAACTATAAAAGCTTAATAAAAGAAGTCTTTTCTCCAACACTATTTTTCTGAAACGAAAAGGAAAGATTTTTCTTTTTTTTTTTTTGTTGAATCGAATCACCAAATGTAGGCTTCTTTTCCGGATCAGATCAAAATCCTCTCCATTCCCCCGTAATCATCCTAATAAAGAGGAGACCAACTTGCAAGTTGGTAGCAAGTTGCAATCGAGAATTCCAGAAAAAGCCGGCAGTCAGGGTGATCAACTTGCAAGCCGCGACTTGCGATTCCCACCAGGTTGTTGGTTGCGAAGAGCAAAAATTATGTCACGTGTTCTCATTTTACGACACGTGTGCAGCCCTTTTAACTCCCACCGTCCACCCATGAAAACAATTGATTCCGTACGGGCTAAGGATCTGCTTCGTTCCCAGCTGCTTGTTTCCTCCAAAAAAAAAAAAAAGAAAAAAAAAAAGAAGAAAATCTCTTTTTTTTTAAGAATAAAAAATTTTTGTGTGAAAATTTTTTTTGCTAAAGTGTTTGCTGTTCGATTTAGAGGAGAAAAATTTTTTTATTTTATATATGTATTTTTTGTTTTGTTAAAAATTTGATATATAAATTTTTTTACAGAAAGGAATGTAATATTAATTCAACCTTTTAAAACCTAACTTAATATATTATAAGTTCTTTATAATATAAATAATAAATATTAAATAAAAATATATTTAACTATATTTTGGTATTATATAAAATTAATTGATAAAAGAGATGAAGTTGATAGAGATGACCGTAAACTAATATATATATATATGGCCAATTGCATAAAAAATTCACTTATTTTGGACTTTTGCAAAATCGGATATCTTTTGGCCCTTTTGCAGATATTCGCGTCCGCTTTTCAGCAAATCTGACCAAAATACCCTTATACCTTTTCTCTTTCCTCTTTCTCGCCTCTTTTCTTTTCTCTCATCTTCTTTTTTCTTTTTCTTCCCAGAAGGAGGGCGAACAGCGAGCGGTAACGGTGCCCTTATTATACCTTTATTCTTTTTCTCTTTTTCTTCTGTTCTTTTTCTCATCTTCCCAGCAGAGGAGCGAAGACACAGCTCGTCGCCAGCCATGAGCAAGCCTCACCACCTCCATCGCCTTCATCCTCCATAAGGCCGGGTCTGTGACTTTTTTTTTTATTGCCACTTTTCTTTTCTTTCTTCTCTGACTCTCCTGCCACAGTTTCCGACGACGGCGCTCTCTCGCTCTCTCCGCCCTTTCCGTCTCTCATTCTCTCTCCTTCTCGCGGCCTCCGACACGAGTAATCTTCGCCGACACCTGGGCCGACGCCGACACCCGTGAGATCGACTTGCGGCGCTGCATAGCTCGGATGGGGCGTCTTTAGAGCGTCGTCACGACACCGTGGCTATTGACAGAGAGTGACAAATAAACAAAACAGAAAAAAATAAAGATAAAAAATTATATAAAAAAAGAATTAGAAGATGAAATTGTATCGTTAACATACAAAAAAATTACAAGTTCACTACTAAGATATAAACTGGGCAGCTTAATAAAAAAATGTACACTTTAAAATGAAGAATTAACAACTAAAATATTCTAACGATGGTTCTCTTCTTATTGCACTCCTTCTAGATATAAAATGCACCCACTAAAATAAAAATACATACTCTTTAAATGAAATTGCAGCTGTTTCTCCTCTTGTTGCACGCCGTTTCTTCTCTATTGCACAGTCATTTTCTCCTCTTGTGTTACATGCTATTTGTTATCTTAAACACTGCATACCATTTAAGAATAATTTATACTGCTTCCCTGCTTGTGCACTGTTCTCACCCTCTTGTTAGCACTGTTTATGCCTCTTATAAGTAGGAGAAACAATAGCAACAGAGGAGAACAGTGCAACAAGAGGAGAACACAGTATGAAATATCTGTTAAAGAATCGTAGTTATAAAATATAAAAATATCTGTAAATAAGCAGGATAAATGGTGCAACAAGAAAAAAAAATGCATCCATATATCTTAAACTGCACTCATTAAGAGATATTGATACTGCTTCTCCTCTGTTGCACGTTTCTCTCTCTCTTGTGCATTTTTCTCCTCTCTTTAAAGAAGACGAACAGTGCAACAAGAGAGAAAACATGCCAATCAAGAGGAGAAACATTAAATATCTGTTAAATCGGATGTGTAGTTTAAAAAAAAAAAGCAGTGTAACAAGAGGAAAAATGGTGCAAACAAAAAAAAACTGCACCCAAAATTTATCTTAAACATGCACCCATTTAAGAGATATTTATACTGTTCTCCTCTTGTTGATGTTTTCGCTCTTGAGAAAACAGTGCAACAAGAGGAGAAACATGCAACAAGAGAGAAGCAATATAAATATCTGTTAATAGATGTTCATTTGTTTAGAAATAACAAAAACAGTCCGACCCGCGTCCGCAAGCGGCCCGCTGCCTTGCTGGGCGACGGGATCGGGCTGGGGGTCCGCGCGCGACGCCGGCGTCTCGAGCGCCGAGTCAGTGGAGAAGCAGAGCGCTGGTCGGCGCTTCTGAGCGCGCGGCAGTGAGGGGGCTACCGGCGACGGAGAAGAACAGCAGACGGCGCTGCTGCCGCCCGCGTTACACTTTCCGCCTCCCCTCTACTGTCCTTCCGCTTGGCCTCCACCCTTCTTCTTCTTTCGCCGTGTGTCTTCTTCTCCGCATCAAGCCTGACCCTGTCGCCGCAAACGGCGGCGCCGCCGCGCGACGGACGCGGGCTGGGGGTCCGCCGGCGGCCCGATTGGAGAGGAAGCAGGGGGTCGCGGCAGGATGGAAGAGACGGTGAGGATGGCCAACTGAAGAAGATGTGAGAGGGAGCGACGGTGAAGAAAGAAGCAGACGGTCCGCTCTTTTTTTTTCGGCGAGTGAAAAAAAAAAAGAACCGACAGAACCAAAGGCAGAGAAAGAGAAGAGAATAAAGTAATAGGGTATTTCTGGTCAGTTTGCAAAAACGCGGACCGAAATCTGCAAAACGCAAAAGGTGACCGCGTTTTGCAAAAGCCCAAAATAAGTGAATTTTTATGCAAAAGAGCATATATATATAATATATATATATATATATATATATATAATATATATTATTATATATATATATATAATTATATATATATATATATATATTATAATATAATGAGTTAGAATATTTTAGAAGCACCAACGTCGTTGGTGTTTCTATGTTCCTACCCCTTGGATTACTGTTTTTATTACTATTACCTTTGATTAAACATCATTCAATCTTCACACATCTCAACCTCACATCTCTCCATCCAATCACTAAAACTTTAAAAGCACAACCTTCATGTGGCTTTGAAAGTGTTCTAGCTCAACTCTTTCTCTCTCTCTCTATATATAGAACTAGACTACGATAATTTTGATACGAGAAGTGCTTGGATAAAAACTTACGATCGTATATAGCCTCTCTCTCTCTCTCCACTCGATCAGTCCTCCGTCGGTCGTCTCCTCGCTCCTCTCTATCGTCCTCTGCTCTCCGCTTCTCTCGTCCGTCTCTCGTCTTCGTCCGCTCTCTCTCCCTCTCGTCTCTCTTCCTATCTCTCTCTATATATATATATATATATACACACGCACACACTTTGGGGAGATAGAGATGGTCAGGTTGGACGATAAACATACACCAATATAATAGAATAAAATATTTTTTTTTTTACTTCTCAAAATGTTTGTGAGGAAAATGTTTTCATTTTCATAAAAAAAAAGATAATGAAAAGAAAATTTTTCTGTGAAATATGAAAAATAATTTTTAAAAAAATCTATTTTTCAAACTCACGGAAAAAAAATTTTTAGCGTAAAATAAATTTTCTGAGATACTTTTCAAGAAACCAAACATGCCCTAAAGAGAGAAAAACTTTGAGTGGGGTATTTTTCAGCAACGCTTCGTTGGGGAGGTTCAATCCGTCACCACGTGTCACTATTATTTCTATCAAAAAATTATAATTTTTTGCTCTAATATTAAATATAAAAATATTTAAATATTATTTTTTACTGGCTTAAATTTTTAGAAAATAACGATTGTTTCATCTTATATAATATGGTATCAGAACAGAAAATTCGGAATTTGAGTCAGCTAAACGAACTATTGGATAGACGTAAAATTTAATTAATACATAATAGTAGATCAAAAATTCCCAACGAGACGTTATTGGGGAGCTCCCCACTCAAGTTTATCTATATCTATGCTACCGCACGTTTTTCATTCTCTTTTCTTCTTTTCCAAAATCATCCCTTCCTCATAATACAATACCGATCATATTCTATCAATATGAGCTATCAGAGAAAAGTAAACAAAAGAGAAGGTGACCAAAAAAAGCAACTTTTCCACATCTAATGATATACTAGTGAAGGACCCGCGCGTTGCGGCGGAACGACTTCATAGAAATAAATAAATAAATAAATTTAAAAATAACAAAATAAAGAGTTAAAAAATTATATAATATAAACAACCGAAAAATAAACAATTAATTAAAATTTGAGAATAAAAATATCACATACCTCATTATTTAAATCATAATACATTAAAATGTGGGGATTAAACTGTTATTCGTCCTATATTTTTATTTTAAGGATGAAAGTGTAAATTCAATCTTTCAATTTTTTTTATCCAACTTTTTATATGTTAGATTTGAGCAAGTCAACGATATTTTGACAATTCTCGCAATTAAATTTTATAAAATATAAAATTAATTTAAATTCTATCAATCTTTTTTTTTTAATGTATAATCTAGCTATATCTAAATGCTCAATATTGTAATTTTAAAATTTATATTTAATACAAATAATATAAACTATTTAAAATTTATTTATATATTTTAAATTTTTATAGTACAAAATACTTCTATGTACATGAACCACAAAACCAAGAAAATCACAAAACACACACCAACCTACTATCAACTGCTGGTCCACACCCGCACTGGATCCTGATTGATTTAAAAAAATAATAAATTAGGAAAAAATAAGATGAAGAGAGAAATTATTATTATAATATATATAATTTTTAGAAAAAATGATTTATTGTTCTTACATTTTTGCCTCTATTCTTCTTTTATCTATCTTATCCTTTAATTTTTATTTTTATTTTACTTTTTTCATGTTTTATTTTTAAATTTTCTTTCTTCTTTTTATATATTTTTAATAATTTTTTACTCAGCTTAATTAAAATTATATTTAATACAAATAATTTAACTTATTTAAAATTATTTATATATTTTAAATTTTTTAAAAATAAATAAAATTTAGATTAAATGAAAAAAAATATAATTTTTTTAATCATATATTAAAAGACAAATATATAAAAATATTAAAGAGAAAAAATTAAAGAAATAAAAAAATATAAAAAAAAATCCATCTCATCTCCTCTCTTCTCCCCTCGCTGGGCCCCACCTCCCCTCTGCTCTCCTCTCCTCTCCTCTCCTCTCCCGCTCCTCTCCCCGGCTGGGCCCCACCCTCTCTCTCTCCTCTCCTCTCCTCTCCCTCTCCCTCTCCCGCTCCTCCTCCCCGCCACGTGCCCGCCTGCCGCGCCCGCGCGCCCGCCTGCCGCGCGTCTGCCCGTGCCTCCGCTCACCGCCACGCCTGCTCGCACCCTCTGCCCCCTCTCGCCTCTGCGCCGGCTCGAGCCAGCGCCCGTCGCCGCGCGCCCGCGCCTGCCTGCGCCCCTCGCCCACCCCCGCACCGCCCGCCCGCCGCGCGCCGCGCCTGCGCCCGCGCCAGCTCGCCCACCCCCGCGCCAGCTCGCCTGCCCGCCCACGCGGCGCCCCAGCGCGCGCCGCCTGCCGCGACCGCGCGCTCGCCCCTGCCCGCGCCTCCACGCTCGCCCACCTGTTCCAAAACTGAGAATTCATGTATGTTATAGATATTCTTTGATCAGGCAATTTCAAGTGAGCACCGATCTTTTGGGAAAATGCAATGTTTCCTCTTTTCTCGTAATAGATCTCAAAAGGCAATCAAAATTGGGCCGGCGGCACGGCATTACTATATATCTCTAGCTGTAAAAATGCAACTTCTTTTGAATTGAAGACCTCCGCAACCCAAGCGCTTAGGCCCGTTTGTTTTGATGTAAGTGGAGTGATGAAACTCAAGTTCCATCACTTCTGTTATTTGTTTTGGTGTAAGTGAAAAATATAATATAACTCAAGTTACGTTAGAGCTCCACTTTACCTACTCTCGATTTCCTCCTCTAAAGTGCCGAATTCGACTTCCACCACACTCAACCTCCTCTAAAAAATTAACTAAACAGTAAAACCTAAACTCTACTTCCTTTATAATGGATTAGAATTACCTTATTTATAATAAATTAGGATTACCTTTAAATAATAATAAAAATTTAATTATATAATAGGTTAAATTTTATAGTGGTAAATTTACTACTATATTTAGGAGATAATAGGATCCACTTACTTATATCAAAACAAACAACGGAACTCAAAAAATTAATTTTACCAACACCAAGTTACATCAAAATAAACAGAAGAAGTAATTGAATTTAACTTTCAGACTGTATAAGTTACATCAAAACAAACAACAAAAAAATAATCACACTTCAGGAAAACTCAAACACCACTACACTTGACTTACGTTGGATCTACAGATTCGTCAATCCAAACGCCCCCTAACTGAATGAATCCATCATTCAGAGACTAATTTGCTTTTCATATTTTCTCACTTTACTATCATACTAGGATAGAAACCCGTGCGATGCACTGGACATTTTTTTTTAAATTTAGACAATAAAATTTTATCAGAAATAATTTAATAAATTTTAATAAAAATTATAAGAAAATAAAAAAAATCTGTATCAGTACAGAACCAATTCAACATTTTATTCAAGTCTAAGCTAAACATTTTGTGTAAGTCTAAGCGGCTTAAAGAAAACATAAATAGCGCAAAAAAAAAAAAACAAAAAGTGATAGAATTAAAAAGAACAAAAATAAAAGAATTTAAAGAAAAAGCAGTTAACGTTGCATAAAAAATATAAGAATAAAAGTATAAAAAAGATAAAAAAGAATAAAAAAAAATTCATAAGTATAATAAATTATATTTACAGTAACAATACAATTGAGCAATAAAATGTCATATACTTTATAGTTTGAGTAAGAAATTATAACGCAAAAAAATAAGAAATTGTAACGCAAAAAAGTTTGAGTCAAATTTCATGCATTTTATTGTTTGAGGACCAAAAGAACAATTAACCCCTTTTTTATGTTTTGTTTTTATTTCAAACAAAATCACAGTTGAGCATTGATTTTTTTTTTTAATTAGTAATTTTATATAAGAAAATTACATGAATTTTAGAAATCCTAATTGTTAAAATTAAAACTCAACCAATCATATTTAAGATATTCCAAAAGATTTTACATGTAAGATTAATCACTCATGAGATTATAAATATTGCATTGAAGTTTGACAGTAAAAATATATAAAACTTTTCTGAATTATGCATTATTTTGAATCAGTTATCTAACATTTCAAATTTTCGTTTTTGTTATCCAATTTTTCTACATGTTAGATTTGAGTCAATCGATGATATTTTAACTTCAAAAATTGAATGTGTCCCTTATCTTTACAAATTTAGTTGGTATATTTTATACAATTTTCATAATTAAATTTATTAAAATAAAAAATTAATTTAAACTCTATTATTTTCTTATTTTTTATTATACTATTTATATCTAAGTAATCATAAAATTAAAATTTATATTTAATACATACAGTCTAAAATATTTAAAAGTTAGGCATAAATAATTATACATTTTAAATTTTTATAATAAAAAAATAAATTAAATTAAAAAAAAATCTTTAAAATTCTCTTTCTCTATGGGCATGTTTGTTTCAGCGAAACTTGACTTTGGATTGAGGTGGAGTTCGGTGAAAACTACTTTTTTTTCGCTGTTTGTTTCGTAGTTATGGAAGTGGGGTTTCATTAGTTCTGCTATTTATTTGGCAGGAAGTGTATGATCTAAAACTGTAATTTATATATAAATAATAAATAATTTAATAAATAAAAATAATACTATTATATTTTTAAATTTAATATGATATCACAGCAGAAAGTTTGGAGTTCGAGTCAGCTAAATGAACTATTGGATAGATGCAAAAATTTAACATGACAACAGATCAAAAATTCGCAATGAGGCGTTATTGGGGAGCTCCCCACTCAAGTTTATCTGTATATATCTATACTACCGCACATTTTTCATTTTCTCTTTTCTTCTTTTCCAAAATTGTCCCTTTCTCATAATACAATACTGATCGTATTCTAACAATATGAGCTATCAGATGTAATCCATTTTCTGCTTGGTGTCTCACAACTGTTTAATTTTTTTTATTTTAAATTATTTATTTTACGAACTATGTATAAGTTTTCTGATCTAATCCGACGAATAACATTAAAAATATCTCACAATTTTTTTGATAAAATTATTCTGTCTTTTTAAATCTCCTCACTCTTATTAATTATACCAACTAAAAAAAAAAAATTTAAGGCAATGCAAGCTTCTCCAACTTTTATTTATTTATTTTTAAATTGATATTTTTAAACTTGTATTCTTTGTCATTAATAGATTTAAAGCCAAATTGCATAAAAAATTACTGACTTTGCATTTCTGCAAAAGCAAATTATTTGTTTTAGAGAATACTATTTATTTTGGTAAGAAAAGAAATATATATTACATCAATCTTGATTGATGTGTTTATTATTAGGTGAGTATCATATTGATCTTTATTATTTCATTTTTAAAAATATGTGCCGAGCAATTGCTCGGGCATTAATTTTACTAGTTCTGCAAAAAGTGATAGATTTTTATATACATATATATATAACATATACATAACTTATCTGAACTTTGAATTATTTTAAAACGGGTATGCGATCTTTCTTGTGCTATTCATCTTGCTTCTTAATCTCTTTCTTCTACCAGTTTTTTTTTTTTTTTTTTTTGGACCGCGAGTTGCTCCACCGTCAACCACCAGTTTTTGGCCGCGAGTGATTTCACGGTTGATATTTGAATGCTTCATTTACAGAATCATATATTGTCACTATTATTATTATTATTATTATTATTATTATTATTATTTTGGTTGAAATTAAGAGGAAAGAAACCTCAATTAAAAAGATAAAATTCAACATTTAGACTTCATCAGTTGATAAGCCAACAAGAAACAAGAACAGTGGAGAGAAAAAGGAAGCAAAAGAGAAGGTGACCAAAAAAAAGCAACTTTTCCACATCTGATGATATATAATATTCTTGATCAGGCACTTCCCAACAGCACTTCTCAAGTTGAGCACCGATCGTTTGGAAAAATGCAATGTTTCCTCTTTTCTCGTCAGATCTCAAAAGGCAATCAAAATTGGACCGGTGACATTGCTATATATCTGAGCTGTAAAGATGCAACCTCTTTTGAATCGAAAACCTCTGCAACCCAAACCCACGGAACTGTAACTGAATGAATCCATACTAATTTACTTTTCACACTTTCTCGCTTTAGTATTCAGTGGTTTAAACCGTATCCATTTAATGCATTATGATTTCATTTTTATTTTTTTATTATCAATTCCACTAATTTTTTTCGTTAAATTAATGATAAAGTTAAAACTAAAGGGTACTAAAGTGAATATTCAATAAATCTAGATGGGGTATCTGAAGTTTTTTGTATGTAATTTAGGGAAAACTTCAAAATCCCCCCCTGTGGTTTCGCACTTTCTCACTATAGTACGATTTGGTTTAAAATGTATCAATCTGCCCCCCTGTGGTTTTATTTTTATCTTTTCGGTAGCTTTTTTCTTAATATTTTGTTAAATTATATACAAAAAATTTCAGATACCCATCTAGATTTATCAAATATTTATTTTAGTGCCCTTTAATTTTAACTTTGTCACTGATTTAAGAAAAAAATAAGAACAAAATTGATAATGAAAAGAAAAAAACGAAACCACAGGAGTGCAAATTAATACACTTTAAACCACATGGTACTAAAGTGAGAAAGTGTGAAACCACGAGGGGGATTTTTGAAGTTATCCCTATAATTTAATAAAATATTAACGAAAAAGTTTACGAAAAGATAGAAATGAAACTACAGGATACCAACTTGGTATATTTTAAACCACGTGGCACTAAAATGAGAAAGTGCGAAACCATATAGGAGTGGTATTTGGAGTTTACCCAGTTTAAAAAGAGTCTTTTAAACCTAGAGAAGGGGGCTACAAAATTAAGATTTTGAATAGTTATAAACGTACTCGGCATTAATTTCTCTCTTAATTTCTATTGGAATATATAAGCACGTACACAAGCACCTGCATATATATACAAAAGAAGTATGCGTATCTTTTATAAAGTGCATGCTTAATTGTACACACTGCCTATTGCCTATTGGCAGTGTTTTGGATTAGAGATAAGGAGAGGGATAACTTCTTATCCCTTTCTTTATACTCAAACGTAAATTTTTTATTCGAAAATAGTAGTTTTCAGATACCTAAAATAAATTGGTATAACTATTCCTACCAATCCCTTTATTTTCTATATATAACTACCTACTATTTTTCTTATTCTATATTATCTATCCAAACATTATTTTTCTTATCCTCGAAAATAATCCAGTTTTCATCCAAACGCTATTTTACTTATCCCCATATTTGTACATATTCATGTAATAGCTAGTTTTTATTTATACCCGAACCAAACGGTACCATAATATATTGTGACGATGACCTATAAAAAATTTAATTTATGAACTCGATCTTCTTCTTACGGAGCTCTGGACCTGCGACTTGCATATATAAACGAAGTTAGCTGGGAATTAATGTTAGTTAAAGCGGTGCAGCTGCTCGATCGGACGATCCGGTTCTTTTACTATTTTGTGATTCTAATTTCATCATCTATTAACGAAAAAATATTAAATTTTGGATTGAAAATCTACCATTGATCTGGCCCGGCAACCCAAAGGGGGTGTAACTGTACAACACCGTCATCACTAAGTTTATCAATTTTTTTCTTATACTAAAATTTAAAAAGAGAGAAAAAGAATACAAAATTAAGGATTACAATCCTATAACTCGTTTTGAGTTGTAAACTTAGCATTTCTTGCACAAACACCTACTTATTTATATATATGTAGAGAGAGAGAGAAAGCTCTGAACCTGCGACTTGCAGAAAGGAAGGACATTGTACGCAGGGATCATAATTATAATTAATTAAAGCGGTGCAGCACAATCCGGTTCTTCTAACGGCCACGTCCCGGACAATTCCCACAGACGATGTTGGGATCGCTGGTGCAGCAGGAATGGCCCGGCTTTGGGCTATCGCGGCCGGTCATCGTCGCGGCCGCCTGCATCGCTGCAAACGTCGTCGGCCTGCTGCCTCCTTCCTCGGTGAAGCGCTCCGGCGGCGTTACAGGCTGCGGCATGGTTGAGCTTGTTACCATCATCATCATCATCATCAGCAGCAGCATCATCATCATCATCAAGAAGAGAAGGAGGATGACAGCCTGCAGTAGTTTGGAGCTAGGGGCCATAAATATATGATATATCGATCGCAGGGAGAGGAGGCCGGAACTGTGAGCAGCAGGAGCAGGAGTGCGAGCGTAGCTAATTAAGGGAGGTGGGTTTTTGCACTCGTCGGGGGACAATCGGATAAGGCATGCAGCGGATTTTCGCAGGTCTGAGAACACTTTCAGCACACCTTTGTAGCCCCGCGGCCTTTGTGGGACAAAAATTTCAAACAACAATAACTTAGGGGCTGTTTGGTTGGATGTAGTTGCAAAAACAGTGTAGTTGAAAATACATGCGGTTGCAAATGCTGCAGTTGTAACTACACCTAATCTGTTTGGTTTTACACAGTTGCAACTGCTGCAGTTACATTTCTTCTGTTTGGTAATATGAAGTTGATAGTTGTATTTGTGAATTTTGTCACCTTTTCAAATAGAGTGGTGAAATTACCTTCACTAAACATAAAATAATTATATAAATTTATTAATCATTTAAATTTACTATTTATAAATAAATAAGTAGATATATATAATATTTTTCAACTTATTAATCGACACATTTAAAACTTTTAATTTATTTAATTTTAATATGTAAATCAAACTTTAAAATTTAAACGATTCTTTCATTTTTTTTTATCAAATTTAATAATTATAATTAATTAAAATTTATTAAATTAACATACACGATCACATTCTATAAAATTTTTTTAAAAAAACTATATTTATATTTTAAATAAAATAAATTTAAAAAATTTAATTTTTTGCACAAAGCTTGTATTGTCTAAAAAATTTTATTAGTATGAGTTTATTTACAAGTATTTTTATTTACCTATATACATATATTATTTATTTATTTAGCTATTTATTATTTATTTATTATTGTTAATTTGTGGGTGATCCTATCCCTCACCAACTGCTGCAGTTGGAACTACGGCCAATTTGGATGTAGTTCCAACTGCAGCATTTGGACCTTCTTGTGTAGTTGGAACTGCAGCAGTTGAACTCAACTACACTAAACCAAACAAAGAAATTGAGGCTACACGCATTTGCAACTGCACTGCAGTTGTAAATGCGTGCAACCAAACAGCCCCTTAGTGCAGTGAAACAACAGTTGTGCGTCTAGGCTCAACTTAGTGCTCGAGACTTTTTAGTCAGTCCAAAAAAAAATTAATATGTTAGAAGTCTGACGTGACTCAAATTCAGAACTTTTTACTCTAATACTATGTGAAACAACCGTTATACTTTAAAAACTTAAACTATTAAAGAACGATGTTTAAATATGTTTATATTTAACAAGTATTCAAAAAAAAATTTGTGTGCTCCAATCTTTTAGAGAGAGAGATAGAAAAAAAGATCGAAGCACGTGAAAAAAAGAGAGCCACATCGACAAATGGGGAGCAATGCCCATAAATTTTTTTTTTGTCCGCTTTTGGATTCTTTTGTAAAGTTCCAATAGAAAAGAAAGAGAAAGTTGGGTTCTATTTGAATGCCTTTTAATTAAACCGTATCCCAGTTAAAACTTAAAACTATGCTATTTCCGGAGAAATATTATCTCATAAAGTATTTGACAGGTACAAAACGTAAATACTTTTTTGAATATAGTTAAACGATACTTTTAAAAAATAAAGTAAAATAATAATCCACTCCAACTAAAAAAAAAAAAAAAAATTTCACTATTCTTGAGCTTTCTCACCCCCGAGCTATGTCAAATTTCAGACTTTAAATTTTAAAATTTTAAATTTAAACCTCATTTTCAAATTTCAAATTTAAAAATTTTTTCTTTTAATTTGTTTTTAATTTCAAAATTTCGGATATCACAATTTTAAATTTTAAATTTAATTTTTAATTTCAAATTTTAAATTTTAATTTTATATTTTATATTTTATATTTTAAATTTCAACTTTCAATTTAAATTTCAAGTTTAAATTTCAAATTAAAAATTAAAATTTAAAATTTAAAATACTGATTAACAAATTTTAAATTTTCAAATTTTACAATTTTTAAATTTGAAATTTTTAAAATTTTAATTTTTAAATTTTAAATTTTAACTTTAAATTTTGAATTTTGACTTTATTTCAAAAAATTTTAAAAATTTCAAATTTTAACTTTAAATTTTGAATTTCCACTTTATTTCAAATTTTAACATTTTTAATTTTAAAATTTTAAAATCTAAAATTATTACTTTACCTTTTAATTTTTTAAATTTTAATTGAGAGAAATTTTCTGAATTTGTATAATGTGTATTCAAATAGTTTGAAAATCGAAGACGTCAAATTTTTTAAAGTTATAGGATTTTCTATTTTACTTAGACCAAAACCACAATTTTGTTTCTTATTCTTTTCTAGTGTAGGAAAAAAAAAAAAAACTTAATGATTAATATTGAAAGTCACAAACTCAGCCTTACCTCCTCAATTTCTGTCATGTCTGAACTGGTATCGACAGAGGTGGGGAAAAAATAAAAGAGAGGAGCACGATCGATGTCAATGTTTGAGCAATAAAGAAGGAGAAGAAAGGAGAGGAAGCAAGAGAAAAAATAAAAAAAGAGACGACAGGATGGAGGAAAATGAATCAAGGCAGAAAAAAACGAATAAGACTAAAAAAAATAAAAAAAAGATGGATAAGAATATTTTAATTAATTTACTAAAAATTTAAATCAAATTTATAAAATTTAAAAACATAGTCTGTTTTTATAAAAATACAAAACGGATAATTTTTTATTCAAATTAGCCTAAAATCAAAGGCATATTGATGGTCAAATATTCACAGAACAAAATGATACATGCATTGGACAAGGCTATGAAAAAGAATGATGTGGAAAAATTAAGTGATTTGATTGTTGATAGTTCATTCGGAATCTAATAATATTCAATATTTTCTTCTTTTTTTTTTGCCGGTTGTCCGTCAGTTATAAAGAAAAGAAAAAAGAAGAACCGTATTATTGGAAAGCTAAAAAGAGATATATTATATTTTAGTTCACGAGAAATATACAACATTAGAAATGCAATTTCAAATTATTAAATATATTTATACTTATTTAAAATCCTTGCAAATCACGACAAATCCACTAAAATCATACGGAACTATATATATATATATATCCAAACATAAAAATAACTCTCCACACAAAGTAAATGACACTCCAAATTAAAATGATGCGTTTTTTCCTTCTTTTTGTGAAAATTTAAATATCAATTAAAAAATTATTTGGGGGGAATATATATAATAAATATGTTAAAAGTATGTTTTAAAAATTTCAGGCTTCTCATGATTTAGTTAATACGCGAATTAACTAACAGAGCTATCAACTATTAAGTCTTTTGTCATTTGCACTGAAAACGGTCGGTTTTCGTCCACTGTTTTGAACCGGTGAGAAACAGCTATTGTCCACAATCTATAGCCATTTGATCATGGTCTACATGCATTGAACGCTACATGAATTGCTTCTTAAGTAATCGAAAGAATATACCAAACAAAATGTTGTAGTGTCTAAATAGAACAAAGAGCCGGCCCCTTTATTTCCTTTCCCTGTTCTTTTCGCCAAACGTTGACTTCTCTCCCAATACAGTTAACAAAAAAAAAAAAAAAAAAAAAAAAAAGAATCTATCAAGGAGCATAAATTATAGGCGGGCTTTTACTTACATACCTCCCAATACTATTTAAATTTTTTAAATTTAACTCTCTATTTTCAAAATATACTACTAAATCTCAAATCCTATTAGCATTTTTTAAAAAAAATACCCTTCAAAACTCTAAATTTCATTAGTAAATTCTAGGATTAGGAGTGTCACGTCCCGGATTTCTCCTTTTTTCAGCCACGCCGGTAAATCCGCCGTATACAAAAAAAATTTTCCTATATACGAAACGATAACTGTACCTGTAATCATACAATACTACAACCAGTAGTATAGAGCTGCTAAAAAAATAATATATATAAAAAAAAAGTTCACTATACATACATCACATCCAGGTGTACAAAACACTCGCTCCAGCGAGATACAACAAAAGTATGTATATGAATTAAAAAACTACCACTACCTGTAGCTGTTATACTCTAGCTAAGCAGCAAACTGGGAAAGGATTTAACTCGCGACTCCCTTTTCATGGTCCGAATCAGCAGCAGCAGTAGACGACGAAGAAGGCTCTGCAAAAAATTCTAACAACTGGACTTGAGAACTACTGCAAAAAGAAATAGTCCTCAGTGGATACTGCTACCGACCTCAACGGCTCACCCACTAAGTCTACAGATGTAAACAAGTATAGTAAAAAAGCTGAAATAAATCTACAGCTATATGCATATATACTATCTCGGTCTAACACCAACTATCTGTAGAAAAAGTAAATCCTGACCCAATCTCGCTAGGGACTGTGAACACACCCGTCCCGTCTGTCGAAGTGAACCCGTATACTACCCCATGAGTAGCCGGTAGAGAAATCTCTCTAAGTACTGTGAATACACCCGTCCCCTCTAATTAGGTTACACTGTAGCTCAAGAGTAACCGGTGGAGAAAACTCTTTAGAGACTGTGAACACACTTGTCTAGTCTAACTAGGCTACACTGTAGCTCAAGAGTAATCGGTGGAGAAAACTCTTTAGAGACTGTGAACACACCCGTCTCGCCTAACTAGATTACACCGTATCTCAAAGGTAGTCGGTTTAAGTAAAAAGGTCCGACAGGACGGTTGTGACTCCACTTACGTCACAACTTTACTGAAGGTAGAGAAAAGCGTCACTAACTATCTCATCCGGACTGCCCAAACGGACCCACCCAGCCTGTATCCAGTAACGCTGTACACCACCCACGGGAAGGGGTGGCCGGCTCAAGAACTGTCCAAACAGAAACTGCGACATCATCGCAATGAAACCTCATTTCGGAATGGCATTCGTGGACGCGACCCAAATGAAATTACAAGTGTTTATGCCAAGTTCATTTAGGCTCTCACAGGCTATAGTCAAGTAAACATGGTTTAACTGGTCTAACAACCAAAACACCCGTGCCCTGATGCAAAAACAGTAATCTGGGTCCACCATCAACCCCAACGGCACCTGACAACCTGGAACAGTCTGAACATTACTGTAAAAATAAGCTCGGCATCCCAGCACGAGTATAAAATTATTCTACACTATTCTGAGTATCCACCGCCCACAAACTGTGGTGATACAAACAAACTAGGCTTCTAAAACTAAATCTGATAGTTTGTTCAAATTGCGGTATAGAAACGTCAGTTTTCTCCTAAGTCAAATCCAAGTCCAACATGCATTATTTAGCTAATTTTCTAAGCTCCAATTCAAATTCATAGGCATGAAATTCCAGGAATCGAGCTAAACTATGTACTAAACAAAGCTAAAAACACATACTATTGACATATATAAAATTAGAAGGAAACCCGTAGAATTCGGTAAGCATCACTTTAACCTACCTCAAAAGCTAATCTACAGCAGCGAGAAGTCGATGAATCCCGCGTTCGCCCGGCCTCCAACGGCGCAACCACGACGCACGCACTCGACTCGCTCGCTCGCAATCCTAGGGGGCCCATATCATCCTAACCACTCATTTCTCAATTCAAGGGCTAAAAAATCAATAGCACCAATAGCCTGGTACTATTGATAGTATTCCAGCCTAGTTCTAGTTTTATATATATATATATATATATATATATATATATATATATATANATATATATGTATACACACTATTATCAAGTGCTTAATGCTATCGAGTTTTCGGCCGCTTGATGAAAGGATGTCCGGCTAGGATAATAGTGGTCCCCTAAGGTTGATACTATTATACTATCGATAGTATCAAATACTTAGTGCTGTTTAGTTTTCTGCCGTTTGATGAAAGTATGCACGGTTAGGATAATAGTGGTCCCTTAAGGTTGAGTGGGTGGTTGATTGAATAGTATAATCAAATGTGTGGAAATATATATATATATATATATATATAAAAGTACGTATTTTGAATTTGGATTAGTTGACATATCTATTTTCTTGGCAGAAAAAATTTTAGTTTCCTTTTTTTTCCTATTTTTGGCAGAAAAAGAATTTTGTTTTCTTTTTTTCCTATGCAAAATAAATAACGTAATAAGACAAGCTTTGAGTTTTTCTTTTTTCTCTAATAGATAATTTTTCTTTTTTGATTAAATATTTCTATACCATTCAATATCTTTTCTTTTTAAGTAAATACTTTCAAATTATTTCAATATTATCTACTNCCATTCAATATCTTTTCTTTTTAAGTAAATACTTTCAAATTATTTCAATATTATCTACTAATATTTAATTGTTATATTAATTTTTTATTAATATATTTGTTGCCGGGCCGTTCGGGCCAACCACGCCCCACTTGGCCCGAATGAATGTGGGTTGTGCAGGCCCACATTACACCCCTACGTGTAATAGCACATATCTAAGGGGTCATTTGGTTGGACGTATATAGCCAGAGATGCATGCAGTAAGAAATACAATAATTATAACTATATTTATTTTGTTTGGTTTGATGCAGTTAAAAACGCTACAACTATAATAAAAAAAAAAAAAAGTTATTTAATTGCATGCAGTTAAAAAGTTAATGTCTAAAATTTTACCACTTAATATACGTGGTGGTGGAGAGAAAAAAAAAATTACTTTTTGTTTAAAAAGTGAGTAAAAAGATAAGCGTACCTTTTATTTAAAATTATTTTCTCCAACAGCTAGAGTTAAAATTACCGTTAATTTAAATATAGCTCAATTACTACAGTTAGACCTTCCTGTGCAATTCTAAATTCAGCAAATGAATTCAAAAACATTAAATTAAATACCAAATTCGAATATGTACATAATTAGTCGTGTAGTAAATAGTAATGTAGTAGCAACTGCGTATAATCAAATTGTACCTAATTGTGTGCCTCATTTTAACTTCCGCCAAAGAAAACGGTGGGGAGCAAGGGTCCGACTTTGGGACCCGTTAAAGGTGATAGATTTTTTTAAAAAAAATATTCAAATGTAGGGGTTTTTGGGATTGGGAGTCACCTTCAAAAAAAGGACAAAATTAAGGTAGTATGAATACTTGTTCGATCTAGAGAAGTACAGAATGCACCATATGCAAATATATAGAGAGACCTCATACACCTTTACTTAACTATACATCACTTTCTGAGAAAATGCAATATCGATATCTCTCCTATAATGCACAACAATAGCATTAATTCACCGATCGTCCCTAGAGCAAAAGGTTTGATGGTTGATACCCGAGGTCCCAAGTTCGAATCCTAGTTGGTTCATATTTTCAGCTAAATTTATTTCTAAATAAAATAAACAAAACGAATAGCGTTCTACCTATCTCTCTCAAAAAAAAAAAAAAAAAAAAACAATAGCATTAATTCACAATAACCAAATTTTACTCCAGAAACAGAAAAATAAACTACAGTATTCATTCATTACCTCTCACATAGAATAATTCCACATTCCATGCTTAAACTAACACCACCGGAGAAGATTAACTTTTCTAGGCAACTCTTTTTTACCTTCCTCGTACCAGTTACTAATGTTAAAGAAGCACTGTAAAGACCGAAGAACAACAAAAATCGCTTGTGCAGATTCAAGAAAAGGATTAGAAAAAGATATGCCAATTACCAACTAGGGAGCAAAACGTAACATGCTAATGCACAAAACTATTAATACAAATCCGGAACAACTAGTTGCTCCCTTCGAGATGGAAGAGATTAAAAAAGCGGTTTTTCAACTAGGAAGGAACAAAGCGCCAGGGCCAGACGGATTTCCAATAAGTTTTTATCAGACTTTTTGGGATATGTTGAAGGAGGACTTGGCGAATATTTACCAGGAATTGTATGAGGGTAAGCTCTTCACCGGATCTGTATATCGATTATTCCTTCATTTGCCTCATCCCCAAAAAAAAAGGAGCGGCTCATGCTAACGACTTTCGTCCTATTAGCCTAATCAATAGTATTCAAAAAATAATCTCCAAAGTTCTATCTAATAGACTAGGAGTTATGCATGAGACTATTTCCACTTCCCAGTCGGCGTTTTTAAAAGATAGGTTACTTCTAGACTCTTTTGTCACCGCTAACGAGTTGGTTGCATGGGATAGCTATAAAGCTGTGGAAGGGGTAGGAGTGAAGGTGGATTTTGAGAAGGCCTATGACAAAGTCAGTTGGGAGTTCTTATTTAAAATTATGAATTGGTTGGGATTTGGCGAAAAATAGTGTGGATGGATAAAACAGTGTATTTGTAATGCCAAGGTTGCTGCACTTGTCAATGGAGAAGCTACCAGGTGGATTAAAATGAAAAGAGGGGTACGACAAGGTGACCCCTTGTCCCTTCCTGTTCTTAGTGGTGGCAGAATGTCTAGCAAGAATGACAGAACAAGCAACTTGGACCAAGCTTCTTCGGGGCGGTCGGACCTACAGAAGATTGCCTAGTGACAATTATTCAATATGCTGACGATACGATTTTCTTTTGTGAAGATAAAAAAAAATATTTGAAAAACCTCAAGTTCATGTGGAGCATTTTCGAGTAGGCCTCTGGAGTCAGAATTAATATAGCAAAATCAGAGCTACTTTATGTGGGAAAAAGTGAAAATAGGGCAATGATATTAGCAAACATTCTAGGGTTCAAGGTTGGGAGTTTTTCGATAAAATATTTGGGATTGCCACTATCTAATAAAACACTAACGAAGAACGAATGGATAGGGATTCTCGACAAAGTGCAAAGAAATATTGACAGGTGGCAAGCAAAACTACTCTCGCGCGGGGGAAGATTGATACTAGTAAATTCAGTTTTGTCCAATTTACCACTCCACTTCTTTTCGGTTATTAAAGCGCCAAAATTGGTAACTAAACGTATCGAGGTATTCGGAAGAAACTTCTCTAGAAAATAGGGATAGATGCAAAAGGAGGAGCAAATTTTGGTTGCGTGGAAGAATGTGTGTAAGAGTCGAAAGAATGGAGGATTAAGGGTTAAGGACATGGCCACCATAAATGACGCCCTTCTCACAAAATGGTGGTGGAGATTGCTAACTGAGCCAGACTTCCTTTGGACCAAACTTATCAACACGTTATATTATTGTAGAAGGAAACCATTGCAAGAGGGAAGGACATTCAGACCTGCCTCACAATGGTGGAAAAGCGTGGTTAGGCTTAGGGAGGTTTTTAAATACGAAGTTAGCTATAACCTAGGGGATGGACACGTACTTAGTTGACTTCTGGTCACACAAATGGTGTGGAGAAATCTCACTACAGTCCCTATTGCCCGAGCTTTTTAATAAAGTAGAGCTCAAGGTGTGCAATGTGAAAGATTGTTTTTCTACCAACGGATGGAGATGGAGATGGAGAAAAATCTTGAAAGGAACTGAATCAGAAAGTCAACGACTTGGATGGGCAATTCAGGCGTTTAACGAGCTGCTCTCTAATTTTCATACGGTAAATAGTCGGGATAATTTATGCTGGCGGTGGAACAAGGGGCAAGGATTTATAGTTAAGTCTGTGTATGAGATGTTTAATGATAGGGGAGTTAAAGATGATCTACCAGCTAAGATATGGAGATTACGCGTACCAAAGAAAGTGAAGATCTTCATTTGGCTAGTGCTAAAGAAAAGAATTCCCACTATAGATAATTTAAATAAGAGAGGGTGGACAGGGAATCAATCCTGTGTTCTGTGTGCATGTGCGCAAGAAACAGTGGACCACCTACTTTTGACAATTGTGTTTAGTCGCTTTCTTATGACGCGTACTTTTGATGAGGCAATGGATGTCCAGTTTGACGATGATATTAGAGGCTTTTGGGAGAAGGAGATGGAAAGAGGGAACGGTCAGGCAGCTGTAAAGAGGCAGTGCTCCTTGGCAGCAATCTGGTGGGTGCTCTGGAGACAGAGAAATAATGTTATTTTCAAAAATTGAGCTCAGATCCATTGGAGACTGCTAGAATTTGTAAGGAGTTGGTGAAGCAATAGGTAGAGAGTTGCTAATATTGAGTGCAATTTGGGGGAGGGGGTGTTACTGTGTAGATTTTCTTCTTCTTCTTCTTTTTTCTTTTTCTTTTTTTCTTCTCTCTCTCATTTTTTGTCCTTTTTTGAGGCATAGTAGTCTTACATTTTGTAGCTAAGTTCATTTTCGAAATGAATGAAGCGGATAGAATGCTAACTTTTCTCAAAAAAAAAAAAAAAACTATTAATACATACAAACAGGCGTAAGTATAAAAAGACTCAACAGTCGTAGCAAATTATATACTAATAAATAAAAAGATTGTGATCAAAACCATCGCGGGACCTAAACAAAGCAAATTTTAAAATGGGTAAACTTCAAACATCACCCCTGTGGTTTCGCACTTTCTCACTTTAGTATTTTGTAACTTAAAGTGTATCAATTTAGTACCATGTGGTTTCATATTTCTCTTTTTGTCGGTCCCTCTCTTTTAACTTTTTATTAAATCATATACAAAAAATTTCATATACCCACCTATAGTTTATCGAATATTTACTTTAATATCATTTAGTTTTAACTTTGTCACTAATTTAATAAAAAAAATTAGTGAAGAGAATAACAAAAAGAGAAAGATAAAACTACAGAGTACGAAAGTGATACATCTTAAATCATATGATACTAAAGTAAAAACGTGCGAAATCACAGGAGTGATATTTGTAGTTTTTCCTTTAAAATTAAGATTCCAACACTTTCAACGAGCAAACATTAAACAGTCAAAATGAAAGACATACTAAACATTTAATATGTTTTAACTTCGATAACAACTAACAGGCAGATTTCGATGATGCAATCTCCACAAAAGCAGGACGCACAAACACAGTCTGAACAACGCCCAAAAGCAGGAAGTCTAGTGTGCCATATTTGGACCATATCACCAAGTAATAAACCAATTATATTTTTAATAAAAAAATATAAAATAAAAATAACTTTTAATTAAAAAATTTTAAATATTATCTCTATGGTTTCACACTTTCTCACTTTAGTATCCTATAGTTTAAAATGTATTATTTTCGTACCATATGATTTTATTTTTTTTTTTTTGTTATCACATTCACTCATTTTTTTTATTAAATCAACGATAAAGTTAAAACAAAAGAATATTAAAGTGAATATTCGACAAATTACAAGTGGGATATCTAAAGTTTTTTGTATACGATTTAACGAAAAGTTAACGAAACGACCGACGAAAAGAGAAAAATGAAACCGCAAAATATTAAATTGATACATTGTAAATCACACAATACTAAAGTTAAAAAAAAAAAAAAAAAAAAAAAAAAAAAGTACGAAACAACAGAATTGATATTAGAAGTTTACTTTTTTTTTTATATAATTAGGGTGGAATAGGTGCATTCAAAATAATAATCTTATTAGTTAAAAATGTCATGTATCAGCAATATAGCTCCAACCAAGAAAGTGAATAGCACTAATACAAGAATGGTCGGAATAGCTGAGTTGTTAGAGCAGGACTGAAAATCCGAGAAGCGGCGGGGGAGGGGCTAGATGAGGCGGTGAAAAAAGAGGTTATAGAGAGAGAAAGGGAGAAAGGAGAAATTAAGGCGGTGGACAATCTAACAAAAATTGAATCCTTACAATAACGAAATCAAAGAAAAACACATCACCACAACTGAGAATTCCTTGTAGGAATTCATATATTAAGCAGAGTCCACACATTAAATTAAACAATTCCCTAATTCTATAAATGTGTGTGTATATATATATATATAGAGAGAGAGAGAGAGAGAGACGAAAAGAGGAGGAGATAGAGGGGAATTCACCATGAACTGGTCGAGCTCCGCGGCCGTCGCCGCCGCCGCCGCCGCGTCGCCGCCGCCGCCGCGTCGCCGCCGCCGCCGCGTCGCCTTCCCCGATCTTCTCGCCTCTGCCGTGGCTACTCCCCTGATCGCCGGAGATCCCCGAGGTCGGCGTCATCGTCTCCGCTGCTACCGCCACATCGCCCCCTCCTCCTCCGCCGCCGCTCCAGTTTCTCTGCAAGATCTCCGGCCTGGGGAGCCACTGCACGGCGGCGCCGGCGCCGGCGAGGACGAGTCGGCCCTCGTTTGGAGGTGGAGGAAGCTCCCGTCGACTCACCCGTGCAGCGCCGCGCCCGCTGGAGCCGGATGGAGGTGCTGCGCCACGCCGCCGCCGCCGCCGCGTCGTCCTCTATCAGCGAGGGGGGTGAGAGATCGAAGCGGCTGCTCGATCGGCGACGGGAGCGTGCGATCGGAAAGGACGAACGCTGGGTAGAAAGAGAGTAGCAAAAGGGAGAGACGATGAAAGGGAGCGGTGTAGGAGGAGAGATTGGAGCTCGCAGATGAAGCGGTCGAGGGTTTCGTAGTCGTCGGGGTCGTCGATCTCCATGGATGTGGATTGGAGGTTGAGCGCGAGCACGCGCCAGAGAGAGAGAGAGAGAGAGAGAGAGAGAGAGGGGGAGAAGAGAGAGGATGGGTGTGTGGGCCTGGAGGGTGGTTTTTTTTTTTTTTTTTTTTTTTTTTTTTTTTTTTTTGAGAGAGAGATAGGTAACACGCTACCGTTCGTTTCATTTTGAAATAACTTACTTGAAAATATGACAATCAACTAGAATTCGAACTGAAGGTCTCGAGTACCAATCACCAAAATCTTTCTGCGCTTGCTCTTAGATGTGGCCGGGGTGTTTTCTATTGTTCTCACTACCGCCTAGTTTACATAGCAGCTACCATTCAATGATTCCACTTCAGCAATTCCAAAAAAAAAAAAAAAAAAAAAAAAAGAAAAAGAGAAAACTCCACAAATGCCCTTTGGCATGTGCCTTTTTATTTTAATATTTTATAGTTTAAAATATATAACTCGTTCAATAATTTTTCTGTTGCAGTAATGGAAAAATTTACAGATACCTATCCTATGATTTCTTATGATTTATTGATTTCTTATTTTACTATTTCATGAATTTAATTTTATTATTTATTATCAAAAAATATTAAATTTTGGATTGAAAATCTACCATTCATCTAGCCGGGCAATCCAAAGAACTGTAACTGTACAACATCATTATCCAAAGACTAATTTGTTCTTCACCACGTTTATCATTCTTTTCTTATACTAAAATCATAAAAAGAGAGAAAAAGAATACAAAATTAAGGATTAGAATCCAATAACTTATTTTGAGTTGTAAACTTAGCATTTCTTGCACAAACACCTCTCTCTCTCTCTCTCTATATATATATAGAGAGAGAGAGAGAGAGAGAGAGTTGTATTATAATACGATTAATAATATGATACTATTTACTTTGTGAAAAAAATTTTTCTAAAGTTGAGTGGATGATGGCATGCTATAACAGGAATGATCCAAGATTAGAAAAATAGATAGTATGTACACGCAAAGCAAATAGCATTTCTCATATAACAATATATGTATATATATATATATAAGTTATATAACTCTCACAAAAGCTCTGAACCTGCGACTTAATTGCAGAAATGAAGGATATTGTTAGGGATCATCTTAATAAATTAAAGCGGCGCAGCACAATATGTATATCCGGTTCTTCTAACGGCCACGTCCCGGAGGACAAGCTGTCTCACATACCATGTTGGGATCGCTGGTGCAGCAGGAATGGCCCGGCTTTGGGCTATCGCGGCCAGTCATCGTCGCGGCCGCCTGCATCGTTGCGGCAGTCAGAAACGTCGTCGTCGGTCCGCCTCCTTCCTCGGTGAAGCGCTCCGGCGGCGTTACAGGCTGCGGCATGGTTGAGCTTGTTACCATCATCAGCATCATCAAGGCGAGGAGTAGTATTGAGCTAGGAGCCATTGCAAATTGAGAGAACACGAATGACTTATGAGGATCGAGGAATTAATGCCTGGAGATCTAGGAGCGCTTCCGCCTTCCACACTAGCTAGCTAGCTAGTGTGAGACCGAGCCAGGCATGCAGTGGGTGCGGCTTGCGCAGTGTCTCGCGCGAGCGTTTTTCTAGACTGCAAAGGTGCATGAGAGCAGATTACGGAAGCTTCCTTCGATCGTGATTTGTACGTAGTGGTTAAAAAAGGTTTTCTAACCAATTATTTTCAACACGAGAATAGGGAATAAACAGATAACCTGGCATTGTTTAAGTAGGGAACAAAGTGAGCGGGAATAAAGAGAAAATAAGGAATTGCCAGTCCCCATTTGCTTCGTGGTTAAAGGGGGAATGGGGAGGGGATAAAAAGGGGAAAGGGCAGGGGATGAGGGGGGTTAACACCCCCCTTTCACCCCAAACGCTCGTTTTTGGAGGTCGAGTTAGCTAATCCCACTCCCTGCTCCCTGGAATAGGAGTAGCTAATCCCATCCCTATTTAATTTTTAAATATAAATTTTAAATTTTTTATTTTTTATTTTAAATTATTCTTTTTAATCATTTAAATTTTAAATTTGGCATTTTATATTTGTAACTTGAGATTTGTTTTAAAATTTAAATTTTAAATTTTAAAAGTTATAACTTTAAATTTTTAAATTTGAGATTTAAAAATATAGATTTTAATTTTGAACTTTAAATTTTAAATTTTAAATTGTTATTTTTAATTATTTAAATTTTAAATTTGACATTTTATATTTGTAATTTTATATTTGTTAGATTTGATTTAAAATTTAAAATTAAAATTTATAACTTTAAATTTTTAATTTTGAGATTTAAAAATATAGATTTTAATTTTGAATTTTTTAATTGTAAAAGTTATGTATTTAAATTTGAAATTTTAAATATAAAAAAAAATTAAATTCAAATATAATAATTAGTACAATATTATTTTTTTCTATTTATAACTACCTATTATTTTTTTTTTTATTCTATCTTATCTATCCAAACGCTATTTTTCTTAATCCCGATTTTCGAGAATAACTCAATTATCATCCAAATACAAAATTAATCCATTTCAGGCTTAACCCTGAACTTAACCTTATTTCCCGAACCAAACGAAGTCTTAAAGTACATAACACAAATGGGAATAAGGCAATTTTTACAATTAAGGTGTTGGAGTTTTTTGAAAAATAACGTGATTCAACCAAGTTTAATTGGCTGAAAAATTCGTTGAGTTCGGCAATTTTTATAATCAATGTGAAAAATCTTTAAACGATCATAAATTCATAACTTTTCGCTCGACTAGTCGAGTTTGGAGCCCAATTCAATTGTTTCTGCCTCTATATATTTTTACATTTTTTGGTTATTTTCAGAGAGTTTTATTTATTTTTTTCTGTTTTGAGTCTAATTATTTTGTTATTTCTAATTGGATTAGGTTTAGAGATATATTAAAATTTATTTATTTTTAATTATAGTGAGATTCGGGTACCGACTTTATATATAGACGTGACGTTCAGTTAATGTAACGAGCTTTTAGAGTTAATTAATAATATTATTTGGTGCTTATCGAGGAACTGTGTTTTTCGTGTACATATCTCTCTTTCCATTTTTTTGCTTTTTCGCTCTTAATGCGGCTCAGGCTTGCATCAAGGCATGATGAGCTCGCCAATAGAGTGACTCATAGTGACTCTCACCTATTAGATGAATAAAATATAAGATTTGTACTTGCTTTTAGATGTACAACATTGCCCTAAAACTTTTAGATGTATAATCGTACATTCAAATGCGAATGTATGTCTTACATCTTATCCATTTGATTAAAGAAAATAAGATAATCACAAGGTATGAATGCATCTCCTCTTTCCATGTTGGTTTGCAAAATTACACTAGTAAATCTTTCAACTATAGGCTACTTTCAAAGAAATTTCTCATCTACCTGCTACTTTTGATGATAGTTTTCTAAACTTCTAATTTTTGTTATTTGACTTACTTTAGTTAGTTTAATTTTAGGGATAAAAAATTTAATCCCTGTATTCATTAACCCACTACCAAACATTATCTTTCAAAGGTCAGGTACGGATAGTACTTGAATATGTTTGCTTGTTTGTTGGAAACTGCTATTTGTACAGGAGTGTACCTCTTACAAATAGTCATTTTAGAATTCACAAAAATTTAAACAAAATTTAATAAAAAATAAGTTAATTTGAAAAATATAAAATAAAAAATTTTACATAGAGAGGGTGGAAGATGTGTACTTCACTCTAAGGTGTATAAATAGAATTGCTCTTATTTCTTAAAAGGTTATCACCTATACTGTACTTTAACTCGTATCAAAGATAATAATTTAATCCATTAGCACTAATAATTTATGGGGCTCAAAAACTTGACTTTAAATTTTTACTGTACTTTAACTCGTATCAAAGATAATAATTTAATCCATTAGCACTAATAATTTATGGGGCTCAAAAACTTGACTAAAAATTATTTTTGCTTAAATTATTATTACTATTGTACCGGTCTCTTATAAAGCTCTCGTACTCTCTTATCTTATTTCATATAGAACTATATAAATATTACAGTAAAAATTTAATTTCCTATAAGAAAAAAAATAAAAGAAAAAAAAAACCACTAAACGTAAAGGGTTAATTGCATACAGCTTTCTATAAGCATATCGAATAGCAGATATATCCCTACAAAGTTTAACTTTTCATATTTATTCCTACAAAAGTCCTAACATTTTCGAATATATCCCTATTGTTATAATCCATTAAAAAAATATAGTTAACTATAGATAAAATACTTAATTCTAGTTAGTAAATAAGGTAAATTATTTTTTTTACCCCTCTTATATTATTTGTGATGGTAAAAAGAAAGAAGATGACCGTTGAAAATTTTTGGAATGATATTTTTGTATAATTCTAACAGTTAAGGCTTTCGGAGGAATATGTTTGCGATAGCAAAAATATCATTTTACTTATTTTCTATTAAAAAATAATCAATACTCTAACAGTAACAAACTAGAGGAGGCAAATATAAATATCACTATATTTTTACAGAAATAAATATAAAAAATTAAACTTTATAAAAATATATTTACTATTCGATATATTTACAGGGAGCTGTATGAAATTAATCCAAACATAAATGTTGGGTCTAGTCCTGTAATCCATTTTGGACTAGAAGAAACAACTGTCCCTTTCCAAATATCAAAAATTTTATTTTGTATTTTTTATTTTTGGAATGA
The DNA here is from genome assembly GCF_001540865.1 of Ananas comosus. Lineage (NCBI taxonomy): Eukaryota > Viridiplantae > Streptophyta > Magnoliopsida > Poales > Bromeliaceae > Ananas > Ananas comosus. Next base: position 4,070,640 of record NC_033624.1, read on the forward strand.
ATTTATTGTAAGTAATGGTGTTTCTAGAGATTGACCCAGTTGATCTATTTTGCTATGTAACATTAATTATACCAATTAAAAAAAATAAAATCTACATGTGCACAAAATAAAACTCATCTTAACAATCGTTAAATTTCTTCTCAAAAAGTACTTATTTTCAATAATAATTATATTCTAAAATGAAAATCAAATAATAAAACATACCAATTTAAGATATTGTTAAAAAATTTCACTTTTCAAAAGACGTAAACTAGTAAAACATTGCAAAAATTTCAAAACTATTTACTTCTATTATTTTGTTTCTAATTCTACGTTTGTAAATTTGGAAGCTTAAGATTTTGCTTTGAAAAAAATCATAGAATTTTTGTTTTGACAATCGAAATTGCGAGATTTTTTTGGAAGTGAATTCGTGTAACCTAAAGGCGTATCACTTTTTGGCTTCTTTGGATTGGCTTCGAAAAAGTCATCGTCGCGGATATTTGTTTCGATATTGAAATTACAAGATTTTTTTAGTTGAATTCCCGAAACTCACAATTTTCTCACTTTTTGACTTTTCGCGTTCGCATAAGCATCTTCAAAATTCCCCTCCTTTTTTTCTAATTTTAATTATAGAATTAATTTCAGACAAGTCCCTATAAATATAGTAAATTATAAATACATCTCTATAAAATTTAATTTTCATATGTTGTTTCTATAAAAATTCTAATATTTTTAAATATGTCTCTGCCGTTAAAATTCGTTAAAAAACTTTAGTTAACCATAGGTTAAATGCTTAGCCTTGGTTAGTTTATGAGATAACTCGACAGTTTTACCCCTCTTATATTATATTATTATAACTTTTAAAGAGACATCTGTTATGCCAAAAATATTATTTTACTTAAAATATAAATAATTTATAACAATAAGAAATCAGATAAACATATTTGAAAATATTAGAATTTTTACGACAACAACATATTTAGTAGGAATTTGTATGCATTTAACCCTTAATTATATTCTCTAAAATTCGGATTTTTATGTTCTTTCTCTCTCTCTTTCTCTCTCTCTCTCTTCATTATTATATTCATTCATGCCCAGCTCAAAATTCCCCTGATTTTTTCCCTCTTCGCCATCTCATTTTCGCCAGTTTCAAGCTGTAAAAATTGGATTTTTATGCCTTAATTTTTTGTCCCTATTCATTAAAAATTGATTGATGGGGCAATCCCCCACGTTGGGGCTTCTAAAATCAACTTTTTTTGTTTTGTTTTTTGTTTTTTTTTTAATCCATCGCCGCTTTCGGTGTGCGTCGTCGTTATCCCAGCCGACTTTTTTTAATGCTTACCTCAGCTTCTTTTTTTTTTCTTAAAAAAAAATTAATTAGTTTTAATTTATTAGTTGCAATTGTGGTGGGGGAGGACGGGAGTGTAGTATATACGAAGTGGAGGGGGTTAGGTGCAAAAAAGCCCCACCTTTCGGTCCCTTTTTTGGGTTTTTTTTTTTTTCTTTTTTCTTTTCTCTCTTGAGCACTCTTTTAATACCCATTGGGAGATCCGGTTCCTGGGATTTGGAAGGGTTTTAATTTTGCTTGGTGGGTTTGATGCAAAAAAAAAAGAGAAAAAGGTCTTATCTTTGATGCTAATTTGCTTTGTAAGTTTGTGGGTTTCAATTTAACAATTTATTTCTGTTTTGTTGATTGGAATCTTGCTAATTTTTGTGCTTTTAGGGTTCTTTGATTCGTTCGGGGAATTGAGTTTGCTTAATCTCTCTCTGATTTAGTTCGAAAGATGCATGCTTTTGATTTCTGTAGCTGAGATCTGATATCCATTTTCCTTTTTCTTTCTTTGATTTAATAGAATTGTTCCAGTGCTTACTATATCATTCATTTTAATCTTTTCCTGTTGTAATTTTGTAAATTTTTTATGCTTGCTATGAGGAAAAGAGCTTATAANTTTTTTTTTGTTCTTGATCAATTGTTCCAGTGCTTACTATATCATTCATTTTAATCTTTTCCTGTTGTAATTTTGTAAATTTTTTATGCTTGCTATGAGGAAAAGAGCTTATAATTTGTCATTAACCTGAGGTTTTAATCTAGAGTTCTTTTTTCATCATGATTAATCTCAATTATTCATACTTAGTCAATAGATAAATATGCAACTCTTTGTTTCATTAGTCTCTCAATTTGAATGAATTGAAACTCTCTCTGATTAATTCTAGTTTTTTGGTATTTGCAAATTGATTTTTTCAGCTTGGAGACATTCATTCTCACCAATTCAAGGAATTTGAAGGTTATAATCACCATTTGAGATACTATAACTTGGTCTTCTTCCGATGGCCGCGAGGACGGCGCACCGATTCTCATCTGCGCTCTCTTCGGCCGTTCTCGAATGGTTGCTAATGCTTCTCTTGTTCGTCGACGCCGTATATTCCTACATCGTCACCAAATTCGCCCGATTATGTCAATTACAAACTCCGTGTGTTCTATGCTCGAGACTCGACCATATTCTCGGGAATGAGAAATCAGGCTTTTACCTCAACTTAATTTGCAAGAAGCACAAGTCCGAGATCTCGTCTTTGGCTCTTTGTCGCGCGCACCAAAAGCTTGCGGACGTGCATGAGTTGTGCGAGAATTGTCTCCTTTCTTTCGCCACGGAGAAGAAATCGAATTTGGAGACTTATCGATCGTTGGTGGGTAAACTCGGTTTGGATTTCGATCAGGGAGAACATGATTACTTTGATGAAGACGATGAAGTGCCGTTATTGGACGAATCTATGTCTTCTTTTCCTTTCAAAAGGAATTGTTCTTGTTGCTCGGAGCCGTTAAAAAAGATGTCACGTGGCGTAGGGGTGCTTTGGAAGAAATCAAGTGGAATTAAAAATACTACTGAAACCGGGAATTCTATACCGGATTTGGTAGAACACGAATCTACGGAGCCAAATGGAGTTTACCATTCAAAGGATGAAGGGGCTGATCACTTGTCGCATATTGGTTATAGGGAGCTTAAGATTACATCCGATTCCGAATCGGAGACTCCTTTCGTCGATGGAAATGAAACCAATGAACTCAGAGAGGATTTTGTTCCTCAAGATGCGGAAATGGAGCCAGTTGATGTTCATACCGACAGTTTGTACGTAAATCCTTCGGATAGTGCAGTGATAGCAAAGTCGATTCCTTCTGAACCAATTCCCGAAAAGAAACAACACGCGGGTGAATCGCATGATGTACAAACCACGGCATCTGCTGTTGCTAATGAGCATGCTTTGGATGAATCAAAATGGAGCCGAAGTGAAGTGAAAACCGACCCCACGCCATCTGAAATGACAGTTGAAGATCCTCAAAGTGTTCATTCTGAGGATGTTAACACCACATGTGAGTCTTCTCTTCGCTCCATATGAGCCTTGTAGAGCTTTTTTTTTTAAAAAAAAAAAACTTATTTATACCCCTTGCAAAATTGCTTATCATGATATTCCATAAAAATCTGGACTTCTCATATTTGCCTTTCGAAAACTTAGTGCTACACAACAATATTTTTACGTAAAAGCCCCTCATTTTTATCTCGACGGTCCCTTTCCTACTATTTGTTCTTTGATATTCTTGTTTTTCAGTGGATAATGATTCGGAAGATGCTTGCGCCGCGCAAAAAGCTCCAACTTTAACTGAGGAATCATCCAAGGGTTTGAACTCGCTTGAAATAAATCCTTCAAGAAGCCAAATTGCATCCGAACCTTCTCCGTCTCTAAACACTGATATGAGCTTAAGCGATGCTTATAAGCTTGCCATCGGCCAAAAGAGCAGCTTACCATCTCCCACACTTGCCGAAGTGCTTTTGGGAAAGGATTCTTCTAAAGTTCACGAAGATTTAAAATCGCTAATAAGCCAAATATCTGCCGCTCGGAGGCTCGAGACCCCGTGGACTGATTTGGGTTCGAGCCCGAGAGTACAACACAGCCAAGGCGATGAGACCGTACTCCAGAACATCACTAAGAGGCTCTCGATTGAGAGAAATGAATCGGGGTTTGAATCTTTGGACGGAAGTATTGTGAGCGAGATCGAAGGAGAAAGCACGGTGGACCGGCTGAAGAGGCAGATCGACTTGGATCGCAAGTCGATAAGCCTTTTGTACAAGGAGCTGGAGGAGGAGAGAAGTGCTTCCGCCATAGCGGCGAACCAAGCTATGGCCATGATTACTAGATTGCAAGAGGAGAAGGCGTCGATGCAAATGGAAGCTCTTCAGTACCAAAGGATGATGGAGGAGCAAGCCGAGTACGATCAAGAGGCGCTTCAGAAGTCGAATGAGATTCTTGCTCAGAAGGAGAAAGAAGTGCTTTTGCTAGAAGCAGAGCTCGAGAACTACAGAAACTCAAAGGCAAGAGAAAGTGAGTCGGGTCTTTTCAAGAACTCACTTTTGAAATTTGAAGACGAGAAGGTGTACATTTCGAATCGATTGAGGAAGTTAGAAGAGGAGCTCCATCTTTTCTCTAACAATGGTGCTTTTGCTGATGCGTCAAAAATTACTGCTGAAGAAGAAGAAATTATGGAAAGTGATAATCAAAGCAATTCGGTTGCGGAGGATGATGAGAGAGGAAATGGTCAATGTATTGTTTGTGACTCTAAAGAAGACTCTAATTCCGGGAAAATACCACATATTATTGTTCAACGAAACGATGGAGAAGTGCGTTTCTGCAAACATTCTGAGATGATTGGTGAGAGTGATTTAGTTGCTCTTGAATGTGAGATTTCAGACCTGAGCGAAAGGTTAGAGGCCCTTGAAGCGGATCATAATTTTCTCGAGCATAGTATAAATTCACTTAGAAATGGTGAAGAAGGGGTGCGGTTTATTCAGGAGATCGCTTCGCATCTGCAGGAATTACGAGAAATTGGGATTGCGAGGAAATAGCAAGCTACAGTTTAATCTCTACTCCTGTAACAGGTATTTTTCAGAAAAGCTTTGTAGTATTTAGCATCTTACACAGTAGAAACCACTGGAATCTACTTGTATTATAACTTCGTTAAATAAATAAGCTGTGATCATCAGGAAACCGACTTGTTTTGCAAATAAAAAAAAAAATCGGAAAAGAATTTTTACATTACCATTACCTATAATAATAAGCGTCTTTATTTATATTATACCTTTCTTTGGCATTTGATATAGAAAGAAATAAAGCTTATCATATGTATTGTACTTAAATTATGTGTTACAAATCATTCATGATCTTTTTTTTTCCCTGTTTTTATATAGTATATCTTTGTTCATTTTACGATTAGCTTCAATCTACGTGATTTCGAGCATCTGAAAATGCAATCCATTTTGAATATAGACTGACATAGGAAGCCATATATTACGACATAAATCAGAAAATTTTATGTGATTCTTTAAACTTGTTTTGATTCTTTCGCTTGCCGATATATTGAATTATTGTGGATTTACTATTCAGCCTCCAAATTTTGCTTGTTTTATTTTCTTATTGAAAAATGCAGAGAAACAGCATTGCATTTTTGAGTTCATGAGCACATATATTTGCATAGATATCTTGGACTAATGTAAAGAAATAACCATTTCAGATTCCACGGTGGTAGCAGATCAAACATCCATAACAATTCCCGGGAAAAACATTGAATTTGGTCGTTTGGGGTTCGGCTCTGTGAATACGTTTTGCGCTAAAGCGACTCCTGATCCACGAACAACACTGTGTAGCTTCGTCGAGCACTCAGAATTGAGCTGTAACAATTGCGTCTTATTTTGATTGAATTTGGGTTTTTTTTTTTTTTTTTTTTTTTACCCTCTCTTTTTCCTGTTTTATTGTGTAGAGGTGATTGTTTGAAGTGTATGTTTCCTTTTACTTTGATTGAGGTGTATGAGTTGTAATAATGTCTATAGAGGTGATTTCCTTGTAAGCTAACACTGTATATTGCTAGGATTGGGATCTATGGCCACTTTGTTCTTCTCTTTTCCTTTCCATTTTGTTTTATTTTCTCTTTTTATGCAAATTTGAAGAGTTGATAGATTTGTTTGAAACGGGACAAAAATTTTATGGACGTACTCCCCAAACAAGCTTGTTTGGGAATTGGCGCCGCTTGTCATGTGCTTTTGCTGGGTGGTTGGGATGGACACCGCTCGTCATGTGGCGCTCTTTCGGACAATTTCCAAACAAGATTATTACGAGAGTATGTAGATAAAAATTTTTGTTCCTCGTTGTTGTTCTTTCTTTTGATCGAAATATGGAATATGCTAACAAGATAAGAAATAATTTGTTCTGATTTGAGTTATTTAAGTTGTCTAAAATCTTGTCAAATAAGTTGCTAAGATCCTGATTTGGTATCATGTTTGCTTTTTATTTTTTTAAAACAAAATTTTGTATATGGAAAGGTGCAGGAGTGGACAAAGGATTACAAGCAATCCTTTTATCTAAACTATTTATTTGGCAACAAAAAATAAAAACTTAAAAATAATTATTTTCTTACTTTTAAATATTTTTTAAACAATTTGTCACTTTTCGTTTAGTCCCATACATTGTAAGTTAATCAACTATAACAACAACAAAAAAAATTCGACACAATAAATTATACAAAATTAGTTTAAATTTTTTTTTAAAAAAAGGCGATGATACCAAATCAGGCCTAGTAAAGTTATTAAATTAATAAAAATTTGTATTTGTATGATTGGTCCCACAAAATTTATATTTGCATGGCGGGGATAGGACTAATCTTGCAAATATAAATTTTATAAGGTTCTTTATGAAAATAAAATTTCTGAGGGGTCTAAATGCAAAAAAAAGCCCTTAAAATAAACATAAAGTGAGAGGGAGCTTAATCTGAATTATAAAAGTTCAGGGATTCACATACATTTTTACCTTCTCTTCTTACGGAAAAGTAATATCCATGTCTCTGTACAAAAAGCTGTATTTGTGAATCATTATGATTCGAAAATCGAAAGAACGCAATTCCTTCGTAGATCTGTGCGTACCGAAACCCTAACCTGATTCCGACGCGTCCCGCATTTTCGTCTCCGAGATCGATGCTATAAATATGGTATGTTGCTTCAGATCTCGTGTGAGGCGTTTTTGCTCGAAATCTCACTCAAAATCCACTTTTTTGAGCCCTAATTTGTGGGATATTAGTCGATGAATCGTCGCATGTTATGTGATGTGATATTTTCCCATTTTGAGTTCATTTGGTTTGCGAAATTTGATTGGTGTATGATGTTTATTGTTTCTTTAGGAGTAATTGCATCTGCATTTTGGCTTACAAATTTTTCGCAAGTTTAAGTCTCCTGTGAAGTGGAATTCGAGTTCGAAGTGAGATATGATTGCTTATTACCATGAATCTTAGAAGATGAAACTTCAATTTAGCTCAAATTTTTTTGATTTTGCTCATGTATGTCCCATAATTTGTGAATCACATAATTTTTCTTTGGAAATTAGTATTTAGTATTTGTATGTATGAAGGTGGTGGTGGAGATGTTGGCAAACTATGTTGAGGTCGATTAATTATATTTTAGTTTTTGGTGAAGTTTTGTTGTAGTGATGGATAATTTTTGCTAATATAATTTAGTTTTACAAGATTTAGGGCAGCCTGAACTTTCCTGTTTGCAAATAGCCATTTGAACTTTCGAAATTTTATATTGCTCTCTAAAATTTCAAAATATTGCAAATTGGCCACATAGATTTATATTTTAACAATTGAAAGCGACTAATATTAGTAAAATGATCAAGAAACAATAAAGGATGCATACCAACAATATAGAAGGGTCTTTTTGACGTCAAAATTCAGTCTTACAGTATGGAAATTGATTTTCGCATTTGATTTTTGCAAATTAAATATGATAGTTATGGCCAATTTTACTGGCAAAAGTGATTTTTGGTATCAAGAAGACTCACAATATTTGCATCCATTCTTTATTGTTTTTTGACCAATCGGTTGATGTTAATCACTTTAAATTATGAAATATGAATCTAGGCGGTTAATTGCAAAATTTTGAGAGTTTAGATGCTAGATATGAAGTTTTGAATGTTTAGGTGACAATCTGCAAAAGGGCAAAAGTTAGAGCTGTTCTGATGCATTTAACTTGATAATTTAACGCATTCATTTTAACTTTAAAATAGTTGAATTACTGGATTTATGTGTTAAAAATGTTCAAGGTAGCGAGGCTAATAAAATTAGCACAATTTTTGCAGGAGCGAGAAGCAAAGAAGGAGACCTTTAGAAAATATCTAGATTCCAGTGGCGTTCTTGATGCTCTTACCAAAGGTTGCCCTCCCATTCTTGCCGTGTATTTTTATCTATATAAGCAGTTGTATAGAACGCAGACTATTCATGTCCATGTATTCTTTGTCCTTTGCAGTCTTAGTTTCATTGTATGAGGAGAACAACAAGCCTTCTTCTGCAGTTGAGTAAGTTTGGTAATCGGAAATATTCTGTTTTTGTGTTCCTAATCCAAGTACTTATCAATTTGTTATATAAGAAAAAGGAAGCAGAATAGGTGCTTTTACCCTCACCCCTACAGTAGCTTTTCTACTCGAGCAGCTGAAACCAAGAAGCTAAAAGAAATTCGGAGCTCCTGGCTGGAGCAGGAAGCTGAAATGGGCTTTCGAACCCCAAAGCAGAAGCTATATGGTGGAGCTTATGTTTCTGGTTTTGAAGCTGCTCCTGGATGGAGCTTTTAGCAGACTTGTTTGAAGATGCCATCTCAGTTCTTTCCATCTAAAATACCCTTTTCCAATTGAATCTATTGTTTTGGACAAAAGCTAATTTTGGTTTCCTACTTTAGCGAGAAGCTCTAGGTTTTTTGACTTGTGCTTGTCAAGTAGTGAAAATATTGCGAAAGTTGGTCCAAACGGAGACTTTTTGCAGAATCTTCTGCTTCACAGCAGAAATAAGCTGCTTCTATCAGACATAATAAGAAATGTTTCTTGCAGCTGTACCCAAACACCCATGAGAAATGTGCTTTTTCTAGGAGTCGGTTGCCTTGTATTCCTGATGCAAATTTAAACTCTGTTATCTATCAGGTTCATTCAACAAAAATTAGGTGGTCCGTCAATATCTGAATATGAAAAACTACAAGCTGAGAAATTGGACCTGCAGTTAAGGTACGATGAACTCTTCGCAGCTCACCAAGAAACATGCAGACAGGTAACTAACTCTTAGTTTGGTATGTTATTTAATACTTACTTTCAGTTTCTTCTAAAACATGCTGATTTATGCTGATATTATTGGTATCAATTAGTGGATGCTTTTCTGAATGAAATCAAGCAACATATTTCTAGTGTTAGTTCGATTGTACAAACTCAAAATACGCCCTTTGATGTAGGAGCTCCGACTCTAACGAATAAGCTTAATTATATTCTTCTGTCATGTAAATGCATGCTCAGGGATGACAACAACGTTTCCTCAGCATAAAAAGCTCTTACAACAGCCATTTCCTTTTTTTGTCTAGTAGATTCACAGAGTCTTACTATTTGCTCTACTTCAACTGCGTGCAAATGTGGTCGGCACCTTTTTCTACATGTATTCGGCTATAATAGCTAAATTGATTATATTATTGTTTTTTTTTTTAAGAAATAGGTAGCACGCTACCCGCTTCATTTATTTCATTTAGAAATAAACTTAGCTAGAAATGTGAATCAACTAGGATTCGAATTTGGGACCTCAGGTACCAACCACCAAGCCCTCTGCCACTTGCTTTAGGGACAGTTGGTGATTATATTATTGTTATAGGAGTAAAATGTGCAGCAGTAAATAAAAAACGTGGGTTGAACGCGTACACAGAAGCTAGAACCCCCACTAAACTGTGAGATGGCCCTCAAATTAACGGAAACTTGGTGCTACATTGCTTTTATATTTGCGGTAACTCAGCAAATAACTTAAGAGATGTTTATTGTAAAGTAGTCGCGAAAAATGCATCTGGGAAAGGTAGAATTTCAATTCTTCAGAATTCTAGGATTCGTGAGAGCCAGTTTAAATCCCCTGCCTCGTAATCCTTTCGACTAAACTAGGTCTTAGTGTTAGAATAAGAAAATGAAAGAGAGGTATCTAAATCAAATGCATCTTTTGATTTGGTGTTAAAATCTAAACCCAGTATTTATCCGCGACGAATACTATGCTTACCTCTGCATTTGTTGATTTATGTTGCAGCTTGAGGATCTAAGGAGCTCGAAATATACAGAAAATTGCAAGGAAACAATGAATGGTGGCACCGAAAGAGAGAACTTGTAGAGTGGCCACATTAAGCAATCCAAATGTTTAATTTCTTTGTTGTTGTAATCATCACCAAAAATTGATTTTCCTCTTTTTTTTTTTTGATCCCTTTGGACTACATAGTTTCATCTAAATCTGAGAGGCAATGGATTTCAAATTTGTAGAGGCTAATTTCTTATTTTTAAGTCCAATTAATTGTTTTGCAACAAGATTAATCTCCATGCTGTTTCAAATTAGATGGAACTTTTCTTCTTTTTTAAAAAAAAAAAAAAAAACACTTATTTTGACATTTGAGTAATGGGTTAATTGAATTTACTCATCCATTAGTAACTGGTTTGAGTAGATTCAATCCATCTAATCAAGCCAAACAAAGTTTCAGCATAAATTAATAATTAATATTGAATTTTTTTTCATATTTAAAATTAAACTTTATGTTTGGTAAACTTTCATATAACATCCAACTAAGGTAAAAATTCAAAAACTTTTGTTATTGTAGAAAGCAGAAATAAAATTTTGAAACTGAGTAAACACTAATTTTTTTTAAAAAAGGAAAACAGTTAAAGATGTATTAATTTAATTTTTTTCATAATATTATTATCTAAATAGCAAGTAATTACTACACCTTTAAGAAGTGGAACAGTCCCTTTATTTTATTTTATTTTATTTTATTTTAGAAACTGGACCTTCATGTGAAAAGCGTTTTATTCCTACCAAATGTCACACTAACTAAACAACTCCTTTTTTTTTCCTTTTTTAACAAGTTTGGGGTGTATCTTAGAAATTTTAAAAATCATTTATAAGTTTTTTTTTTTAACTTCTCAGATAATTTTAAAATTTTGTTTAATTTTTAAATTTTCTTTATATAAAGTTTCAAATTTTATGTTTTAATTGCGGTATTAGTCTTATCTTTTATCTTTTAAGCATACTTTATTCTTTAAATTTGATGTTTATAGATAAAGTTCACAAAGATTACTACACCAGAATAAAAAACTTAACAAAAGCTCTTATTAAAGAAATAAAAATTAAGATTTCATAAATAAATTACATATAAAAACTAAAATTTAGGATTTTCTTAGAAACTTTCTCAAAAATTGGAAACGTCTACATAAATTACTCTAGAAATTTTAACAAAAATAGAGATTAAATAAATAAATAAATAGGAAAATAATACTATTATTAATGAGCTTATTAAATGTTCCGTATTTGTGATTATCCACATATATTCCTTGCACCTCGTTCACCACGTCACCGTGAACCATCACCACCTCTACCGTCCATTCTATCGTCTTTTGGTCGGCCTACGGATGACGTGGTCAACCTGGTTCACAGTTTGTTTCCACTCAATGATTAATTAATTTATTTTTTAAGCATAATGAGGCGACACCCACGAAGAGTTAGCAAAGGAGTAAATTTTTTTTAAAAAAAAAAAGGCGAAAAAAAGGAGAAAAAGTCGGAGGGTTCTCCCTCCGCAGTGTCAAAAAAAAAATTGGAAAAAAAAAATGGGTGAGTTCTCTCGCTTCAATCGACAAATTTTTCCCTATTTACTCTAATTATCCTAATTTTTACTCTTATCTCTGGTATTTTCCCCCTTTTTTGGGGATTTTTCCATGTTTAAAATCTCATCAATTACTCACTAGTTAGGCATTCTCAGAATTTGCTTTTATTTTTTTTGTTAATTTAATCAATTTGGGTGTGCGCCATTATTGCTGCATATAAGGTAGTGCGATGGGATTTGAATCGAATTATAGAGTAATTACTGTTAAATTTGTAGTGAGTAATTCGTTTTGGTCGAAGATACAACCTATTTCAGGTAATTTTGAGGCTACATTGTAGCATAAGAGATTATGTATTTGTAGTTATTATTATTTGTTAATCTTATGAGTTTTTTTATTTTTTATTTTTGGTTGTGTTTTTAAGTTTCAGGATTCATTTGTGAAACAACCGATATTAGTAAATTTTATGCTTCTAGAGGACAATGTTTTAATATATAATTTGCTTTCTATTAAACACTCCTCAGTTGTAGCTCTTAGAAAATCAAATGGGTAGAGGTTTTGTTTATAATTATATATGTATATATTGAAATAGAGGATGGACCTAGTAGGATTTGAAGTGTAATGTCATGTGAAAATCATAGCTTAATTTCGTAGAGAACAGCGTTTTGATATTTTATGGTCGATGTTTATCAGAGTGGTGGCGAGGAGAAAATTTGTCTATCTTGGCGTAAGTCCTTTTTCAGGCCTCTTGCGGAAACATAGTATAACGGAAAATAACAATTACTGAAAAGCACTTCTCTAGGACAAAATGATTTTCGTATTACTGTAAAGCATGCAAAATGCTATGTACTGATATTGGAGAGCTTCGAAATGATGCTGTTCAGTGGAAAATTTGTTCTCGGTGCCATAAATGCTCGATGGTCAAGTTTAATTGGTCGAGATGTACCCCTCATAACTGTGAAATCATAGACTAAAGAGTAAAGATATATTAAGCTATTTGACTTTCTTTATTAAGGGCTGTAAAACTTAATCTGGACCAACTGTTGGTGCTGATGTTTTAATTACATATATGGTTACAAGTTTAAGCGTAAAGTAGAGTAAAATACTTAAGCACCTTTTTCATTTACATATTTGTGGAATAGCATGACTCTCATGTAGAATACAATCCAAAGGAGAAAAGGCGTTTACGCAACTTCCTTTTATTTTTTCCAGTGTTTATATGGTCCCTTGCAAAGAAAATAAATGTTAGATGACAGATATGGTTTGAGTGCTACATCGCAGTATTTTAGTATAACGGAGGTTTTATTTTCACCACTATAAGTATGATTTTAAGACATTTATCTTTCTTATGTTCTAAAGGTTAATGCAAGATCATTGATATATCAGTTGAATGGATTGAAATGTATCTTGAAAAATTAACTGTGCGCTAAATTTTTGGCTTCTAATTGCACCGAGGACCCATCTAAGTTTTCTTGGTTCTTAGTTCTTACCTGATATCTATGTTCCATGTCCTCGTAGTTTTAATTTATGATTCGATTCATACTCTTTTGATCATTTGATCATAAGTATCTACCTACATAACATTCCATGTGAGAATTTATACTTCGTTTAATGTGTTTTTTTTCTTGCATTGCTTTATGATCATAACGTTTTTAGTAACCTCATATGAATTTCTAGCAGATGTCTATCGTGATAGACATAAAAGAATGAAAATCCAACACGAGGAAAAGGCCAACACTTCCATGTCTAAGGTTTCAGCTTTTAAATCTACTTTCGGGAGCAAAGAAGTAAATACTGGATCAGTTATAGATTACTCAAATCCTTTTGCCTTGCCCAATGTATTGGAAAGTTTAGATGATGGGAAATATGGGAGTGTAACCAAAGAGTTCGAAGCTCTTCGTGCTCAGAGAATTCAGGTGATCAATTTCCTATCTGGATTACAACAATCTTGTGGGAATTCCTCCCACAATGGTTTAAATGGTTCAAAATTGGCCAATATCATTGATCTTGACGATGACCACGATGCCAATTCTGGTCCTAAGTTGCATGAGAACTTATCAGACTCTAGAGACGGCCCTAAGGATTTTTGTGTTAAAAGGACAGAAGAAAATGATATTGAATCGCCCATAATTATTGATTCAGATGAAGAAGATGGGAGCCGTCAAGAAGGAAGCAAAAATCCTGTGCATCCTGAAAATCGGACCTTGGACTTTCGATCGTGGCTGGAAAGAAGTATATATGAGCGTGTAAAACAAGTCAAGATGATGGGACAAGCTGCTAATGATTACAAGTTCGATCAGACAAATTTGAACTTAGTAGGGCAAACTGCTTCGGAAGCAAGCTGTGAACCATCCATTCAATATCAAATGGTTGTTCTACAGAAAATGCCCGAAAACGATCGACTTCAGGATGTTGCGGTAGGCAATCAGTACTTTTCTATTATAATTATCTCTGTTCTTCTGCCAGCCCATCCTGCATTACACTTCATAGTTAATTAATGTATTCCCTCAAATTTGACATTTGTTTTGATATCATCCTCATAGTTTCAGTTTTAATAGTTTTATCCTGAAATTTTTTTTCCGAATAATAATTTAGTCCTGCTAATCTATCATTTAGAAAAGGTTGCCGCATCGGCATCATAGTTAGGCTTTGCCTTGTTATTTGTTAAACTTGAAACTTAATGAACAAAATTGAGATTGGCGTCAAACTTCAAGGACTGCATTGTTAGAAATGAAACTTTAAGATGGAATTCAATTCAAATCAAATCAAATTTTAAAGTCTAAATTGTTTCAATAGAAACATTGAGGACAGAAATGAAATCTGGATCAAACTTCAGGGAGTAAATTTGTTATTGGACCATACATATTACATGAAGCGTGAATCTTTGGTTATAACATCACAGTCTAGGATGATGCTTACCGACTCATTTCAATTGAAAGATAAGTACTTTACTTATGAGATTATGGTTATTGTGCTTTGTAGAGCGAAACTCATATGGAGAAGAGTGAAAAACAAGTTGGTGAAGCTCTTAATTATGAAAAGAATGAACCGAGAAGTTCTGATGCAAATTCGAATGATATATCATTGCCGGGTATGGAGGAGCACTCACCTACCACAAATGGCAGCCAAGTTGATGAAAATGAAGCATTGGAAAGTGATGGTTTAGAAGATCTCTGGAAAGACATGTCAGTGGCTATGGAATGTTCGAAGGTAATTACTATAAATATGCTATATGCGTCTTGTACTGGCTGCATTTCTAGTTAGTTGTTAGCTTAGTGATTCTGATTCTGTATCTTATTCTCGTTGTAATCAACATAGTGTACGGATTTTGACCATTGTATAATTGGGTGTTTTGAAACGAAATCTGGAATTTCCTGTTCTATATCTTTCTATCTTGTATTAGAGACGTGAAAGGAGGCATTATTAGACTTAGCTTGCATTATGGCTGTTGGATACCGAAAAGGGAGTAAGGAAAAGTAATTATCTCAGCTATTGTCTCAGGTAAGGTTTCACTGGGTGTATTGGTATGTCAAAATGTGTGAAAATTGGTAGGGTATTTTGGACCCCTTGGAACCAAATTACCAAAGAAAATGACCTGTATAAACATACCTGAGAGGTTAGCATTAGTTTGTGACCCATATCTTTGATTAAGGTCACGCTTAATAGGTAGTTCAAAATAGACCAAATTTTGTATCAAAATCTCTGATACTACAAGATGAAACTGGGGCAATGACAACTCGGTTTTAAGTTGATCACAAGGCATAACTCTATGCAGTCTATCTATTTTATTTCAGGCATGTAGTCGGCTTAAATGAATTCTTCTCGAGATTTAGTATTTGATAACATCATTATTTGTAATTGAATTCTTCTGTTTCTAATA
This sequence comes from Ananas comosus, assembly GCF_001540865.1. Classification (NCBI taxonomy): domain Eukaryota; kingdom Viridiplantae; phylum Streptophyta; class Magnoliopsida; order Poales; family Bromeliaceae; genus Ananas; species Ananas comosus. The sequence continues at coordinate 4,086,184 of NC_033624.1, forward strand.
AGCCTAGTGAAGGGCAAGTTCGTTGTATTTAGGTGCTTTTATATTTGTATGTATCCCTACAAAATTATCTATTTATGTATATACCCTTGTAAAATTTGAACTCTACTTGAATTGGTTGATTCTTTTTCAGCTTAGTTATAATGATTTGATGATCTTATATTACAATACTAGATTGCTGCATCAGATGAGCCATGTTTTGTAGAACAACAAGAAGAGTGCAATCATTCTTATGTGCTTGAGGATGATCTGGGCCTTGTTTGCCGTATTTGTGGAGTTATTGAGAAAAGCATAGAGACGATATTTGATTACCAATGGACAAAGGTATTGATTTGTGAGCCTGGTATCTCAAGTCATGTTTCTTTTCTCTCTCTTAAAATTCTGTCCATATGTTCTCAAGTGTGTTTTTCTGTAATCTTGTCTACAAGATTGGTGGAATTGTTTCTATTGACAATAAATTTCTTGAAAATGATACTTCAGATTTTATTAAATTACGCTTTTAACTCAGCAGAAACCAAATTTTCCTCAAATGAATCTTCGATTCAATCGGAATCTTTTTAAATCATTGCTGTTCAAGTATTTTATTCACCAAATGCTCTACAAAGAGGTGGCTGCAATTCAAAGTAGAAGCCAAAGCTAGGTCAAATGAGCACGCAGGGGAAGAAGAAGAAAAATGTTGGGTGGAAGTATCGAGAAAGGCATGATAGTTAGATTGAAACTGTACCAATTTTGTCGTAAGGACTACAATTTATTTCAATTGTATATGCTTTTTTTTAACTCAATAACTTTTTTTTCCTCATTGGCTGTGTTTCTTTTTATTCGCATAGAGGAATACAAGCGTCGCCCCTGAAGTTGCTTCACAAGTTCACATTATTCTGAACTATCTTATGAATTTCCTCTTTCTTTGTTCATCTTCATGTTACTTGATTTCAGTATATACTCTTCAAGGAACTAGATATTAATATTTCTTAACTGGGTGTTAGTCAGATTAATCATCAGCAGTTAATTTTAAAAAATTTCAGAAGTGAAATTATAACATATGTGACCATTTTAATTGTTGTTTCTTCTCTATTACCAGGGAACCCGTGCAGCAAGAGCTTATATGACTGCTCCTCGATTATCCAATGATGCAGATAACGATGTTGAATATAATGAACTAAAGCCCTCAGATGATAATATGATATTAGAAGACATTGCTCTTCATCCAAGACATTTGAAGCAAATAAAGCCACATCAATTAGAAGGCTTCAATTTCTTGGTCAAAAACCTATTGGCCGATAAACCCGGCGGTTGCATTCTAGCTCACGCACCTGGCTCAGGGAAGACCTTCATGCTCATTTCCTTTATCCAGAGCTTTCTTGCAAAATACCCCTTCGCAAGACCTCTAATTATTCTTCCTAAAGGTATATTACCTACATGGAAAAAGGAATTTCGGCGGTGGCAAGTGGAGGACATCCCTTTGTATGATTTCTACTCGGCTAATGCGAATAATCGATCGGAGCAGTTGGAGGTGTTAAACCATTGGCAAGAAAGTAAAAGCATTTTACTGCTGGGTTATAAGCAGTTTACGAATATTATATGCGGGGGTGCAAATAGCAAAGTTGCAGCTGCATGCAAAGAGAGGCTTCTTAAGGTCCCCGGCCTTTTGATCCTTGATGAAGGGCACACTCCAAGAAATGAGGACACCCATGTATTGGACTCGCTAGCAAAAATCCAGACCCGTCGAAAAGTTGTTCTTTCAGGAACCTTATTTCAAAACCACGTGAAAGAAGTTTTTAATATACTAAACCTTGTTCGTCCGAAGTTTCTAAAAATGGAATTTGCTCGATCTATCGTGAAGCGGGTCCTTAGTAGGGTTTCCATATCAGGTAATAGGAGGGTAAACAAAGGCACGGTGGATGGTATGTTCTATGATTTGGTGGAGGAAACCTTGCAAAATGATGATGGCTTTAAAAGGAAAGCCACGGTGATACAAGACTTGAGAGAATTAACGAAAAATGTTCTTCATTACTATAAAGGCGACTTTTTGGACGAGCTCCCTGGGCTGGTTGACTTTACTGTTCTTTTGAATCTAAGCCCTGCTCAGAAAGAAATTGTTCGAAAGTTACCGAAATATGAAAAATTCAAAAGAAACGCTGTTGGGACAGCTCTCTACATTCATCCTCGCCTCTCTGACATCTCGGTAGTAGCTGCTGGCGAAAGGGCTTGTACATTTAACGATGCAAAGATCGACAGTTTGATTGATTCGATGAATTTAAGAGATGGGGTGAAAACAAAATTTTTTCTTAACATTTTGTCTCTTTCTGCTTCTGCTGGAGAGAAGCTCCTTGCTTTTAGTCAATATATTCTACCGCTAAAATTTTTGGAAAGGGTAGTGGTTAAAACAAAAGGGTGGCTTGTCGGAAGGGAAATTTTCATGATTTCTGGCGATTCGAGCTCTGAAAGTAGGGAAAGATCGATGGACCAGTTCAACAATTCCCCTGATGCGAAGGTTCTTTTCGGTTCAATTAAGGCTTGTGGTGAGGGAATTTCCCTCGTTGGTGCTTCCAGGGTTTTGATTCTAGATGTCCATTTAAACCCCTCTGTTACTCGTCAAGCTATAGGGCGGGCTTTCCGACCAGGACAAGGGAAGAAAGTGTATGTTTATAGGTTGGTGGCCGCCGACTCGCCAGAAGAGAATGATCATAAGACCTCTTTCAGGAAGGAGCTAATCGCGAAAATGTGGTTCGAGTGGAGCGAGTATTGTAGTAATCAGGAGTTTGAGTTGGGTGAGGTTGATATTAGCAGCTGTCAAGATATGTTCCTGGAAAGTTCCGTGTTAGGACAAGATGTCAAGGCCTTGTACAGAAGGTTAGTGACTTCCAATTCCTACTCTGATTGGTGTACAGAATGAACTTTTTGATGCTGTATGTGAATTAACCATTATCTGATTGGTATTTTTTCTTTTCTTTCTTTTTCTTTTTTTTTTTTCTAACAGGTGATTTTGTGGCTTATGATCGCGAATCATTGAGCTAACTGAAGATACCCAACTCATTTTAGTACGAGATTCTCCATAAAATATTTAGTTTGAATTAAAATACTTATTCTCTGTATCTTTCTTTTCATAGCATAAAGGCATCTGTTTTTCTTTTACAGGTTTTGCAGTATATATATAGAGAGAGACAGAGAAAGCTGAAAAACTGGAGGTTTTTCTACATCCATCCAAAACATACTCAAAAATGCTCAAGGTGACATATTTGTAAATGGTCGAATTTTTTGTCTTCGTATCAACTGAACAGCCATTAGAAAGCGAAACTTTGGCACTAGTATAGTCTCCTAACAAAAATCAATATATGTAATTACTTGACTAGTTTCGGAGTTGTTTTGTTGCTCTTTCCTCAAAACTCAAATACATCTGTATAGAAGTTTTCTACCAAGGAAAGCCTCTTATAGATTTTTCTTTTTTATTTACTTAATAGTTAATACTATCGAAATGTCTTTTGTGATTGTTTTGGAAAACCATCAAATCGAATAGAAGGCACATATCTGAACAAGAATCTTAATAGTTAGTCATCTAGAGAAAATTTTCTGTCACGTATTGAACTTAAAAAGGATTCTGCCTTTCTCTGCCAACTTACTACAGAAAAGTAGGAAGAAAAACAAAAAACAAAAAACAAAACAAAACAAAATGAAACAAAACCAGGCGGTGAGATGATGTCGTATTCCTCTAATAGGGCATTGTTTTTCTTCCCTTGGGTCTTTGTTTCAGTGATGTAAGAGATGTTGAAAAGGTTTTGAAGCAACAAAGTTTTTCGGATGGGCTGATTTGTGTATGATGGTGATGTGCGTCTCCTTGATTTCGGTTAACATAGTTTTTGGATGTGGTTGATTCGTGCGTGATGGTGATGATGATGGTGATGGTGATGTGTGTCTGCTTGATTTTGGTTTTGATTTGTGTTGTTTCTCAGAATCAGACAGATAGGGACATTGTTGCTGGGTGTCATCTATCACTCACAAAGCCTTACTTTTTTTTTCCAATCTCCCTGATGTTATGGATAGTCCCTGTACCATCCTGATACTGCCAATTGGCTCCAGAACTTTGTTACTTGAATCCGATGATACTTATTATACGTTGATTTCTTAACTTTCACATGTATTACACTTTAATCTAATAAAATGACGTCCTTTTTTTTTTTTTTTGTAAAACGACTTGCTTGTTTTAGTTTATTTTAGCGTGGTTTAAGAGACTGTTGTGCGATTAGAAGTCATTCTCTTATCTTAATGATCATAGCTTGGAAGTGCAATATATGTAAAATATTTAAAAATTAAGGTGTTTGAGTGAAAAGTATTAGGGCATGTTCCAATAGCTTCTTGTTGCTCCAAACAAGAGCAAAAGCACCAAATTTGAGATTTCATCTTCCGGTTTTAGAACTTCTATTTTAACTTCTTGTTAATGTAAAATTATTTTGCTTTTTGTTAACCAAACGTTTGGCTACTGCTTTTTTCTGCTCGAAAAGTTATTTCATAAGACAAATTAGACATACACTAGATCATAGTTTCGAACATTCTGAGAATCACTACACCCAAAACCAAGTGAAGCAACAATTTTAATGTAAAAAAAAAATTTAGAGCCTAATTTGAGGACACAGTTCATACGGAGTAATGCAAAAATATCAACTCCAATAATCAACTCTTGATATTCAGGTAGAAAGATGAAATCTAAAACCACCAGGATATTATCATTAAACTTTATGAGTCTAAAATGCAGAAAAGTCCCTACAAATATCATGATTTTCACATTGCTCGCCCTTGAAAGGCAAATTGTGATGCTTAGACTCTTGATAGGATTGTATTAGTTCTTGCAAACAACCACTCATTGCATTCATATAAAGCATTATAATACTTACTAGAAACTTAATAGAAAATGCCTCACAAGTCACATGGTAAATAAAAATAAATGCATGCAACATATAGAAATAAAGAAGGGGTTATCCTCACATCAGAAACTTCCTACTGCCCCATTTTTTGAAATCACCATTCAATACCCCATGAGCATCATGAACCCTTTCATGTAGAGAGAGAGAGAGAGAGAGAGAGAGAGAGAAAGGTAGTATAAATACATTTGTAATATATTACATTAACTCTTACCTTTACAAGATGATTCTCAAATCATATACTTTTACATGTATATATATATACTATCTTTACAACATGTTTTGGCCTATTTTACCCCAACCTTCTAACTTAATATATTACAAATGTATTTATACTACCTTTCCTCTATCTATAGCAATTGGCAACTACAAACTTCATGCTCTTTAGGCATGTTATTCCCACATCCAAAATATCCAATTCTACCTTCTTTATCTTTATGGATACATATATTCAAATAGAGCTTTCAAGCCACAAAATCATGCAATAAAGGCGAGGGCTCGAACCTTTGCCTTTGATCCATCGGATTCATAGAATCGAATTCCGATGAGCCAACTCCGATTTGAGGCGCATTGCCATAGATATCTTCACCCCTGACCTCCGAGAAAGCCTCCTGAGTGTTCGGAACGTGAAGTGCGCCATCAAAATGCTGCAACCCCAATGTGAGAGACACACTGCCATTCCCATAATTTCCCAAACTAGCCAAGTTTCCCAAATTAGCCATTTGGTAGGCCATGAACCTCCCGCTCTCGTTGGGCTTCTGGCCCACGGCGTCGTGAAGGAGCCCGCTGTCCCTTTCGCTAAGCCTTTGATCCTTTAACATGAGATTCATGAAGGAATCGTCCGCAGTTGTCTCACTTGGAAACCCGATTGCGGCACCACCCATGTCTATTTCGGAATTGTTGGTTTTGGACTCGTTGAATTGGCTTGTCTGGCCTCTTTCGGTCGCAGAGCTCTTCAGGTCCTCTCTCTCTTCAGACGACCCAATCTCGTCTTTACTTCTTGGTACATTGTCCGAGGAAGAGTTTGAGTCCATCTCGGCATCGCCAGTTTCTTCTTTGTACATGTCCTCTATCATCGGTTTCCAAAGACGAACACGAGCATTTATAAACCAGTTTGAGATCTGGATGAATAGAGAGAAAGCAAGAAAGTGAGAAAAATGTCGAGATTGGTGCTATCAGCCATGGTTCACCTTCTTTCTCCTCTCAAAATTGACCGCATGCGGGTGATCGAAGTAGCGGGTACCGACTAAAGAAAAAGTAGTTTACCGCCACTAAGTTTTAGGGCGTGTTTGGTAAACTTGAACTGGGATATGAAAAAGTGGAGTTCAAGGAAGTGAGAAATTATAAAGTTTGGATAAGTGGTACGAAGTGGGAGTTTTAGAGGACCTCACGTGGGACGAACCTTAATATGCTCACATGAGCTCTCCACTTCGCCCAATCCCCGGGCGATGTCGAGTTCCGGGAACTCGCATGATCGATGGAACGCACTTCAATAATAACAAACAGTTCCCAAACTAACTCATCACAGTCACTTCATTTTCGAAAAATAAGGATAGACCTATTACACACTCAATGATGGACTACTCGATATTGTAACAGTTATACTGAGGCCACAAGAAATAATATTTTACCATGCAAAATTACACGCTATTGTTATTCGAATATTTCGATATCTTGTGAAGCAAATGGCATTTTCGTTTTCCGACAAATCTATAAATTTTACTCTTGGTAAGGTTTTTCACAATAAAAAAAAAAAAAACTTTTTATGAAGATATGTCAAAGAAAAATTAGAGTACCTGACTCCTTGTTAAGCCAGTTTGTCTTGCTAGCATTATCTTCTCAGAATCTTTTGGATAACTGCAAAAAATGTTAGAAAAAAATATGTATGTATAAGAGATTGGAATAAATATAAGAAACTAAGAAAAAATTATTATTTTACCGATGTATCCCTGCAAAATCTGTATTTTTACATATTGCCATCAAGAACTCACTTTCTTACAGATATACACACCAGATTGGAAAATATATATTACCATAAACAGAAAAAGAGTAATGCGTATACAACCATCCAAAATTATCTATTTATGAATATATCCCTATAACAATTGAATTATTATCAACGCCCTTTCAACGATTCAAGTTCCTTCGTTCCATTACTTCCCAAGTTAATACAAGGATACTTTTGCAAAAAATTCCATATGAAAATATACAATTTACCAAGTATGAATGTAATTATTTTGTAGGCATGTATACATAAAAGTCCCTATAAAGTATATCACAAAAAAGCGAAACTGGTTTCGAAGAAAGCAACGTACAAGAAGAAAGTGTTCAAAACGCAAAGCGCATAAAAGCAAAACAGAGCTTCAATACAAAATCATTAATGGGAGATTCGTAGATTCCACTGAGAAATGCTCATCAGGGACTTTTATGAAAGAAATACTCGAAAAACTAAAGGAACTAAAAGATGACAAGTTGGGGGCTATTTGAAAAATATAAGAGAAACCAGAGGCCCAAAATTCAGATAATTATATGTTGCTGAGAAGCTGCAATTTCAAGGGTTTTGCATGAAAATTGAGACTCTGCAGCAGGCACATACTTAAATAGAAGGTTCAGAAGAAAGCAACGTACGGATGAAGGAAATGTTCGAAAAGCCAAGCGCGTAGAATTGAAACCGAGTTTTCCGGTAGCCCTCTCTGAGGTCTCCATGCATTTTGGTGAATCATTCCGAATTGTTGAACTGCTCTCTGTTGCCTCAACTGCTGATCGATATAACGAAGGCGAGTCAATCCACCCCCTTTGCTAGCGGAACTCTCTTCTTCGCCAAGGCCTTTTCGAATAGATCGAATTTGATCATTAATAGTATCTTTGAGACAGCGGAAGTGTCGTGAAATTGTTTGAAGAGCAACAGCTGTATATGGCTTAGCAGATCCAGAACCAGCTATTACATCAAAAGATGAAACTACAATTTGCATTTGGTGGTAGTAGTGTTTATATCTCCTATCAACCTGCAAAAGTTGTGAAAAATGGGGTCAAAATGAAGTTTAAGTTGAAAATATACTCGAACTTCATACAAAATGAAATACCATTTATACGCATCATTGAATTGCAAACAGTTCCAGGCAAACTCCACACTTAATCAACATATTCTAAGGAGTCATAGGCTTATATAATTAAAGTGATAGAAAGGAAGTCATGACATGAGCTGATTTGTTCGCAAAAGACTCTAGAAAGTGAATTCCACAATAATAATATCATCAGATTGGGTATATCATGATTTGAAATTTTTTTTTTTCGTATTCTGTGATATTCTTTTTAAATAAGTTTACTTACAAACCTAAAGCAACTTTCTACTATTTGCTTATACAAGTACTTTGTTTATTGGATTTGTCTTTCGGAGAGTTTAATGTCCAGGTTTAATAGAACAGAGCATTTAGTCTGCCAGCAGACAGAATCCCTAATTCATCGATACACATTAAAAGTGACAGAAAATTGATTTGGTCTAGATAAGAAGATACAAATACTAAATTTGATTTGACCAAGTGTTTAAAAATCACTAACAAATATTCACTTCCCTTTTATCATTGCCCTTTTATTGTTATTTGTTATGCGAGTCGTCATCATGCACTGATTTCCCGATACTCACCCATAAATTATTTTATCTCATCAAAACTCTCATGCAACAGCGCACTGGTTCTTTGTCCTTCCCCCTTATTCATCGATCATAAAAGACTTATTAGCTCCTATGACTCAAGCAAGTTCATTTCTTTTACAATGGACTAGTGCTTACGCTCTATCTCCGCAACTCTTCTTCTCTCCAGGTTTTAAGACCCACCGAAAGCCCAAGCTACATTGAATTCGCTTCTTTCATTTAATAATAAAGACTATCCCGCGGACTGTACTTGTACTTTAGGAAAAGAACTAAAATAGGAGTTAACTATCTTACGCCAAATACAATTAAAACGTAGCTTTTAAGCCGCAAACAACTCCTGAACTACGAGAGCTTTATATTCTCTTCACAGTACAGAAACCTCTGTGCTAACTTTTAAATTATATGAAAGGCTAATTAGGGGTTCGCCAAAGAACTTTTAAATTATATGAGTAAAGGAAAAGCTGAAAATAACTATTGACGGTGGTAAAATAAAAAAAATCCTGACCATTTTTTGACGGTGGTAAAAGAAAAAAAAATCCCGACCATTAATGGAAAACAAAGCAACGGATTTTCGTAAATAAAAAAATATAGAGATTTGTTTTTTGCTTTTCCTGTTTGAACGTGTCGTAAGGTAAGAATATCCAACTAAAATCTCATGTAGTATATGAGATAGCCAAAAGTCTAATCAGCTTCAAGGCACATACAACAATACTTCATTTTTTTAATGTGCGACCAAAACAATAAGGACAAATCCAATGAATCAAACCCATCCAAGATGGTAATTGCTGAGTTTAATTTAGCTAGAGAATACTAGAGGATCTACAAACTTTACCGGAAGAAATTATTGCCTGGACTTATCTCACAACATCAGCGGTGGACCATACAGTTGATCTGCCCTCTAAATTTTAAGATTATCGTTCTCTAAAAGTGGAGGAGATCGAAAGTAGATATGAATAGAGGAAAATCAACTGAACGGCCCATGACAAATGTGGTGAAACATATCCAGGCAACAGTTTCCTCTTTCACACTGCTTCGTTTAATGCGACGAAAATTAAGGTAGCATTATTGAATTACTAAATCTCGATTATATAAAAAAAACCTAGACTTGAAGGGCATTAATGTGCACCTGATCCAGCATAGCCAAAAGCTTCGTCAGCTTGTTCTGAAGCTCCTGTCTTTCAGAGGGAGACAACTCATTAGACTGCGCATTCTGCTCACGGGAATTAGAAGAAATTCCGTCGCTTTTCGATGCGCCGTCCGATTCTTTGCAATCCCCGACTCCGGCTGAATTGTTATTCGCATTCTGGTTCTTATCCACCTTCTGTTTCAAGTCCTTTCGAACATTCACAACCTCGTCGAGCAATTCTTGCGCCGCCTTAAGATACTTCGAATTAGAGATCGTGCGAGAGACTTCCGAATGCATGAATTTCGATCGAGCGTCGTCGTCTCCATGCGGCCCATAAATTCCACCGTTCACCATAGCATACTGAAAAGGAGGCGCCATAATATGCGTTCCGAGGCTAAGCGACAACCCCTGACCATGAACCGGAGGGAAATTCGCCTGCTGCAAAGGTAAGTTTTGACCGTTCAATATACCAAAGTTTAGCTGCATCCCCAGATGGGTCTCGTCGGCGATAGGGTTAGGGTTCTGAATGAGATCGCCGACGCCGTTCTGCGACGCGCCGATCATTTGCATGAACATCTCGTTCCTCCCGTCCTTTAAATCGCTGTAAGACGAATCTTGCGAAGTCGCGGCTGGGGCGATTCCTGTAAACTCCGGAAATGCGCCTGAAGACGGATGGTTTAGATAAAGCAGGTTCCCCATGATCGATTGCGAGGGGTAGGGTTCACTCCCGGCGTCCCGCGAACAAAGGGCCGGCATTTCCCGTTGGTTGGCGGCGCCCGAGAAGTAAGTGGCCATCCAATCCTCGATTTATTTCAGATGTTCCGAGATAAGCGCATCAAGCAACTGAATTTCTTGATATGAACATAATACGGCTGCAAGAGGTCAGATGGTTCGAGAAGAATATGAAATTTTTTTCATCAAAAATACAAACTTAAGTACGAAAATCAATCGTATCAAGAAACTAGGATTATTACACATCGAGGAAGAACCATGCTAATGTTTGAATTTCTCGGAGATTTCGGGCTTACCTTTGATCAACCGATGCAACGTGAATCGCCGGTATCACCTACAGCGTCAAGATTATTCTAACAACTCCTGATTTTGGAACAAGTGCTTCTCACCAGTCACCACCAAGCTGGATAGCAAATCAAATTCAAATCCTCTTAGCATAAAATAGATTGATGGTTTATCTCAAAAACAACAAAAAAACCAAAAAAAAATTCTGCAACTAATCCCTATCTTCCTATTTTCTTTCCCTTGACATGGAAAATCATATGAAATTCCAAAAAAAAAAAAAAAAAAAAACTCATAGCCCTAATCCACCAACTTACCTAAATACCCCAACAAACCCAACAACCCAGCATAAGAAAACCCTTGAAGCAATCCCCAACAATTTCTTACACTAAAAATCATTGATTTCTCTCTCTCTCTCTCTCTCTCTCTCTCTTCTTTTTCTTTTTTCAAGAACCTATCATCATGCACACAAAATAAGAAGATGCCACCCAAAACCCTAAAAAATAAACCCAACAACAACAACAACAACAACAACAACAACAACAAAAAAAATCTTTTTTTTTGTTGGGGGGGGGAGGCTTCTTGAGCTGAAAATCAATCAATGATTGAGCTGATAACTACCTCAAGCAAAGGGTTGATTGAAAATTTAAAATAGCAAGAAAAAGAAAAAGAAAAGGTAGGTGAAAGAAAGAGAAAAAGAATGAGAATAAGGGGGGGAATAAATAGTTGGGGGAGGATAAAGGATAGGATAGGGATATCAACAAAAAAAAAAAAAAAAAAACAATTATTTATGAACTGCTAGTATAAGAATAGTGATAGTTTGATGGGTAACAGAAGAGAGAGAGAGAGAGAGAGAGAGAGAGAGGGATTAAAAAAAAACAAAAAAGGGATGGATTACCTGGCAGCAGAGGGGGGGAGGGGGGGAGGGAAGGCTATGGTTATGCTATCCTGATGGGGGGCAGGAAAGCAGGAATTTTTATAACAGCAGCTGCTGATCTTCTGATGGCAGTCTTCCCTCCCTCCACACACACACACACACACACACCTTCTTCTCCCAATACGGTGACAATCTGATCTTGAGATGTACAAAGAAAAACAAAAAGAAAATGAAAGAAAGCTCCCCCCCTCTCTCAGTCTCTCTCTCTCTAGAATATAATAATAATATCCACAAATATAATATTAATTTTATGATATAATATAATATGATGAGTTGTACTAAAGTATAAATCATTTTGTACTCATAAATTTTTGACTATGTTAATTCATACTATTCAATCAAATAACCACTCAATCCTAAAAAGTTACTATAATTCTAATCGGAAATCGCTATCATCCTAACCGCGCATTGTTTCATCCAACGGTTAAAAATTTACAAGTACAAAAAAATCTATACTCATAAAAATATAATAATAACAATAATATAATATAATATTATATATAAAAAATATATATTATATATATATATCCAATATCTCCCTTGTTTTGTGTGAAAAGTAACCACCATTTTGGTGGGAGTTTTTTAATTTTTAATTTTTATTTTTTTATTACTTTTCCCTCCTCTTCGTGCCTGCACCATTAAATTGGCAATTTTTCAGTTTTGTCCCTGTGAAGTTATGTATTTGATATTTAATCCATTGGAGAAGTAAATATATAATATACAAGAGAGAGAGTATGTATCTACCTGAATATTTTTAGCAAAGAGGACTTTAAAAACGCATAGAAAAATTTTCAATAAAAATATTAGAAATTAAGTAGTCATTTTACTAAAATAACGAAGCTTTCGTGTTGTTTAATAAAATATTATCTGAACAGTATTATTAGAAAATATAGTAAATTGGGTATTCTTCTAATAATATTATATGTTTACTTCAAAATAAGAAGACTAAATTAGAGCCTTTTGAAAGCTCCAAATTTTATATCCGTGTCTTATTACAGCAAAAATTTAGATATTTTTATTGTCAAATATTCTAATAAAAACTATTACAATTAAAAGGAAAAATAAAAGTGAGATTGGGGAAACTCTTTTTTAAAGTTAAAAATTTATATAATGTCCGTAGTAAACACCTTATAAATAATGATTAGAAAATCATGTAGCTCACGAGGGATGCATATATAAATTTTGTTCTTGGAGCCTATAATTGTGCAAATCACAACCTCCAGGGTTGTTTTTGCAAAAACCCTAACCTCTTAATAATATCTTCTAAATTAATCTCCCATTCTTTATAATCTCCCACTTTTCACTTTTCCCTTCACCAATTTAACAATCTTCAAAAAGAAAAAAGAAAAAAAAAAAAACTATATTTTTAGGCACGTGACACCACTCTCTCCTTAGTGCTTAATAATAATAATAATAAATTTAATTAATCCTTAACATCTCTCTCTCTATAGAAAGTTACAGTTATTTTACACGAAAATAATAGCGCATCTGATCGCGTGTACTTTCGCATTGCAACATAAGATACACTAACAGAAAATTAAAAATTAAAAAAAAAATCATTCACTATAAAATTATCATTTTATTGCGATTAGGCTCTTTACAATCCCCCATATGAAACAATATAATCGATTTAGGTCCTGTTTAGATGCATGCATATCTTATTCGTTATATTTTCTTAATTTATTCAAAAATATTAACATAAAATGCAAAAATATATTCGACTTTCAAATTTTTTTTTTCAGAATAAAATAAATCGTCTCGTAAGTGAAATATGCTATCTTATTTTAAATCATGAATTGTAAAACATCTGAAGAAGTGAAAATCAAACTCTCGTTAGCTATAATCATATTAAAATATGTCATATCAAATATGTTATCGTTGGATAACTTTTTTCTTGTGTTCAAACATGATCTTCGAGTATATCTTATGCGGTGCAACTATTACAATATGGACTTTTTCTTTTCGCTCTCTCTCTCTCTCTCTCTCTCTCTCTCTCTCTCTCTCTCTCTTAGTCTTTGTGTGTGTGTGTGTGTGTGTGTTTTACCTCTCTTCAAATCCAAGCATGGGTGCATCCTCTATGGACAAGTGTGATTTGGTGCAGTGTCTGAATATGCCTCCATCTCCTAACAACCAGTTGGTGGACCTAAACCTTGTCTTAGACTTTTAAATACCCCCCACCTGTTTCCTCTATATCTTCTCTCTCTCTCTCTCTCTTTTTTTTCTTTTTTTTCTTTTTTCGGGTCGAAAGAGCCAACAGGCTAATTTATTAAAAGCAAAAACCGATTACACTTTGCGCAAAAAGACTCTACCTGCAGAGTCTTCAAAAAGTATCCTAACAAAGTCTATGGAAAGGTCACTGGTAGGATCAAAAACCAGTTTACTTCTTAAATTAAGTGTATGACTTGCTAAATAATCAGTGGCCCTATTGGCTTCACGATATATTTTAACAAAAATACACTGCCGCAAAGTCTCTCTCTCTTCTTCTCTTTTGTGTTTTTTTTTTCTATAAAATTAAAAATATAACGAACTTATCGGAGCTGTAAATTATTTTGATTCGACTGCGCAATTTTTTAGTATTTTGATTTAATTGCCCATACTTTTAATTTGTTGTTTGATTTGAGTTTAAGTCAATAACATTTTGACTTTAAAATTTGAATACGTCATTTATATTTATAAAACTAAAAAATATACAGAATTTATCTAAACTATAAATTCCTTTGAATCGACTACGCAGTTTTTTAGTATTTTGATTTAATTGCCCAAACTTTTAATTTGTTGTTTGATTTGAGTTTAAGTCAATGACACTTTAACTTTAAAATTTGAACACGGCCTTTATATTTACAAGTTTAGTTAATATATATACTTCATGCAATTCTCGTAACTGTAAATTTATTAAAATAAGGAATTAGCTTAAATTTTAAAGTGAAAGCGTACGTAGCTGACTGACACAAATCAAATAAATTAAAATGTTGAATAATAAAATCAAAATTTTGATAGGATAGTAAGATTTAAAATGGTCCATAGTTCGATTAGGTAATGTTCTACACATCTTTACCGAAAAAAGAATCAATAAATTTTTGGTTAAAATATATAAAATGTTTCTTAACTTTGGTATATTTTGATTCAACTACCTATTTTTTAAAAAACTTTAATTTTCAATCTTTCAATTTATTAGATTTTAAGCCATTTTGATGATTCTTTCAGCATAAAATATGTGCCTCTATTATGTAGTTTATTAAAATTGTGGTCACATAAGTTATATAAAATATACTAATCGAGCCTGTGAAAATAAATGACGCATTCAAACTTTAAAATATGCGAGTCATTAAATCATTCAAATCAAATAATTCAAAAAATTAGATAAAAAGATATTTTTAAAAAAAAATATTAGGTAGTTGGATTAAATTGACTTATAGTTGAGACAAGTTCCATATAAATTTGCCTAGCTAATTTTTTCCCCTATATTTTGTATATATACAAAATTTCTATTTAAAATTCTATAAAAAAAAATTTAAATTATCCCCCAACAAAGCCAAAACTATTTTGTTTTGTTTTGTTTTGTTTTGTTTTGTGCTTCTCTCTTCCTTGGGGTGTTTAGAATTAGAGACTTATTTAATAACTCAATTAGATGCCTAATTATACCAATGCTTCCTCATTAAAATAATGGGCATGATTAGTTGATTAAAATTAATTAATTAAAATTTAATTAGGTATTCTTTGCCCACCTTGGTGAGCTCTCCTTGTTTTGGCACCAAATCCTATTTATAGTTGTGACGTGTGGTGATTAAACACCACACCTTTGTGTTGCTTTCACATCCCTTTGAAAATATTAATGTGGGCTTATTTGGTTGCTTACTCACCTTTCTCACATATTTTTATATAATTTTTTTTAATGTATGAAAATAAAAAAAAAAAAATTTGTACAAAGACCCTCCGAATTTTAGTATTCTATATATATAGGCAGCGTTTGGTTAGGGGATAGAAATAGAAATAGGCTCTTATCCCCCCTTTATACGCAAACACTAATTTTTTATCCGAGAATAGTAGTTCTCGGTTATTCCCACCAACACCTTCATTTTCTATATAAAATTATCTAAAATTGTTCTTATTCCCGGGAACAACCCAATTTTCATCTAAACATTATTTTTCTTATCCCCATACTTATACCTATCCTGTAATAACTAGTTCTTGCTTATACCCGAACCAAACGGTACCTTAAAAGGAATAGACGCCTGAACTTTTAATTCTGGTGATTAGACTCTCTAATTTTTTGTCAAATAGTTTAATGGGTCTCGGTTCTAAACTAGAGGTTTTTTTTTTTTTTTTTTTTTTTCAGAGATAGGTAACACGCGACCTGCATCGTTTATTTCATTTAGAAATAAACTTAGCTGGAAATGTGAATCAATTAGGATTCGAACTTGGGTCTCGGGTACCAACCACCAAACCTTTTGCCACTTGCTCTATGGACGGTCGGTTTTCTAAACCAGAGTTACTAATTGAATAGTCGTTTTTTGGTTGCATATCTCGCATATGATTTTGCGAAATGGTAAATCATAAAGAAATTTATTGTTCTCTTCTAGCTACTTGTGATAATTAAATGACAGATTGAAGAATAAGATGAATCTAGCTTTGATTTTTTATTTTTATTTTTATTTTTTATGCATTAGAATAAAAGAAGTAGATCTTTTTTAAAAAAGTTTTATAACTTTATGAGATTATATACTAGACATGCCACCAAAACGACTGTTTAATTAATAATTGTGATTAAGAAAAGGGTTGCATTAAATTATTTTGTAAATTTTACAAAATTTAGTTGTCAAAATTAAAAGTTTACTAGGATTTTACGAAAGTGATGAGTGGTTTTAAAATAGACCCTCGAATTTGGGTTTTTTTTTTTTTTTTCAGAGATCCTTTTACTTCTGATTTTTTTTTTTTTTGGAATCAAGTAATTTTAGTAAATTAAATTAGAGAATTTTCCACTTTTATAAGTGATTTCATCAAATTTGATAACTTTTTTTTCACCTTTTAGCAAATAAAATTAGACTAATTAATGACTAATTACTCATAGAATAATTAAATTAATTCAAATTTAAAACAAAACAAAAAGCTGAGATATTCAATCAAAGGAAAGATATGTAGTTGAGGGACCCTTTTCAAAAACGGCTATAGTTGAGGGGTCTACATGTAATTTTAACTTTTTCTTTTCCATTTTCAAATGGTCCCTTACAAATGTTATCTATATGAGCTTTATCATTTAGGGTTTATTTACTTCATTAGTGCAAATCTGGAAGGTTCTCTTGGAATTAAGCCACTCAAACGCGCCACATGGCGGTCACCGATTGGGGCCGATCTCCGCGCTTAGGATATCAATGTAGAAAATAATGAGATTATTTTATGTGTTTGAGTAATAGATTATCTAGTTTTGTTGTATTGAAACTGTAGACGAACAAAAGTTTATATATAAATTGTAGACAAAATAAAGATCTTGACTTTGTCGATGAATCGGAGGAAAATATTTGTTTTTCTCGCGAATTGTCTTCTTTATTTTTCACACCACTTTTTCGTGAGTTGTTAATATTTCAAAAACATATTATGGAAAGACGTGACACGTAATGTTTAGTGTTTACAAAATTTTGCTTGTATTCTGAATCGATTGGNAGAAAGATATATATATATATATATATATATATATATATATATATATATATATATATATATATATATATAGGGTAGGGCTACTATACTCTTATGAGTATAGAACCCTTCGTACTCATAAGTTGTTTTCAACGATAGAGCTTCCGAATCGCCGATCCACTCCGTTAAATATGATCTAGAGTATTTGAAACTTCTAAAAAATAAATTTCGTAATTTTCGAAATCATAATAAAGTCCATCAAACGGGCATAAAATGAACAGTCAAAATTGAACGACGTCCTAAAAATAAATGATCGTATCCTTCAACTTAAGATCAGAGTTATTGATCTTTATCTAGGTAGTGAATAGAATTTTCTATCAAAAATTCAACCTATTCCAATTCTTTTACACCGTTAAACTAGCAAGTATCCCAAACCGGCCGTTAAAAATTGTCAGTTTTGTGAGCTTTTGATCGTAAGGTAAATGATGTCAAAAAATTATGAAATTTGATTTCTATAAGTTTTAAATGCTCTAGATAATGTTTAACGGTATGGATCGTCGATTCGGAAGCTCTATCAACGAAAACAACTTATGAGTACGAGGGCGATCGTACTCAATATATATATATATATATATATATAGTGTTGTGAATCAATTAAAATCTTTAATACATCAAATGGAGAAGATTTAATTATATACTCATGCATCAAGTGGACATTCAAATTTTAAAAAAGTTTGCCAATAATTTTCTATTAGCAAGAAGTTCATTTGCTCTTGTTATAAAAGTTATTTGAGAATCACAACCCTAATTGAGTTTTGACGTGTACGAGTGCTAAAAAGTCATAGAATTTGCAATAGAAGACGAGCTAAATTTTTCAATGTATAGTGGGTAAGTATAAATGTCCAGCATAATTTTCATCAAAGTACTTCCAAATAAAATAATTTTTCCGATTTAGCACAAGTACAGCTATGCATGAAATTGTTTGGTGTGCTGTAGATCAATGTCTAAGTCAAAGCAAATAGGGTTGTAGCAGGATTCAAATGCAGAAGCTCTTATTATTAGAAAAATTAACCGCCATAACTCGATCTGCTGTTCACCTTCACATAATCACCACCTTTTATCTTCTCCATTTTCTCACCATCGGGGCTTATACCTCGCCATCATTAATTGGTTCGAGTGCTTAGTTTGGCAATTCAGAGTCTAGATCTTGATCGACTAATACTCAAAAAAAAAAAAAAAAATTTCAAGTATATATTTATAGCCATGAGAAAAATATAGCTGGAGAGATTAGGGTTCGTCTTTCCATTACTCTCAATATTGCATCAAGAGCTAGAGTAGTTTCACTTTAATCCTCGATGTCTCAATTTACAAATAAGCCACTACTTAATCAACTTTTGTACTTCTTTAATTATGCGACGAGATCGAAATTAATCAATCCTTTAGATGGTCACAACATAGATGTTTTCATCCAGTTTAGCAACAAGTTTGAAATGATCATTATGATTGCAACAAAATGCAAGGATAGGGATCTACTTGTAATGACTCAAAGGCAACTCAAGTGCCCTAAAGACCCTTGTGCACTTAATATATACTACATGTGCAAAGCATTTGTTGTTTCATTACATGGCACATTAAACAATTTTAAAACATAATAATATAGTCAATAAAACTAATCTCATCTAACTAATCTTGTCTAAGCCTTATACTAGATTGTTCATCTTTCTCTTTACCCATGACTCTTTCAAAAAGCAATTCCAAACTATATACTTTGAGATGTACTAGAAGACTCACCTTCAATTTTATGCATGTGTAATTGTTGTCAACATATATAGATGGATTAGTAATAACAATGACTCAATGGCCATACATACTTTTGCATCACTCAAAAAGTCACATGAGCAAGAGCCAACATTAATAAAAGAACCTTCTTAAAACCATTGTACAACAAAGTGCACACCACATGGTGGTCGAGGTGGAGCTAACAAAGTGTCATATGTATAGTACCTAGATATCATAGGATGTTATTTATCTAAAGTTTAGGTCAAAAGCTCCTTTTGTATCTTCCTTTAGTCCTTTTCCACTACAAAAGAAAGTGCACACATGAGTTGGCTTGATTAGTGATCTCCTTTTTGCTTCTCCCCCCACAACAATCATCATTTTTGTGCATATCTTTGTGAACTAGCTTCCTAGATTAGAAGTAGTTAAGTTAGAATTTGAAAAACCACTAGTCTAGAGTGAAAAACTAAGATGATCAGCTTTCACTATCATAAGCTAATGCTTTGTTATATGACCAAGTGAGAAAGCCATTAAGATGCATTCCATAACCTAACAACATTTTTTTTTTTTTTGTTTGAGAGAGAGAGAGATAAAGATAAGTAGCATACTAACATGCCATCTGTTTCGTTTATTTTTTAAAATAAATTTAGTTGAAAATATAAATTAAGTAAAGATTTGAATTTGAAAATATAAATTAAGTAAAAATTTGAATTTAAAATTTTGAATACCAACTATTAAATTCTTTGCTACTTGAACAAGAAACAGCAGGTCACTGACTACANGGGGGGGGGTCTCTTTCGATGATATCCATGAGAATTCACAACGAGGATCTTTCCACCTCTACCTCACTTGACCTCAAAATGGCTAAATTTATTTGATTCTATTATTTGGGAGAAAAATTATTATTTTACTAAAACTATTAAGATATTTTTAAAATTGAGAAAGCTTCAAATAACATATATGAAAACTTAAAAAGTCGAGTTCATTGTTTTCTTTTTTTGAGAAAGAGATAGGTAGCATGTTACCCACTTCGTTTATTTTATTTAGAAATAAACTTAGCTGAAAATGTGAATCAACTAGGATTCGAACTCGGAACCTCAGATACCAATCACTAAGTTTTTTGCCACTTGCGATAGGGACGGTCGGTCCTAACAACATTAATTAACTTCCTTTTTTTTCTTAAGAATTGGGAGTTTGGCGCTCTATACTTTTATCGACTGAAGCGTACGTGCATTAGTTGTAATTTCGCGTATAGAGTCTTTGTATAGACAGGTAATTTTCATAGTCTAGCCATTAGCGCACACGGACTCTTGCACGCAAAAATGTAGAAAAATCACACCCTATATGTGTGGAGGGTCGATCCCATCAGAAACATGCATGACCCCAAGGTCATTCTCAATCGATCTTGATCCTAAGTTCTCACTAATATGTGATGTTATAAAAGAAATGTTTTAAGACTTTCTCAATCAATTCATACCTATAAGATTAATCTAGCTTGTTAGATAAGAAACACTTATGCGAAAGCTCCAACTGGACCTATATGCACGCATGTTATACCCAATAAAGATCAAATTGTGATAAATGAATTTCTATTAAAGAAGAAATAACTATGACAAACAAGCAAAATGAGTGAAAATTTGATAGGTGTACATCAAAAATTATACATGATCCATATAATAGTGGACCCTACATGGTTTTACTCTATAAACCCATCTTTGATTAATTAAGCTACTCTCTCTCTCTCTCTCTCTCTCTCTCTCTCTTATCCTTTAACCTAACCTACAAGCCCACATGAATACATGATTCCAAATCTTGTATAGGATATTAAATGCTGCCAAAAAGGCTGACGAATTCAAATGTTATTAAATTAAATTATTAAATTGTACATACAATATCTCCAATATGAGCACTTTGTCTTAATATATATGCATATATATATATATATATATATATATATATATATATATATATAGGTGACCTGACGAGGACGTTAGGGCTTAAAGGAGAGGAGATCGTGAGACCCCAGATAGTCCTATTATATCTCATATATAGGACTATCTGAGATCTCACAATATATATATATATATATATATATATATATATATATATATATATATATATATATATATATATAGCCACTCAAACAAGAAATAGAATAGCTATTCTATAAATATCATTATTATATTAGATAGAGTGATGAGTAGGCCAAGTCTCATGGAAAATATGTGGAATAAAATAAAAAAAAAGGCCACTACTACTACTGGGGCCCATTTCCATGGCCGGCCTAATATATCTGATTAGTGACAGGTCCGCGCTTTGCAACGATTTTTTTCTTTTTTAATATAATATTAAGATAAATTATTTATGCGGTAAATAACTTGCATATTTATGATGTAGGTAATGATTTCTCTTAAAAGAGAGATTTAGTTTTTGTACCAAAAAAATAAAAAATAAATAAAATTAAGCACAAAGGCAATAAAAAATTACGAATGGAAAGGAAAAAAAAAGAAGAAGGAGAAAGATAAGATGAATAAGCATTAAATTATTTCCAATGAATCACCTTCTAAGATAAATATTCTTGGGTTCATTTCAAAAAAAAAATTTAGTGTATTATATCATGTTAATAAACTCATAAGTAAAAGCTACTTAAAAAATTTACATCATAAATATTAATATATATAATTATATATATATTACTATATTGTAAATTTACACCCAAAAAATTTACAATAAATTTGAATTTGAATTGTAGATTCAAAATTATATTTTTAATTTTTTAAGTTCAAATGTAAATTCCAATATATTTTTGGCATCTGAATTTAGTTCTAAATTAAATTTTGACACTGAACTTGAATTTGAATTGTAAAATCAAATTATAAGTTCAAACTTTGGCTCAAATTTTGATTGCGGATTTGGATAGCAAATTAAAATTTTGTTTTTTTTTAATTTTAATTTGAACATAATTCCGGTTTTAATTTATTTTATGAACCAAGCGAATTACGAGATTTCATCATTCCATTTTTTATTCCATCCATTTCCATTGATTTCGATTCCTATATTTGAATCAAAGGTGTTAGTGTATAGTATATATAAATGCTGGAATTCAATATTTGTTTAACACTTTAAACCTTTTCCTTTCAAAAAAAAAAAAATTTTTTAACTTTAGGGAGTGTTTGGTTCCTCAAAAAAAATGTGAAAAATTAATTTTCATAAAAAACAAAAAAATAAAAAGAAGACTATTTCATTAAGAAAAAAATTCTAGAAACCAAACACACAGAAAATATTTTTTAAGTAAAAAAAAAACTATCTTTTGTGATATATTTTGGAGAAACATTAACAATTTTGTAATATATATATATATATATAATATTATATATTATTATATATATATATATATATAAAAATTAAACTAAATACTTTTAGAACATCAAGCCATAGTGCTTTTGAGTTTTAGCTCTTAGTATTCCTTGATTATAATAGTTTTTGGACAAACACTATTCCACTACCACATCATCTCAATTCCTACATTCTTCATTCATGGTTAAAAATCAAAAGCACCAATCCTTTGTGCTTTGAGAGTATTCTAGCTCAACTATATTATAATATATATATTATATATATATATATATATATTAATATATTAATATATATATATATATATTTGTGTAGAGATACTATACTATCCGAAGTCTATAGAATTTGATGCTTCGAATTTTTTGGTCTTTGGATCAAGAATTGTATAGATGGGATGATTGTAATCCCCAGTAGGGTTGAGTTACTAACCCTAGGGTTGAGTGGTCCTTACAGAATAATAGTATTAATCCAAATATTAGAAATGATTAAAAAGGCTGATCTAAGGGCCAAAAAGTCGAAAGTATCAGATCCTTTATGCTTCCGATAGTATAGTATAGCTCTATTCTATATATTTTGACAATTAGACTCCTAGATTTTATTAAATAAATAATTTAATAGATCTCTATCTAATCAAAGTTACTAATCATACAACTAAATTAGCTTGGCGCAAACAACTGGTTCAAAATGCTTAAACTTAGTTATTATTATAATTCCATTCTAATCCGATATGGGACTATTCGAGTGTTATATTTACATTGCGTATAATATTGTACAACTCTAAAATAGAAAGAATTTTGTTTCTTCCATTCTAACACATACAAATATAACTAGGATAAGCTCCTGAATTTGAACACCAAGTTTACATGCACAAGCCCAAGTTTGCTTATCTAGATGGGCCCCCATTGGCCCAAAGTGATCACTTGCCCGTTACAAGTGTTGAACCCGTTTACCGGGCCGAAGTACTTAAGGTGTATTTGATCCAACAAACAAAATCTTCTCTAACGCTTTGTTTGGTTCGGATATAAGTAAGAATTGTTTATTTCAGACTTTCAGTGATAGATACAAGTCCAGAAATAAGCAAAAACAAGACCAATTTTTGCGTTTGGATGAAAATTAGGTTGTTTCCGGAAATAGGAAAGATAACGTTAAGATAGATAAGATGGAATAAGAAGAAGAGTAAATAGTGGCTAGTTATAAATAAAAAATTATGATATTACTTCTCTCATTAAATTTAAATTTAAAATTTAAAATTTAAAATTTAAAATTTTAATTTTAAAATTTAAATTTAAGATCAAATTTAAATTTAAAAAATATAAAATATCAAATTTTAAATTTGAAAATTTGAAAATTTAGTGCTGTTTAATTCCCTCCCCTTTATACCCCAACCAAATACCATCTAAAAGTATTGTTTAATTACACCTATTTGAGGAATCCTAACAATTTTTTTCTTTTAATGAAATCACTTGAATAACTGATAGTTGAACTCGAAGTGGAATTGCAAATTGTTAGCATATATTATGTGATCTCATAAACTTATTCAACCTTTCGCTCTAAACTTATTTGCCAAATATCTTCTTTTGTTTGCCTGGCGCTTATGTGACGGTTAATTAATAAAATGTTAGGAGGAAAGTGGGAAGCTAAAGTGAGCTTCCAAAATCCAAAAATAAAAATCCCTAATATGAATAAAACGTTTTTGTCAGGTGTAGCAGAAAAAAAATTGTACAATGTATTATTGAGAACTAAGCTACTTCGTGCTATTAATAGCATAGTAGTCGGACTCATATAGAACTAGACTACTATGCTATTAATAGTACCAAGTCATTGGTGCTACCAAGTTTTTGGCCATTGGATTAAGAGATGTACGGTTAGGATGATATGGGCCCCCTAGGGTTGAATGGGTGGTTAGTTGAATAGTATGATTTAACGGGTGAAAATGATCAAAATGGTAGATCTAACGGCGGAAAACTTGATAGCACCAAATGCTTCGTGCTATTAATAGCATAGTAGCCGGACTCTCTCTCTCTCTCTCTCTATATATATATATAGAGTTGAGCTAGAATACTATCGATAGCAAACGGACTTCGTTGCCATCCATTTGTTTTCGATGAAAGAGCCTCCAAATTGACGATCGGCACGTTGAACATGATCTATACCACTTGAAGTGTTTAGAAATCAAATTTTATGTATTTTTGATATTGTTCTCTTATCCATCGAGTGGACACAAAAATGAACGACTGAAAATAAATATTCTTAAAAAAATGATGATAGGAGTCTTGTAATCAAGATCAAGAATATAGATCTTGTTTTAATTGATTTGAATATTTTTACACCGTTAAATGAGAAAATGCTTCATATCGACCTTTAAAATTACAAATTTTGAAACCCTTTGATTATTAGGCAAATGATATTGAAAAGATTTAAAATTTGATTTCTAAATACTTCAAGTGGTATAGATCATGTTCAACGGTGCCGATCGTCGATTTGAAGGCTCTATCATCGAAAACAAATCGGTGGCAAAAAAACCCGTTTGCTATGAATAGTATTCTAGCTCAACTCTCTCTCTCTCTCTCTCTCTCTCTCTCTCTCTCTCTCTCTCTCTCTCTCTATATATATATATATATATATATATATATATATTCATCAACTTAAGTTTCTGAAGTGATAAGATATTTTTATGAGCAAAAAATTTTAAGTTGGAATCACTCGATGCCCACTATATTTTAAAAACTTATAATATTTTACATGTAGGTCCTTTAAAAATTGTTACTCACCTCCATCTAGCTTGATTTTAATTGTAAAATAAAATAATGGGCGTGAAAAAATAGGCACGGTGTGCGAGGCCTGATGGTACACCCGGTGCAGGCAATAGTTTCTGTACAAAGAGGGCTTCCCAGATTGGGCCGGTCTACTAGACCGGGTCTACTCAATGAGTGCTCACTTCGTGGACTATTCTTGGTTTTGGTCTTCGACCGTTCCACTCTTTCTACTCGCCGATCCGTCGGGATCGACCCGCCGATTTAGTAAAAAAAAATTAAAAATTTCCACTGCGAAATGTCTAGTTACCCCCTGTTCAATACAAATATTGCTACCATAGTCCTGGGCTCAAAAGAACTTCAGTCCCTAACCTTTTAACCTATTTTCAGCCTAGTTCCTAATTCGAAAAAATAAACTGTTATCATGAAATTCTCTTTTGTAATTTTATTTTTTATTTATTTTTACATATTTTATAGTTATTTACTTACAAGTATCTGAAGTAATCTACAAATGGGCTAAAATAACTTTTGACTGGTTTGGACAGAGGCACTAATATGTAATATAAATAAAGTACAGGGACTACACTTACATTTTACCCGCCCCCAAAATTTCCGATCTCTCGTTTATAAGCAGGAACCAGTCGAAGCTGCTTGCTTCAGAGCTACAGCGAACTCCTCTCTCTCTCTCTCTCTCTCTCTCTCTCTCTCCATCGCGCTCTTCGCCGACGATTCCCCTCTCCGATGCGTCTCCGATCGATCTCTCGTCTCCGGATCGGGGCTAGGGTTTCCGATCCGAAGCCATGCGCTTGATCCACCGCGGGGATCTGATCCCCGACCCTTCCGCCGCTTCTCCGTAGCCGGATTCGCTCCCCTCTCCCCCCGCGAGCGATGGCGTCGTCGCCGGTTAAGTTCGTCTCGGTTTTCCTCGTCGTCTCCGTGGTCGGATGGGTCGTTTTCACGTAAGATCTCGAGGAGCCCCACCCCCCCCAATTCCATCCTGTTTGTGCCTTTTCTCGCTAAATTTCATTAGGATTTGTGTCGTTTTGCTGATTTTGAGTGTGAAGTTTAGTATGTACGCGTTTTTACTTTGAATAATGCGGCGAATCTGAGTGCTGAGTGTTCTGTGGCGCATGAATTTTGAAGTTGCACTTTGAATTAGGTTGTGAGTGGGTGAGTTGAGTGGAAAAGGGGAACTTTGAGATGAATGTGTTCGGTTGTTTACTCGCTTATCAAGGAATTGATCTGTTTCGGTCTAGGAGAGGGGAATGTTGGTAGGATACCAGCTGTGGAAAGTATTTTGAACAAATTTAAAATCTGTGTCAAATTGCTCTACCCCGATTCTGGTACTCTGCTTGTTGGAGCTATTGTGTTTGAAATGCAGATCGATTTTTTCTTCATTTGCCAATAAAATTGCTTTAAGTTGATCTTTTTGTGCATGATGCAAGGGAGAATTGATGGTGCGATAAGAATTACATGTATACTACTTTGAAAATTTGAACTGTTAAAGAATTTTTTTTAGTTTGTATCAGCCTCCATGATAGTTATCTGATATTTACTTTGTACTTGTTTGGTCTAGATTCTTCTCCCACTTTCAACGGTAGTTATTTATAGAAAAGTTTGGTGCTTCTGCTATGATGTGTAGTGGAAATGAGAATATGAGACCTAAATGAAGAAGCTCCACTTTGGAGATTCTGTTGTTGTTGTACTGTTGAAGGTATTTTGATATAGTGATTTTCCTAATAGCAGTAGGTGAACAACACTTGATTGGACAGGACTGCATCTTGGAGCAGGTTCAAACAAAACCTTAATTATATTGTAGATATTAAGTTCTCCTGCCTAGCTTCTGAGGATGGTAACAATGAAGAAAAGATGCGTTGATATGGTACCGTACTTGCATCAAATTGAGCTGAGCTTAGTAGCCCCTCCAAGAGTTCCTAAGCATGTTATATGAGAGTAATATTGTTGGATTGTACATCCATAATCAATACAAGACAGCTGGAGGAGTGATTCTCAACAGTCACAAGTGCTGGGTCACATGTTATTGTCAGTAAAACTGCTCTTTGAAAAGTCCAATCAGAATAAACCCTTCAGATCACATGTCGAAACACAAAGTATTTGTACTCTATTAGCGTTATGCTTCTACAAGTTGTTGCGATTCCAATTAATTTATGACATAAAAGCCAGACATTCTGTTAAGTCAGTATTAGTTTTGATTATCTGTTTAATACCTTAAGTTTCTGTGAATTATAGTTTAATGTTTATAAAGTATTTGCAGAAGTGCTCTATTTGTCTGAACCTATATTTATCTCTTGTTGGCAGATTTGCTTCCAGGTTGTTGGCTTGGTTTCTAAGCCGTATATTAAAGGCTTCTGTTGGGTTTCGTGTTGCTGGATGTAATTGTTTGAGAGATGTTAATTTAAAATTCAGAAAGGTTTGTCTTTCTCATATCTCTGTAGTCAGCCAAGTTTGTAGAATTTTTGTGTTCTAATTTTTATTAACTCTTTGAGTACGAATGATTTTGGTTAGATTCTTGTGTTAATTTCTTTTATTGTTTCTCAATATCTTTTGATCTTTGAAATTTCGTTGATCATTTTTGACGATTTGCCATTGTGCAGATTGCAAAAGTAATTTTAAGTTTTTGGTTTTAGGTCCTCATCAAAGCAGTCAAAGTAGAAATGCTGATCGGTAGTGGAAATTGACTACCGATACAAGGAAATATCTTGTGCTGTCTCTATATGTCTTTTTATTGCAAATTGTGCAAACAATCATGCACACCAATATGTGGGTTTATGCATTCAGTTTAATAACCATTTAACATTTATTTAGCTATTTGTAAAATTTAAAAAAGCGTACTGATGAAAAGTTCTCAATTTCCCATAAATATGCACACCTTAAACACTAACAGCAGTCCATCGCAAAATCAACTGAAAATTCTAGTGGTAGATCACTGTTTTTGAAACCAAATTAGGAGAAACAGCGTGAACAATATTCAGTTGAGTCCTAGATGTGAATAGATTTAACGAGTAGTTTTTGAAGTCCTAATATTGTCTTTAAGGTGTATTAGGCTACTTTTTCAGAGAACATGGAGGAATGACCTTGCTGCCATATTGGTTGAAGAATATATCATGACAGAATTTTCTGTCTTATTATTATCATTTTTTCTATATTTGTCTCTAAACATGCTTGAAATCACGTGTTTTCTGAAGGTTTTCTTTGGGTTTATAGAGTACAGGACTTTTTTTTTTTTTTATGGGAATGAAACCATCACTAGAGGCTGAAGAAGTGTTGAGGCTGGAATGATTCAAGTGTCTCTCCACTTATATATAGCATTATACTCGTGCAATTCCACTCTGGCATGTCATTTTAGCATTTGTTTCACATAAATTTATAATTTCGATTTGGAACTATCTGTGCTTTATATAATAAATAATTGAACCATTTAAGTGATTATTAGTGTAGTGGTAAGTCGCTCATCCCCTGTGTATCATGACGCGGCTATAAGCCTTGCGTGGTCGTGTCGGACACATGCGTGTTCGTGTCGGACTCGTGTCTGACGCGGTTGTGTGTAGACGTGCGTTCGACGTGCATTGTCGGACTCGTGTCCGACGTGGTTGTGCATAGACGCGCGTTCGATGTGCATCCATGGCACATCCCTTAAAAAAGA
The DNA here is from genome assembly GCF_001540865.1 of Ananas comosus. Taxonomy (NCBI): domain Eukaryota; kingdom Viridiplantae; phylum Streptophyta; class Magnoliopsida; order Poales; family Bromeliaceae; genus Ananas; species Ananas comosus. The sequence goes on from NC_033624.1 coordinate 4,115,001, forward strand.
ATATATATATGTTTTTATTTTACTTTTTTTTGTGCGTATATAATGTAAGATGATAAATATTTTGGCTTTTTGATGAAGGTATATGAACTCTTTTTGGATGATATAAATAAATTATGTATAGTGGAGAATTTCTCTCCTAAAAATATAAGAACTATCAACGGAAATTTTATTAACTTTTATTCATATGAGAAATATAACAATATTTTAACAAAATTAATATTTTATATGTAATAAATATATATTATTATATTAATAATATTATATTTTATTAGCGGTGTTCATTCCGTATCCGTGTCCTAATTCTTTAAAGCTGTTAAGTCTCCATGTCCAAGTCATATCGTGTCCTGTGTTCACAGTCTGTGTTCTTGACGCCTAATTCGTCCCACAACCCTGCAAATCCTTGTTCAAGCCTTAGTTCAAACAATTGTCTCATTTTTACAGAATGAGGGAATAGGGAGCCAAGTTAGCACTGTTGGATGCTGTTACTAAATCCAGTGGAGTTCAGGCATTTACTGGAGCTTAAAACATGTTAGGTAACTATAGGCAATAGGAACTTCTAGTTCCTCGTGGACCTCGTTGAATCAGGGAGGGCCTACTTTCCCCCCTCTACCACCCTTGATTTAGCAGCATCAATTTAACCTTCATCTTGATTTTGACTAAGGTTTTTGTGTGTCTTTTCCAGTAATGTGTCACTTCATCAGGTTTGCCAACAAATAACCTGTAGCATGCCTTAAGATAAGGGGGTTGACACTTTGCTTTTATGAGATGGAATCTCAGTTTATGCCATGCCAAGCATATGTTGATCAGAATGAAACACTAGATTTATAACATCTTGTAAGTTGTTCATAAACATCAATCTCAACATGATAGACTTGCCTCTAGTGAGCTGCATTCATCTAATATCCTTTTGAAAGTAATATTGTGGGAAAAAGAAGAAACTGATCTTGAGCTGGAGAGAAGGTTTTTGAGGTGAAGTAGGAAAAAAAATCTCCAGTTATGTACATCCACAGTGTTTCAAATAGTTCCAACCATTTTTTAATCTCCATTTTCACTTGACAAGAAAGAATTCCGGAAAAAAATCTGACTCGGAAGGAGGCTAGACTAATTGACTGCGTGAGACTTCATCCTCCAATAGTCACGGCCTTCTATCTTATACACTTTGAATTCTGCTCCAGTGGCCTCATGGCTTTCTGTCGCTGCAGTTGCCTTATGTTTTTTTTTCTCATTCTTTCTATGTTATTCTTTTGCTGTTTCTTGAGAAGCCTTGTATAATACGAATTTTTAATGAACCTTTTGTTGTTTTCCAGGGTGCTGTGGAATCTGTATCAATTGGTGAAATCAAACTCAGCTTTCGTAAGTCACTAGTCAAGCTGGGGTTCAGCTTTATCTCAAAGGATCCGAAATTACAGTTGTTAATTTGTGATATTGAAGTCATAATGAGATCTTCTGAGCAGAGGAAAAGGACTAGTAAACATCGGAAGTCTCGTTCAACTGGAAAAGGGAAATGGCTGGTCATTACAAGCATGGCTAGATTTTTGTCGGTTACGGTAACAGATTTAGTTGTCAAGGTACCAATTTACTGATTGAATAATATCTAGCTTTGCAGTCGATTCTTATTCAGAATTTGATTGCCTGCGCAGAAGCTATAATTTAGAGTGTTCATTGCTTTATTATATGAAAGGTAGGGTCAGTTTTATTGAATTCCCATGGTAAAGCGTAATTGAAACATTCTGTTAGGACTGATAGTAATTTAACAATCTGATGCTCATATTCTTTTAGGGTAATACTGACTACTTGCATATGTCATCATAAATATTTGGCTGGCTGCATAGTAGTCATTGCATGAATTTTAAGTAACTGGCAGATATGGGTGATTAAATCAAATTTACAGTGTGAGAAGTAAATAAAGCAGTGTATTGGAATTGGAAGCCTTGTTACTTTCTTGTTCTGTTATTGTTCTGTACATGCGTACCTAATAAAAAATTGATTCTTATACTTGTGGTATTTAAAATATCTGGATTTATTAGTAGTCATAAAATTTTACTTATTTCTAATTCATTTAAGGTTCTTGTGATCACAGAACCTGAAAGTTGATGGCGTCTTCAATTAGTTTCCTTTGTTGGTTTCTATTTATTCTGTTTCTCCAAATGTCAATGGTGTAACAGTTCTGAGAGAAGTGTCTGATATTCAATCATTATATATCCACCGAAGTTCTTAAGTCAGCACTATTGAGGTGGTCTCTATTTATCAAGTACAATTGCCAAAGTTTACTTCCAAGTGTGAGAGACATAAGCTGATCTTCTATCCGACATTATAGCTTTCATTTCTAGTACCTCTGTTGCTTGATCTTGCTAAAGCTAGGACTGTTGCACCAATTGATAGAAGATTTGTGTCAGTTTATCGGCCTTTCGAAGAAATTGCTCAATTCTTCTATGCAGCCTTTCAACATGAAATTTGCTCTAGCAGATCTCTTGTTACAAGGGCAGCTTTCGATGGTAATCATTATGATAGATGGCATTTCAATAAAATTGGTTTATGCGAAAAATATATTTGCAGAAGTTGCTAGCCTGAAAAGCAAAAGCTAGTTTGAATATGGTTCCTCTAGTTAATCGAAATGTTGACAATTGGATTTCTTTTGATAAATTACATGATATTATACACTTCTGAATCAATTTGGGCTGGGTTAGAAAAAATTTGCAGCTTTGATTTCAGGTTCATACTAATGCTCTTATTCAGTATGAAATATAAAATTATCATTATCCTGCTGAAGTCATAAAGAAAATGTTAAAACTCCTATTCAACATGTAATGTGTATCCAACAAGAAAGTTATCTGTGATACTTCTTCGTTGAATTGCTGTTTGTAACGCAACTGCATCATGTCTAATCATGAACTTTAAGATTATCGATAGTGTTGAATGATAAGTGCATTCGACATATTTTAACTTTTTTTTGGCAATCTAACTTTATAGTTTTAGCTTTGTGGCATAACTTGAAGATTTATTCTTGTCCATGTTTATTTGTTTATATCATTCTCTTAACATGTAGTTAACATTAAAAATGATTTCATCATTTTTAGTTTCGAACAACTAATATTTGTTTTTCTACCAATATGTAAAGATCTTTTCTTATGAGGCATTCCAAAGCCTCTTATAAATGTTGTGTCTGTTGTGCTGAGCTCTCTAGGTGCAAGTATGGTTAGTCACACTTAATTATTGATTCAACTTCTAAGTAGTATAAACCTGGTACATGACTCTCTTTTCTCTAAACCACAGGCTAGTAAAGTGTGAAGACTTCTATAGAATGTTAGGTTGCTGAAAAACATTGATTGTTAGACAAAGAGAGAATTCTGTTATCCATTCGAAACCACTAAATGTTTACCTCTAGGAGCTGTTCGTTTCTAAGTAGGATCTGATGTCTTGTTGTTTTCATATTCGCTATCTTGTGAAACTGCATTAGTTAGCAAATTTTTTTGAATAATTAGGGAAGCGCCATAGATAAGAGTGCCCGTACTCTTGTTGGTAGATATTATATTAGCTTTTGTAAGTTAATAACATTTGGATCTTTTGGGCAAGGATTTAAGTGCCCATCAACACGGGCTGTATCTACCGTGCCGTATCGTATCGTACCAACAAGATATCAGCATGATATAGCCCTCGTGCCGATGGCACAGCTCAAAACCCTCTCTTTAAATTAGTAAGTAATTTTCTCAATAAAGTTCAAAATATTTGATAAAAATACATAATAAATAGTTAGAATATTTTGTTGCTAAAAAAAGTAAATATTTCATGCTATTATATGTCGGCATACATGAATTTTTGTGACCGGCATGCACCGCCGCGGCCCGGCACGGTACACACCGTGCCGTCCCGTGCCGGCAAGTTTTCGGCACGATCTTTTGCCACGACACTTAAATCCAAGGTTTAAAGTGCCGTGGCACGGGGGCGTGCCGCTGTCTGCCTCGCACAATACGAAACCGGCACGCTTTCGTGCCGACACATGATACGCTTGCGTGCCGATAGATACGCATAACCTCCTACTAGCACGCGACACAGACTTATTTTAGTTTTTTTGGTTTCAATAAGCTCTTATAATATTATTTTGAAAGATTTAATCAAATAATTATGAATATTTGCTATGTATAGCTCACATACTCATCAATTAATATACTTGTAAACTTTTTGTATGTAAAGTACAACTATCCTGACACAGAATAGAAATTTTTACAGGTCAGAATTTTTAAAATGCAAAGACATATTTTTTGCTTTTTTCTTTTGATCATATTACAGTCTTTCTTTTATAAAGTACAAAAAAATAATTTTAAGAATAATTTTGAAAATTATTTTTTAATTAATTTTTTCAAAAAATTAGTAGATCTATCAAAAAAAATTAAGTGAGAAATTATATGACAAATAAATTAAATAAATTTAAGTATCAATTGATTTAATTTAACTTTTAATTTTATCAGTATTTTCAATCCTCTAACGCAAAAATAAAATTTTATATTTGATATGCCTCAAAATTTGTTTATTGAGTTCGATTTTGTTCTCCTAATTCGGCAAAAGTTTCGCAGTGCAGCAAACTTTGATAAAATAATTTGTGAAGAAAAAATGGATGTCTGTGGTGATATGTAAATTAAAGATTTGCCCTATATTGATAAATAAAAAAAAAAATTATAATTTTTTTCGACTTGCCTAACAAGTAGATTTTCGATTTGTAATGTCTGTGGGGGGGATATGGAGTACCCAGATTCCAGAATGCTTCGGGTACCCAAAAAAACAAAACAAAAAGAAAAAAACAAAAAGCAAAAAAAAAGTGCATAGTGCCGGCATGGCACTCTGCTGCGGCACGCGTTGCCGTGCCGCTCTTTCCCGTGCGGCATGGTCCCGCATGCCGCGGCACGGAGGGGGGTTCGAGCCCCTCCCTGTGCCATGCCCCCTTCTTGGGGCATGGTACGTGCCGCCCCGTGCCATACGGCACGGGGCGGCACTTCAATTCTTGCTTACATCCTTGCTTTTGTGTACAGTGCCGAATCTTGGTTAATGCTGTCTGAATCTGCTTCTTCAAAATCATGCAGGTGCCAAAAGCTGTTTTCGAAATCAAAGATTTGAAGATGGACATATCTAAAATTGCTGGACCAAATCAGATTCTTGGAGTCAAGTTGCACATCGTACCTTTTACTGTACAGTTTGGGGATTCACATTTTAATCTTGACCAGTCATTCAGTTATAGTCAAACGGATTGTTCACAACCTGATCAATCATTTCCAGCTGTTATGGAAAAGAATTCTATTCCCTTTGTTTGTGAGGACTTAATGGTTTGTTGTGGCTTTGGTCATGAGAAGTGAGTTTTCTTTCTTGGCAAGATGTTTTACTGATAGGCAATATTTATTTTATTTTCTTCTAAATTTTTTAGTACAATGATAAAAAGACAATGCATCCTGATTAGTACAATTATACTTCAAAATACCCGACCCAATAGCAATATTTACTCGTTGGGCCCAAATCACTGGCCCAAAATGTTTAAGCCCAGTTACTATTATTAGGGTGTGTGCCCTCTTATATTCCCAATCAAAATCCCTTTCCCATCCGATGTGAGACTATTAGGGCGGTACAATTGATAAATTATCACCTGCACCTGGTTCACCACATCAGCTTGCTCACCTCCCAGCTCATACTTCCATCCAGCCATTAGAAAGAGAAGAATTTTGAAATCAAGAAAAGGGTGCAACTCACTGGGAAGTTGGGATTGAAGTATGACATGGGTTGGAGTGGGGATCACTATGTGGTTCTGGGCCTTGGCTGATGTGGTGGTGCATCCGTTCCTGCAAAAGAACTCTGGTTGCAAATATTGGTAAATACAATCCACCAGATAACATCCCTATTTTTTATAGGGGAGCTTTTATCCAATCAGCTATCTATTAACTAGAGGACTCACTAAGCTTCTCTACTATGATGCTTTATGGGTACTAACTTTTGTTACTGTGGATGTGTTTTCTATCCTAGTAAGTTATGAATCAAAGACCATGTGTTCATGTTTTCTCCAGGGAAAAAGGTGTCAAGATTATTGATCTTGATTTGACGTGCGGAGATATTATTGTCAGCCTTAATGAAAGCCTCTTTTCCAAGACTAGTAAAAAATTGGAGACCGCTAGTGATTCAGACATTATTAGAGGTGCTACTTTGGATGCTATGTCAACTAAGAAGTCTTCAACGAGTAAAACTTTCCTCTCATCAATAAAGAAGCAAATGTTTGTATTCCCCGAAAAGGTTTGTTTTTCTCGAAGGCTCACATGTTACTAGACTTGTGCATGATAAACTTATGTTGGATTTTCTAAATGCTTCACGCTCTTTTATCTGTTCTCTGTTTCTTGGAATAACCTTTATAAGTATGAATCTTAATATTCATATTTTTTTTGATTCTAGCTCTGTATCTCTTCAATGTTACTATTAAATTATGTCAAATTATTTCTAACAAAATATATTTGTTCTTTGGAAGGTTAGCTTCAGTGTGCCGAAACTTGATGTGAAGTTCATGCATCTGGGTGAAGGACTTATTGTTGAAAATAATGTTACTGGTATCTATCTCAATAGTACTAAATCCAAATCACATGATGATTCAGAGGAGACTGCATTTCATTTTGATATTCAGATGGATTTGAATGAGATTCATGTAATTATTTTTGACTCTCCATTTTTGCTTCTTTAGATGATTTAGCTTTGATCAGTTTGCTTACTTTTTGTCCTTTCAGTTGCTCAGAGAAGGTTCAACTTCTATCTTGGAAATTCTAAAAGTTGCTGTTATCACTTCGGTAGACGTTCCAATGGAAGTAAGATGGTGATCTTCATTTCATAATTCCTTTGTCATATTAGTTCTGATTTCTGAGAAATCTGCCATCAGTTATTATTGGTTAATCCATTTATTTGCTTTTAAGTTAGCAACTATAAATTCAACTATATTTCAATGTACTTATAGAGAATGCTACATGCAAGCATTTAATGTACTTCTTAGTGCTTTCAGCAGTCTTTTGTTTCAGTATTTTTCATTTTAGCTGAAATTAACTCGGGATATCTTTGTTGCTTTCATCCTTTGAATGCATTCCTGGTAAGTTTCCAATCAGTAATGCTTGATCTATATAGTATGCTAGTTCTTTCAATGATTGCTTTAAGTTAAGTGTGCTTCATCTACGTGCATAGTTTATAAAACTTGGGGTCTGATATATTCTATTTAATAAAGGATTTTTACATTTAGCAACTTATAGATAGAAAAGCATGTGGGTAGCTGTTGTGATTTTGTCAGAAGAGGTAAATTGGTCTGTGTTATTAGAAACTGACTTTTACAACGATATTGTTCATAGACTTGGTCTTGAGTGTGCTTTCGATAGTTGCTCATTGTGGACAAATATACACATTATCGTATACACACTATAAATGTGATCTGTTTAATTTTCCCTGATAAAATTCTGTATATACAGTATAAATGGGAAAAACATGGATTCACTTAAAACCATGCATACGAGACGAAGCTATTAAGCAAAATGTTGCTTTTCTTTGGCCTGTTTATTTATTTATTTATTTATTTCAGCCACTTCTACCTGTTAGAGCTGAGGTTGACGCCAAACTTGGTGGTACACAATGTAACCTTATTGTTAGCAGACTGATGCCATGGATGCGACTGCGCTTATCAAATAAGAAGAGAATGGCTCTTGGCAAGGAGAATTCTCACCTAGAAAAGTCTCAGACAAGAGATATTAAACCCGTCATGTGGACATGTACTGTCTCAGCCCCAGAGATGACTATTGTTCTATACAGCCCTAATGGATCTGCATTATACCATGTGAGTTCTCATTGTTGTGAAGAAGTATTTGAACTTTTAGTTGTTGAATTCCCTTTTCCTCTTTGTGCGAGATTGAAGATCTTATGCTGATGGTGTAGTAGAGAATTAATGTTTTTAAATCCTTTGTTGATGTAGCTTGATTATTGTCATTTGTTGTACTCCGCTTAGTAATACTATTCCTGCTTACTATATAATACAGGAGTATTATCACGTTGACTGCGGAATGTATTATGTGCTATGTTATTTGAAATACAGTGCAGTAGCATCTTTTGAATAATATATAAAGTAATTTGGCAATGACTTGCTTGTAATTTGGATGGTTGGCCAAGCACACTACTATCACATTGTTACTTCCTCATGGGTGCTGCTGACCCAGTCATCTAATCTTCCCTCCCCGTCTTTTGACGCTGAAGTGTCAAGCAGAAGAATGCATTAAATTGCTTACAGTTAATTAGGAAACATAAGAAAACTTTTTAAAATTCTGTTGGCTTGTTTGTGTGTTTTATAGTCCTTACCTATTAAATCCTGTCTTTTGAGTGTATTCTTACTGACATTTAATATCTGGAATTCTGCGTTTTAACCACACCCAAAAAAATTTCTTTTAAATTGGATTAATTTCATTCATATTTAGTCTTATATATTTAGAAACCTATAATCACCTACGAGGGACTTTAACATTGCACCTTAAGAGTTCTCTTCTAGAGGTTTCCAATACTCTAGAATAAGAATGCTGATTAATACATAGCTTTACTTTGTCAATTTGTTGAGTTTTTTCCTTCTTGAACAAAGTGATTGTTCTATGCTTCAATTGCATTTTTTTCCCCCCATGAAAATGTTAGATAATTGTGAAGGCAGGATTTTTATTTTTTTATTTTTTTATTTTTTTATTTTTTTATTTTTTTGGGGTCCCCTCTCAATTCTCATATCCTAGTTGAGAATCTAATGAAGTAAGAAATAGGAAGCATTGATATCATCATATTTAGCTTAATCTTTAACTTAAAGGTATAGTTGTTGGCAAATGCAATTTCCAATTCTGCCCTTAGTTGTCATCTTTTTGATTATCTTGTCTTTTTATTTCAGGTTTGTTCTCAGTCTTCTCATTTATTTGCAAATAACATAGCAAGCAAGGGGATTCAAGTACATACAGAACTTGGTGAACTGCATTTGCACATGGAAGATGAATATCAAGAATTTTTGAAAGAAAATGTATTTGGTGTTGAAACTTATTCGGGTTCTCTTATCCACATCGCCCGTGTGAGCCTAGATTGGGGACATAGAGAAATCGAGCCACAAGAAAAGCCTGAATTAGTTCAATTGGCACTGGTATTTTCTGTTGATATTAGTGGTATGGGAGTTCAATTCGGTTTCAAGCATGTTGAATATCTAGTCTCCAACTTGATGTCCTTTAAAACTCTATTTAAAGGCCTGTCTACTAAAAGAGCTACAGAAAATATGGGACATCCAAGTAAGAAGTCCGCAAAAAGGACTAATTTACTGAAATTAAACCTGGAAAAGTGTTCTATAACTTACTGTGGTGAGACAAGTATTGAAGATGCAACTGTACCAGATCCAAAACGTGTCAATTTTGGTTCTCAAGGTGGCGAAGTTGTAATTAGTGTTTCTGCTGATGGCACGCCTCGCGAAGCAGGCATTACTTCAACCCTCCCTGGTAATTGCAAGAAGTTGAAATTTTCCACATCTCTAGTTATCTCCCATTTACTTATGTGCATGAACAAGGAAAAGAAGTCGACCCAAATAGAAGTCGAAAGAGCAAAATCAATCTATGAAGAATATCCTGAAGAGCATCAACCTGGCGTTAAAGTGACTCTGATTGATTTGCAAAATGCTAAAATTGTTCGCCGATCCGGTGGCCCCGCGGATATTGCTGTGTGTTTGCTTTTCAGCGCCACTGATATAACTCTCAGGTGGGAACCTGATGCACATTTGGCACTATATGAGTCTCTTACCCGTTTGCAGTGTTTATTACACAAAACCAAGTTTAAGAGGCCTGACAGCAAATCGAATTCAGAATCAGTTGAACATTTTGATCAAGTGGGACAAGATAAGAATAATGGTAAAAGGGAGTCAATTTTTGTTGTTGATGTGGAGATGTTAAGAATATCTGCTGAAGTTGCGGATGGGGTCGAAGCAATGATTCAAGTGCAATCTATATTCTCCGAGAATGCCAAAATAGGTGTACTTCTTGAAGGGCTAATACTCAGTTTTAATGGAGCTAGGGTTTTTAAAAGTAGCCGCATGCAGATTTCCTGTATCCCAGTTTCACCTGGCAGCATTATTGATGCAGAGTCGACAACAAAAAGGGATTTGGTTATTCAAGGACTTGACGTTCATATCTGCATGCCCTTTAGGTTGCCTTTACGTGCCATCGAAGATGCTGTCGAAGATATGCTACGAGGCCTAAAGCTTGTCACCGCTGCTAAAACTGATCAAGTACTTGCCACTAAAAAGGAAAATCTAAAAAAGCCAAAGGCCAAATCACCAAAGTTTGGGTCTGTAAAATTTGTCATACGTACGCTCACAGCTGATATTGAAGAAGAGCCTATACAGGGTTGGCTTGATGAGCATTACCACTTGATAAAGAAAGAAGTTTGTGAGTTAGATGTTCGACTAAAGTTCCTTGATGAAGCTATCTCAACTGGAAATAAAGCTTCAGGAAGTGCAGATCCAAATGATGTGCGTTCAGAAAGAAATAAGTTATTTTATGATGGGGTTGACATTGATGTTCATGATGCAGCTGCTGTTCAAAAGCTACGAGAAGAAATCTATAAACAATCATTTCACTCATATTATCAGGCGTGCCAGAGAATAAGGTTTGCGGAAGGATCGGGTGCTTGTTCAAGAGGCTTTCAATCTGGCTTCAGACCAAGTACTCGCAGAGCTTCTCTTCTCTCACTTCGTGCAACTGAACTGGATGTATGTTTGACTAAAATCGAAGGTGGTGATTATGGAATGGTTGACTTTATAAAGAACCTCGACCCTGTTTGCCGAGAAAATAACGTACCATTCTCCCGATTATATGGAAGAGATATTTGTGTAAATGCCGGGTCTTTAGTTATCCAACTAAGAAATTATACTTTTCCACTATTTTCTGCAACTTCTGGTGGATGTCAAGGTCGTGTTGTCCTCGCTCAACAGGTCAGTTAAATAAGCGATATTTGCTCTTTGTTGCACTTGCTTTGGGGTATATCTTGTTTACCAAATAAGAAAGCACGATATGGGCTAAATCATGAAAATCTAGATTCTAGGTGCAATGTTTGGTAATGACAAATAAATTATGATTCGGTGAATTGCTTTTTTCAGGCAACATGTTTTCAGCCTCAAATACTTCAAGATGTATTCATTGGAAGGTGTCGCAAAGTGCGCATGCTACGCTCGGCTAGTGGAACCACTCCACCGATGAAACTGTACTCAAACTTGCCTATAGATTTCCACAAAGGTGAAGTGTCTTTCGGAGTAGGCTATGAACCTCCTTTTGCAGATTTAAGTTACGCATTTGCAGTGGCCTTACGCAGAGCTAACCTTAGTATAAGGAATTCCAATTCCTCTTCTTCGAAGGACCAAATTGCAAATTTCGTTTCATCAAACCAACCGCCTAAAAAGGAACGCAGCTTACCATGGTGGGATGACATGAGGTACTACATCCACGGTAAGATTGTTTTGTCTTTCAACGAGACTTCATGGAGCTTTCTTGCTACAACAAATCCATATGAGAATCTCGACAGACTTCAAATCATTTCTGAATATATGAAAATCCAGCAAACCGATGGGCATGTTGATGTTTCCGCAAAGGATTTCAAGATGTACATTAGCAGTATAGAGAGCCTGACAAAGAATTGCAGCTTAAAAGTCCCATCTTATGACAGGAGACCTTTTATTTATTCACCTGCTTTCTCCCTCGAAGTGGTCATTGACTGGGAATGTGAATCTGGCAATCCTCTCAACCATTATTTACATGCCCTTCCTATTGAAGGGGAACCTAGAAAGAAAGTTTTTGATCCGTTTCGTTCTACTTCTCTCTCTCTGAGGTGGAACTTCTCTCTCAGGCCCTCTCTGCTGTCCTGTGAAAAGAATTCTGCTTCCTGTTTTGGAAACAATCTGACAGTAGAGAACACTGAATTCCCAACCATGAATCTTGGGGCCCACGACCTTGCCTGGGTCTTCAAATGGTGGAGCTTGAATTATAGCCCTCCTCATAAGTTACGTTCTTTTTCTCGGTGGCCCCGTTTTGGGATACCAAGAGCTGTGCGATCGGGTAACTTGTCGCTTGACAAAGTTATGACCGAGTTTTTCCTTCGGATTGACGCCTCACCTTCTTGCATTAAACACATGCCTCTAGGTGATGATGATCCAGCAAGTGGTCTAACCTTCGAAATGTCAAAATTGAAGTACGAACTTTGCTATAGTCGTGGTAAGCAGAAGTTTACTTTTGAGTCTAAGCGTGGATCTCTCGATCTTGTTTATCGGGGCCTTGACCTCCATCAGCCGAAGGTGTATTTATATCAAGATAGTAACTCATCTGCAGTTCGAGATACTCAAACAATAAAGGGTGGCATAATTAATTTCACAGAAAAACAAAGAGATGATGGATTTCTCTTAACTTCTGATTATTTCACAATACGGAGGCAGTCGCCTAAGGCCGATACTGCAAGGCTGTTGGTATGGCAAGAAGCTGGCAGGAAGAATCTTGAGACGACTTATGTGAGGTTTGAATTTGAAAATGGAAGTGGGAGTGACCATACACCATCAGATCCTAGTGATGATGATGGATTTAATGTTGTAATTGCTGACAATTGCCAGCGTGTGTTTGTCTACGGCCTCAAGCTCCTATGGAACATTGAAAACAGAGATGCCGTGTGGTCCTGGGTTGGTGGGATATCCAAAGCATTTGAACCTCCAAAACCTTCTCCTTCTAGGCAGTATGCTCAAAGGAAGATGATCGAGGAAAAACAGAAGCTTGATGAGTCAAAAATTCCTCTAGATGATAAATCTGTGTCTTCTCCTTCTACGTCCCATGTTGTTAGTTCCCCTGTAACTCAACCAGTTGAGATTTCAGGGCCAGTTTCATCTCAATCTCCTTCAACTAAACTAAACAGCTCTTCCTTCGATGTGGCTGGTGAGTTATTTCTTACCTCTCCTGAATATGGATCTACTTTTAGTATTTCTACTGGTGCAAATAGCTAATTTTATTAAGAAGTTACTCGTTTAATTTGATGGCTTTTGTTTCTTTATGTCTCAATCTGAGTTTGGCATTTTTTTCATTTTCATTCCCCAGTGAAGCATGGCCATATTGATGACTCAGAGGAGGGGACACTTCACTCTATGGTGAACGTTATTCAACCTCAATTTAATCTACATTCGGAAGAAGCTAATGTAAGTGATGTAATCTATGTGCAATTAAGAAAAAATGCGTTAATGCATTTTCTTCTTGTATATCTTATTTGATATGCATGGGAGATGGATTGCAAATGTTATACTGGAAAAATTTACTTTTAGAGCTTTTAGTTTGTGCATGACTCAGAAGTTTGTGCAGTATAGTAACGTCCTATTTCTGGCCTGCTAGCTTGCAAGATTATTAATTACATGGTTTGTTACATGTGTAACAGTTAGGATATCTTTTGCTATAAACATTTTAAACATCTTTTATTTTCTTTTTTTTTTGAAGAAATATGATTTTGAACAAGTTAAACATCTTATATTTGCATCAGAGTGCATGTGACGACACCTACCAGGAGGGTTGCATTTACATTTTACCCCACTAGGGGGTCCCATGCACTAGGATTTTTTTGCTGATTAATAACAAATTTTTGCAACATTACATTCTGCTAACACTAGAGGGAAATGACTTTGTCTTTAATATGCTTTTTTGTTAGACTTATTCTCGAAAAGATTAATCTGTAAAAATCTTTGGGGGGACAATGCAGAATTCCACAACTTCACAGGGATATGTAGGCAATTTTCCCAGCTAATGACTTGATATGAATACCAGGGTAGATTTCTTCTCGCAGCAGCCAGCGGCCGTGTCTTAGCTCGATCATTTCATTCTGTTCTGCATGTTGGATATGAGATGATAGAGCAGGCCCTAGGTACCACCAGTTTGAAGATTCCAGAATCACAGCCTGAAATGACGTGGAAAAGAGGGGAGCTTTCTGTGATGCTAGAACATGTTCAAGCTCATGTTGCACCGACTGACGTTGATCCTGGTGCCGGACTTCAATGGTTACCTGAGATTCTAAGGACTTCACAGAAAGTAAAGCGCACTGGCGCCTTGCTTGAAAGAGTGTTTATGCCTTGTGAGATGTATTTCAGATACACGAGGCACAAAGGTGGTACAGCTGATTTGAAGGTAAATTCAACAAATACAGTATATAAAATATTTGTATATCCCCGAAATAATTAGCATGTAATATGCATCCCTACAAAATCTGAAATTTTATATTGATCTTCAAAATTTAAGTTTCTTTCATTACCTTTTTCGTACAAAAGAGCCCTTTTAAAAAACTTTTTCTGATTTAGAATCATGTTTCTCCCATGAATTGGATTATTCCCGAACTTGTGGATATTTGGTAAGAAACTGCACTTTTGAGGGTGTATATGACAATCTGGATTTTACAGGGTTATATATATATATATATATATAAATAGATGATTTAAAGTGTGTATATATATACATATATAGTACGTCTCCTGTGCTTTTGAAAGTACGGAAGCCTTCGTGCTTGTAAGTTGTTTTCGATGATAGAACATCTGATTTGACGATTGGCTCCGTTAGGCATAATCTACGCTATTGGAACTATCTAGAATCCAAATTTTATAATTTTTTGACATTATTTACCAAGTGACAAAAGGTCTCAAAAATAATATTTTAACAGTCGATGTGGCATGTTTTTAAGTTCAACAGTGTAAAACAATCCAAATTCATGAAACTTTAATAGAAAATTCTACTTAACATTAATAGCAAGATCAATATTTCTAATTTGAAATTTGAGTATTTAATATTGTTTTTTATGAGATTTTTATTTTCAGCCGTTCATTCTGAGACTACTCGTTTATTAGGCAAATGAAGTAAAAAATTATGAAATTTAGTTTCTAGATAGTTCCAATAGCGTAGATCATGTGTAACGGAACCGATCGCCAAATCGGATGTCCCATCTTTGAAAACAACTTACAAGCACAGAGGCCTTTGTACTTCCGAAAGCATAGGAGCCTAGCGCTCTCTCTCTCTCTCTCTCTCTCTATATATATATATATTTATATATGCATATATATATATAATAGTGCATAGAAGTTATTTACTATAAGAGATTCTTTTTTGTTAGTACTAGTTCTAAAGTCTGGTGAATTCTTTTTTTTCTTTTTTCTTTTTTGCATCCAGGTGAAACCACTGAAGGAGCTTACTTTCAACTCTTCTAATATTACCGCAACAATGACTTCACGCCAATTTCAAGTTATGCTTGATGTACTAAGCAATCTTCTGTTTGCAAGACTTCCCAAGTTAGACCCCATACATTTGATTTTCATGCAAACTCATTATATCTTGTATTATGGATCTGTTTGCTTGTTCTAAATGTATTCTCTGTCCAAAATTTATCTGGTGGTTTGATGTTCTAAGTTGATTGGTGATATGACACATTCTTATCCAACTAGGAAAATGAGCTTTCTTTATGAATTGGTATTATTATTGAATCTTGGGTCATAGAAACATACGGAAGTTTTGCTTATTAGTATTGTTTTTTCTTTATGGAGCCCTGTCATTATTGAATTGCGTGTTTGCTGATCCATATGTTGGGATATGGCTTGGTTGATAAGCAAAGATGTGTTGCATAAAACTGTTAAAGTTGTCTCTTATAAAATATTGCATCAACATATCTTTTGTGGTTTTTTCTGTTTGTAGCACATTTTAACTTTGTGCTGAATAATGTAGGCTAAGGTTTAAGGGAAGTGGAAGTGGGGTTTTTTTAAAGAAAAATTTTTCGGTAAGGAGGTGATAGTTTTCAATATCGACTCAAATATCTTTGAGTCAGAACTTAGCTTGATCTGATTGTATATTTTCAGTGTGTTTCATGAAGTTGTATATGTTGCTCTAAATAGTTGATCTGTCTCAACATTGAAAGGAATCTTGGGTGGTCACATGCTCTATATTGATATCAGATTAGTGTTCCTATGTGAAGTAATCTTTTTAATTACTTAATATAAAAGATATGAAAAGATTAGTAAATATTGGTATATATTTACATAAGCCCCTGCAAAATTATTTATTTAAATGTACATTCCTATTTAAATATTTATATATGGCCTTCAAAAACTTAATTTCCTACATATGTGCCACTTTAATAAAAAAAAATTAATGTCATTATTATGCTACTTTCATTTTATCAGACCTCGTAAAAGCAGTCTTTCATACCCATCTGAAGATGATGAAGATGATGAAGATGTTGAAGAAGAAGCCGACGAGGTGGTTCCTGATGGAGTTGAAGAGGTAGAACTTGCAAAGGTCAACCTTGAACAGAAGGAAAGGGAGAGAAAACTTCTACTTGATGACATAAGGATCCTATCAGAAACTGGTGATATTCAAGGTGATGTTTCTCCATCTTCAGACAAGGACAGTGATCTGTGGATGGTCGGTAGTGCAAAACCAGCACTGGTAGGCTTTCAACTTTAGAAGACATTGGAGTATAAAATCCTAATTTCCTAATATTATCTGGCTTTTTTTCAGCAATAGTGCTGTTGTAGCATCTTATAGTACTTTATATGCCTGCATGGCCTAGCTTGTGGAGCAACTTCTCTCCTTCAGTAAGCAAAAGCTTCCAGAGGCAGAATGTTTGGCACAAAAAAAAGAAACTTCTGGAGCTTTTGCTTTGGCTGGAAGATATAATGAGCTTTTGGGCCTGCTAAACAGATAGTATGATTTGAACTTCTACTTTTGCTGCAGCAGGAAGCTGTTAAGATGATTTTGATGGAAAATTATTAGTGCTTTAAACAGCTCTTAATAAATAGCACCTCTACAGAAGCTCCAGTAGCCCAAAGAAGCCTTGAATATCTATCTTATATCATCACTAGTTACTTCTTTTATGATTGTTTACAGTTTAAACTTGTTTCATGGTTAGGTGCATGTGCTGAAAAAGGAGCTTGTAAATATCCTGAAGTCTAGAAAAGTTGCATCTTCTGCATTAAGAACGGCGTTGCAAAAAGCTGCACAGTTACGCCTGATGGAGAAAGAGAAAAATAAAAGCCCTTCCTGTGCCATGCGGATTTCAATGAGAATCAACAAGGTTGTATGGAGCATGCTTGCAGATGGCAAATCTTTTGCAGAAGCTGAGATTAATGATATGGTCCGTTCCCACAAATTCTTCTAATTGGATATAATGGATTTTCATATTCTTTTCCATGAAGTTTTCCTTTCACCTGAAGGGGACTAAACAGTCAATACTGGAGTTTTCGAATAATATACGTTAGAAGGAGAGATGCTAAGTTACCAACGATGCCGAGTTGTTGAGTTTATTATAGAATTTCAATTTTAATCATCAACTATCTAGATAAGAACAGGAGTTATCTTCAATTCCTTATTCTATATTCACCGACTACTGGGATGCATCTAAAGCTATAATGGTTTTAAATTATTCACGTAGAAATATATAAAATAAATATATATCAGCCATTCTTGAGTTACTTATTTTAATCCTATCTGTTTCTACCTTTCCTTTCATAGTCAAGTGTATGATTTCCTACTTGAATTAACAAATTATTTGGGTATTTTCCAAAAAGAAAGGAAAACAAAAAGAAATCTTTACTGTGTCTCACAAAATGTGAATTGCTTTACAATCTGTAGGAATTCGGAAGTCAACTATTTTAACCTTGAAACACCTCTTAATATCTATTTACTGAAGATAGCATAGTTACGTGACGATTTTCTAGCTGCATATAGTTCATTCAGTTGCCTTGCAGATTATTTGATAAAATGTAAATTTGTTGATATATGCTCAAAATTTTCTTTGGCAGATCTATGATTTTGATCGTGACTACAAAGATATTGGTGTTGCTCGGTTCACTACCAAGTCCTTTGTGGTGCGAAATTGTTTGCCTAATGCGAAGTCCGATATGCTATTATCAGCCTGGAATGCGCCTCCTGAATGGGGAAAGTGAGTCCTTTTTTCATGCCTGTAACTATAACTGGCATTCTTAACTTGCTTTTTGCACTCTGCATATCTCCGTCCGCATTTCTCTCAACTCGGCAAAGATCTTATTTGTTACTTCTTTGTACAGGAATGTAATGCTTCGTGTGGATGCTAAGCAAGGTGCCCCAAAAGATGGAAGTTCACCTCTTGAACTTTTCCAGGTCAGTTTAGTCTACATCTCTCTCTCTCTCTCTCTCTCTCTCTCTCTCTCTAATTTGCTGTCGAAGCTCATCATGCTTAAACTGGATTAGCATTGTGAAATTGGATGAATATATATGTACCCAATCATAACGTAATAGTTTTGCTGAGTTCCAGATGCTGGCTAAACTCGTGCAGAAAAACAAAAAAATGATGTTGGATTCAAGTGAATGCTTTGGGCTATAAAAGTTTGTAAGACGAAAAAAGAAATAATGAAGGTTTGCTTGCTAAATTGCGGCATTACTGCTAAACAAGGCTTTCGTTTGTGGTATTTTCTTAAACAGGCATAGTTTACAATTTTACATTTTGCCTGTAATATGAGCTTTCAGATAATTAATTCATCCTATATTTTTCTATTGTACTTAATTCACTTAAATTAAACTTATTATGGCCCTAATCGAGTGTTGGAGAAATATCAATCAGCCTTTTCATCGCTCAAGTTTTGGAAAACCCACCCTGTTGACATTGATATACTAAATATTTATGTTTCAGCACATTATTAGTTAATGTGATAAGGTCTATTTAGGATTTCTTCTATTTGTGTTACTGACTATCCTTGACAATTCTATTGTTGATCTCTTTTATGGTTTCTTCCATGATTTTCATTTGACTTTAACCAACTAACCATTGTAGGTAGAGATCTATCCATTGAAGATACACTTGACTGAAACTATGTACAGGATGATGTGGGAATATTTTTTCCCCGAGGAAGAACAGGACTCACAAAGGCGGCAGGTTAGCTGCAATTTTTAGTTTGGCAAGGACATACGGATGTTTACCTCAACTGTAGTGTATTTCGAAGTGGATACCTGAAGCTTAAAGATTATTACTGTCACTACATAATCTCCCATTTTTTTTAATATTGAAAATCTGTTTAGTTCTATCAGAACTTAATGGTTTCTGTAAGAAAAATTATACATCGTTTCCCTAAAAAATTTAAAGATATCAGTAAATTAAAGATATCATTAAATTCTAATTCAGAGGCACGCACATCAACATAACTGTAAGATTAGGTGGAAAAAAAAATTTCTACGTTTCAGGTAACCATTTTAAAGTTTACCTTAGTTAAGTTTTGTACGTTTTCAATGTAAAGTTTTGCAGTTCTTTTCTTTGGCAGCCAACCTTGAACACTTGGGACTAAAGGCTTCATTGTTACTGTTGAAATTAGCTTTTCTAGTATGCCTTATTTTGTGCATTAGTTCACTTGTTTTTGTTTCTCTTTTCTTATGACAAAATAGGAAGTTTGGAGAGTTTCAACCTCTGCTGGATCAAGAAAGCTAAGAAAAAGCTTTGGCAGCACCGAAACAGCTTCTTCAAGTAGTCATTCTACAAAAGAACCCGATGCTCCTGGAGGATTAAGTGCAGCTGCAGCGTCCTCATCTAATGGAGGTGTCAATCAAGCTGCTTCTACTCATGGTGATATTTCCCAAGTATGCATCCTCACATTGGCAGTTTTTTGAGTATTACTAGTGAACCCTAATTTTCTTCTCTTTAATCTAGAAATGTGCACTGTAGGGGTTTTTCTGTTGCATTAATTGTAATGCTCAAAGTCTGTGTTGTTATAACAATACTTGCTGAGACCCTTTTTTTGCATCAACAGTATTTCAAGCATCATATAACGTTCCTTTTACAACAGCTCCTCTACCCTGAGCAGTAGCTAGGTGTGAAAGTATCTGGAGCCCTTACTGTAGTGGGAAGCTAACATGAGCTTTTAGCTCCCAGTACCACAAGCATTAACTTGAAGCTTTCGTTTCTGCTTGACTGAGAATAGTTAAGAGTTATTTTTGTTATAATAAATTGTGACTGCTTCTTCCAACATCTGTACTTAAAAACCACTTACAAAGAAGCTCCTGATAGGACAGAAAAGCCCTTTATAGCTTTAACCTAAATGATATAGCTTTTTGAAGGTGTGTCGGATTAAAAGCATAATATTTGTCAAAACTTGATGTGGAATGCAGGTTTCAAAGTTGCAAAGCCTAAAGGCAAATATGGTATGTGGCTCACATAACGAGTTACGGCGATCATCTTCATTTGAAAGAATGTGGGAAGAAAATGGCACCGATTCTGCAGCAAATGATATTATACCACAAGCGAACTCTTTGAATCTACCTTCAAAAAATGGGCCCCTTAATCCAACAACAGAGAACAAGCACGTGACAAATGATGCAGCAAGAAATAGAGCTAAAGATTCCAAATCAGCCAGAGCTGGTCGCTTGTCTCATGAGCAAAAGAAAGTTGCAAAATCTCAGGATGAAAAAAGAACTAGGACTCGGAAATTGATGGAATTTCATAATATCAAGATTAGCCAGGTTGTTATATTTCCCACCATTTAGTTATTTCGTATACTGAGGATAATGGTAATTATCCTTGAATGAGAACTAGCCCGGAGCAAAATGACCTGACCCCACCTTAGTGGCCGTAGTTCAGTAGGTTGACTGGACCTTGAAAACTGTCTTGAAAAAGGTTTTCTCGAGTTGACTGCTGCTAAGTTTCTCGACCTGATATCTGACCATTTTGGATCTCACCTGAGATCAAAATATCTATGTAAATCTTGGGCTTGGTCGGGGTATCAGGATGGGCAATTTTCTTTTGGTATGTAATCTTAACCTGGCCTGGTCGAAAATGTTCTCAGGTCTAAACTAGAAAGTCTAGTTCTACTCTCACACTGGATGGAGACAGTTGAGAATTACTTGGAATATATGCCTGACTATGGGGATATCGCAATTCCAGCTGACCTATTGATTATTATCCTCAGGCAAAGGGCTACTGTGGGGATGTTTTGTTCAGATAGTGTGATAGTGGATATATTGGCCACTCTTCCTACTCCATCTCCCAACAAACACTTTCCTAATATTCTCACATCTTTTGTGTTTATTTGCAGATTAACTTCCTTTATTACTTTCTTATGTGGTAGGTTGAACTGCTCGTTACTTATGAGGGGTCAAGATTCGCAGTTAATGATCTAAGGTTGCTGATGGATACATTTCATCGCGTTGATTTTACTGGCACATGGAGGAGACTATTTTCACGAGTGAAGAAGCATATTATATGGGGGGTCTTGAAGTCTGTAACTGGCATGCAGGCAAGCATTTAGCAATCTTATAGTATGGTTTTTTCACTTGAATTTCAGATCGGTGCTGCAAGACTTGGTATATTAGTGCAGATGAACCACAGACATATACCGTTACTATTGTTATTGTTGTCGTCATTGTGCGTTTTTTTGAGAAATTGCCTATTATTAGTATTACTACTATTTTCTATTATTACTTTTATTCCTACTACCACTACTAGTCTACTACTTTTAGGGCATGTTTGGTTCACCTATTTTAGACTATGGAATCGGAATGGAATTCATTGATTCCGATAGTTGCCGTTTATTTTATAGGAATCGGATTCCGATTCCCATTCCACTCCGGAATGGGAATGACCAAATCCATTTATGATCTAATCTGGCTTTGAATCCCAGATTGGCTCATTCCAAAGTATACTATTCAAAATCCTCTTTCATCAACACCCACCTCTCCTTTCATCACTTTCCTCTCTCTTAATCAAAACCCTCTCTCAAAAATTTTAAATTTTCATTCCGATTTCCATTCCAATAATGAACCAAACATTTTTGGATCATTCGTCATTCCATTTTCCATTCCAAAGCAATCCAATTCCATTTCCCACTCCTATTCCAATCATGAACCAAACATGCCCTTACTGTTACAAGTACTGTGTGTATGTTTGCTTGTTGGATGTTAGAAAGATAATTTACCATTCTGTAACACCAACTCTTTTTTGGGATAGTGGTTTTTAACATATTATCATCGTGGGAATGGGATTTGTAATAATCAATAGATAGATTCTTTCTGTTTTTCTTTTTGTTCATCACTAAATGCTCAAGAAATCATTTTCATCTATAGATGATTAAGAATCTTGGTCGTGAAACTGAAAATGAAAATTCTTATGGGAACTTCCATTTTCGTCTCTACAGGGTAAAAAGTTCAAGGACAAAGCTCCAAACCAGAAGGAGCCACATGGTAGTGCAGTTCCAGAAAGTGATCTCAACTTTAGCGACAGCGACGGAGGCCTACCAGGGAAGTCCGACCAATTCCCTGTGTCCTGGCTTAAGCGACCAAGTGATGGGGCCGGTGATGGATTCGTCACCTCAATCAGAGGACTCTTCAATTCCCAGCGCCGAAAAGCAAAGGCCTTCATACTGCAAACTGTGAGAGGCGATGCAGATAATGAATCACATGGTGAATGGAGTGAGAGTGATGTCGAATCCTCTCCTCCCTTTGCAAGACAACTAACGATAACGAAAGCTAAAAAGCTTATAAAAAGACACACAAAGAAGTTCCGTTCAAGGGGGCAAAAGAGTTCAGGTGATCTAGTTTCGCCGCATACTTCACTAAATGTTTCATTACACAAGCAACTTACAGAATAGAATATTACATATAATAACCATGCAAAACTATTTATAGGGAAAACTTCAAATACCCCACTTGTGTTATGCCGCTTATTTTACTTTAATATTGTTTTTAACTGTATCACTTTAGTATCTTGAGGTTTTTGTTTTTGTTTTCCGTTAGACCCCTGTTATTTTCTCCGTTAAGGTGTCATGCGCCGCGCATGTGAGCATAAAAAATGTCTCACAAAGATTGACAAAAACGGCATGAGACCCTCGAAGAATAATCAATATCAAGCCCTGATAGGTCTCGTGCTGTTTTTATCGACCTTTGTGGGAGATTTTTGACAGTCACGTGTGCGGCACATGACACTTTAACAGAAAAGATAAGTGGAAGTCTAACGGAAAGGGGTACTTAAGTGATACAGTTAAAACTATAGGGTACTAAAGTAAAAGAGCGGTCAACCACTAGGGCATATATGAAGTTTTCCATTTCTATATTCATCTGATCACTTTGTAGCGTGTTATATGAATTCTCATACATGCCTTTGAAAACTTGATTTCTCATATATGCCTTTCGAAAACTTGATTTCTCACATATATACCCTTGTATGTAGGAAAGCGGTAGTCATAGACCATCTTTATCAATATGAAACCAACTTCCACTGAATTGGATGACTCCCTAAGTTAGGATAGGGGTATTATTATAAGAAACTACTCTTGCAATGGGTATATATGAAAATTCACATTGCGCAGGGTTATATATGTACAGGTGATTTTGCAGGGATAGTGTTGTAGAAGCCTCTACAAGCTGATATTTACTTACGAGATATCTGTATTAGGAAACCACTCTATTTACGTGCCTTTTTATTCATACGAAATACTTATCTGATTTATACCTTCGAAGATGGTTTCCTCTATTTCTATCCAGTTTCTCACAACTATGTGAATCGCAATATCTTCATTATTCATTAACAATGTAGTCAAATGATCTACTCAAAATAACTAAACCAGATTCCTTAGCGCTTCTAGTTAAAAGTTGTGAAAGTGTTTGAAGTGCTCAGTGTTGGAAAAATTCGCCTGCTAATCTACTAGAATTATTCTCATTAGACCTCTTAAGGATCACATCCTCTTGTTTATCAAACTGTTCGAACTCTCAACATGTGTTTTGATTGTTTCTTTTTCAACTTAGGTATCACAATCCAAAGGGATTCCCTCCCATCAACTCCAAGAGAGACGACGCCGTTCCAAAGCGATTCTTCCGGTGCTTCATCTTATGAGGATTTCCACGACTAGACGTGCGTGCTGTAAAGCCAACTGGGGTTTTTCTTATATCTAAAATGGAGACACCAAACAAATGCGGATGTTGCATAATCGGCCCTTAAATATGCAAGGGCTTTATTTAAAGCTGAAGAGATCTCATACCGACTATCAAGATTGAAGGTGGAGACATTATGGGCCGGATTAGAATAATGGAGCCATTATCCGAATGCTAAGGTATGGAGATGGCCTCTTTTTTGCTTCACTAGTTTGTTAATGATTCTTAGTCGTCTTTTTACTGTGTATATATATATATATATATATATATATATATATATATATATATATATATATCTCTCTCTTACAACTATTTGCTGGGTGCCATAGCCCTTACTCATATATGTTGTACTGCTGTGTATATAACTAAACCCCTTCATATGACATTCCAGAATTCAATGATTCTTAGAGCCTAACTATTATGAGAAAATAAATATAGAATCTCAAAATCACTGCATTTGTACTGTTTTGTGTACCTTTTATATTCATCTAATGTGCAATTATTCTACCTTTATTTCTAGAGATCTATGAGTGCTTTTTAGAAATGGCTCTAATAAGGTCAACTTAGAACTTACATTTCATCCTTCTAATTTCTAGTTTGATCCCCCCCCCTTTTTTTTTTTTTCCCTTTTTTCTTTTTCCTTCTTTGGGACACTTAGAAAGCATGTTTAAGTCTAATCAATTCTCGGTGAGATTGATCAGTTCTTTCGTCCGGTTGAACAGGTTTGGTTTCTCCATTGAACCTGTTTTGACAGTTTATTTTGAAACTTGTGTTCATTAAGTAAGACCATAATTATATTCCTTGAAAATTTACTTGTATTTATTAAATCAATATATCAAAGAAGCAAGCAATATTAAGTTTAGCTCTTTGCCATTAAGATAGCTTGTGTTTTCTTGTGGTGTGTTTACATATATATATATATATATATATATATTATTTTTATGTTCCGCATTCGAACAATTTGGTTTTGAATGCTGCTTGGTTAACTAATATCGTTTCCTTTTTCCCTTCCTGAGTGTTAAAATCGGATGATAAGAGTAGCGTGTTACCCACATAATTTATTTTTTAAAAAAAGAATAAATTTAGTGGAAAATTTGAAGTAATTAGATTTCGAAGTTGAGAACTAATCATTAAATCTTTTATCACTTGTGCTGAGAGCAGTAAGTAATGAGATGATGAAGTTACAAGTTAATTCTCATAGCTGAACAGTTGAGTCAGTTTTTAGGAAATTCAAATTTAAGTTTGACTAGTCAAGTTTACCATTTCTCAAAACTTAGGAGGACTCGAGCCCAAGGTTTTAAGTGCCGTAAAACCGCCCGTCGGCACGGGCTGTATCCGCCATGCCGTACCGTGCCAATAAGATATCGGCACGATACAGATTCTGTGCCGATAGCACAGTTCAAAATTTTTTATTTTTTAAATTAGTAAGTAATTTTCTCAATAAAGTTCAAAAGATGTGATAAAAAGACATAATAAATAGTTAAAATATTTTATTGCTAAAAAAAATAAATATTTCATGTTATTATGTGTTGGTATATAAGAATTTTTTTGACCGGCACGCATCAGTATGACTCGGCACGCACTATACCATACCATGCCGGCACAATCCCATGCCACGGCACTTAAATTCTTGCTCGAGCCCTTTTATGTGGATTCCATTGATAGGGAAGCAGTGGCGGATGCATATGTTTGGGGTCAATAGACCCCACTGAGGATGGTGCAAAAAATCCATTTAGTGGGTTCCACTTGTATTATTAGGCCTTTTAGCTGCCTTTTTTTCTTTTTTATTTTTCTGTTTTTTATTTTATTTTATTTTATTTTTTTTTGCATAAGTTGACCCCAAAGTGGAGTCCAAGTTGACCTCAAGTGAAGTCTAACAAAATTTTTATTTTAAATAAAAGAGCTATAGCGGGTCGAACAATCTGCTAATATATATTTTTTTTCTTAGCAGTAGCAAAAAGTTAAAAAAGATTGTAATTAAAAAAATAATCCTAGTCTTTGATTAAGTGATGAACGATTATTGATGACTTATATAGAAAAAAAAAAACTTGTTTGACGATGTTTTCAAAGAGACTATCATGAACCTTTGTCAAAATATAAGGACACGTAAAAAATAACTGTAAAAAAAATAATAATATTTTTTTATACAACATTAATGACTAATTTATTTTTAAAAAATAATTTTGCATATTTTTTCTTCTTTAGTAAAAAAAATTTGTATATATTTCTTTAGAGGAAATTTTTAGATCTACGGTGCCACTGTTAAGGAGGGAAAAACAAATGGTTCTTGGTGATCATTTGATTTGGGTAATCATGGCCTGCTCAAGGNATATATATATATATATATATATATATTATTTTTATGTTCCGCATACGAACAATTTGGTTTTGAATGCTGCTTGGTTAACTAATATCGTTTCCTTTTTCTGTTCCTGAGTGTTAAAATCGGATGATAAGAGTAGCGTGTTACCCACATAATTTATTTTTTTAAAAAAGAATAAATTTAGTGGAAAATTTGAAGTAATTAGATTTCGAAGTTGAGAACTAATCATTAAATCTTTTATCACTTGTGCTGAGAGCAGTAAGTAATGAGGTGCTGAGAGCAGTAAGTAATGAGATGATGAAGTTAAAGTTAATTCTCATAGCTGAACAGTTGAGTCAGTTTTTAGGAAATTCAAATTTAAGTTTGACTAGTCAAGTTTACCATTTCTCAAAACTTAGGAGGACTCGAGCCCAAGGTTTTAAGTGCCGTAAAATTGCCCGTCGGCACGGGCTGTATCCGTCGTGTCGTACCGTGCCAAAAAGATATCGGCACGATACAGATTCCGTGCCGATGGCACAGCTCAAAATTCTTTATTCTTTAAATTAGTAAGTAATTTTTTCAATAAAGTTCAAAAGATGTGATAAAAAAACATAATAAATAGTTAAAATATTTTGTTGCTAAAAAAAATAAATATTTCATGTTATTATGTGTCGGCATATAAGAATTTTTTTGACCGGCACGCATCGACATGACTCGGCATGCACTATACTGTATCGTGCCGGTACGATTTCGTGTCACGGCACTTAAATTCCTGCTTGAGCCCTTTTATGTGGATTCCATTGACAGGGAAGCAGTGGTGGATGCATATGTTTGGGGTCGATGGACCCCACTAAGGATGGTGCAAAAAATCCATTTAGTGGGTTCCACTTGTATTATTAGGCCTTTTAGCTGCCTTTTTTTTCTTTTTTATTTTTCTCTTTTTTATTTTATTTTATTTTATTTTTTTTGCATAAGTTGACTCCAAAGTGGAGTCCAAGTTGACCTCAAGTGAAGTCTAACAAAATTTTTATTTTAAATAAAAGAGCTATAGCGGGTCGAACAATCTGCTAATATATATTTTTTTCTTAGCAGTAGCAAAAAGTTAAAAAAGATTGTAATTAAAAAAAAAAATCCTAGTCTTCTTTGTACTACTACATATTTTTTTTTACCTCGTTTAATCATATTGAATCCAGTGATGAACGATTATTGATGACTTATATATAAAAAAAAAAAAAAAAAACTTGTTTGACGATGTTTTCAAAGAGACTATCATGAACCTTTGTCAAAATATAAGGACACGTAAAAAATAGCTGTAAAAAGAAATATATATATTTTTCTATACAATATTAATGACTAATTTATTTTTAAAAAAATTATTTTGCATATTTTTTCTTCTTTAGTAAAAAAAATTTGTATATATTTTTTTTCTTTAGAGGAAATTTTTAGATCTACGGTGCCACTGTTAAGGAGGGAAAAACAAATGGTTCTTGGTGATCATTTGAGTTGGATAATCATGGCCTGCTCAAGGTTTCTATAATTTACATGAGTGCTTGGCGATTGTGCAATTAAATGAACACTAACCAGTCGTAATACTATTTTGGTAGAACTGAGAGATAGTGTTTTCCTATAATTAAAGGATTATTTTTTTGAAACTTTTTTTTAACTTAGACAACTAAAAGTGGGGGTGGGGAAATATTACTTAAAAGCACATAAAATTTCACTTTAAATCGGTATCAATGGCACTATAACAATAATAATAATAATAATATTAATATTAACAATATAAACTTACAGAAAGTTGGAACGATTTCGTAAATGTGCATCATCACGCTTGCAGAAAATTCTTAAAAAAAAAAAAAATAATTTCTTAATTAGCCCAACTTTAAATCTACAAGGTCGAAATATTTTAGTATTTAAATTAAACAAGATAAGATTAGATTATAATTTGGTCCTATTTTGATCTTAAATAAAAAGTAAATTAGATTAAATAAGATTACGGAGATATGTTTAAATAAGATTAAAGTGTCGTTTGAATAAAATAGATTTACTCAGATTTAATATCTATATAGATATAAACGAGATTTTAACTATGAATATATAAATCCCTAAGAAAACTTCGGCTCATTAAAAGGGAAAAATGAATATTTATTTACATAGAGTAAAAAGAGATAAGTTTATTCCGCGATTCTCTGTTTTTTTAACAATTTTTCTCCAAATAATTATCAATTCTCTTTAACAATTTTTTTTTTTGTTTACCTTTAATTTTTTTTTCTTCAATAAAACTCTCTTCAGCTACATATTATGTAAATCATATAATTTCTTCTATTTCTTACTTTTTTAAATCATTATTAATTGGTAAAGAATAATTAATTTATTAATTTTTTGGTTGCATTTTATATTAGTATAAATTTAATTTACTACAAATACATTCATACAGATTTGTACGACATAATGGAGAGAGAGAGAGAGAGAGACAGAGAGAGACCAGAATCCTTCAAAGCTTGCTTCCGTGAATCTGAATCTAATGTTAAGTGATTCAACACAAACAATTTTTATGACTAATATATAAGATTAATTTAAAATCCCTTAATCATTAAATAAATAATATCCAAACTAAAATTATAAATCCGTGGGAACAACTAAAATAATAATAATTTAATAAGTAAAATTCTCCAAAGTGAATATTAAGATATCAAGGTATAATAACTTTATTTCTGAAAAGTGAAATACTACTAATTAACTACCAAATCTCATCTTACTACCAAAAAAATAAAATCTTAGAAGCCATGTACCATGTACGTGACACGCCTTTCGTTTCATCCGTCCTTATTATATATATATATATATTCATGCAATAATATTTTCGGATTCCCACATCATCTAAGTCGTTTTGTTTTGTTTTTTCTCTACAGCAAACAATTAAAACTAGCAGCTCTCTCTCACTTGAGATGGAATGAAACCGAGCGTTCCAGTTCCGCGTCACACTTTGTCGTCGTGGAACCACCATCTTGTCTCCTTTGGCGATCGCCCGTTCCTGCAGTTCTTCACGTAGCGGTCGTTGTCCGCCGGCCGTTGCTGCAGATCAGACCAGGAGAAAAAAAAAAAACATGCATAAACAGTCTGTGATGAAGGATGGGTGGTGTCAATTGAGGCCGCAGCGAGCGACGATACCTTCGCGGGGGAGCTCGACAGCATCGAGAGAATGCTGATACAAACCGAGCTCACCGTCATCGCGGGCGACCACGAATCGTATAATATATCTGGGAGGAGAGCCAGGAAGAGAAGTTCATATATAATAACAAAGGTTTAAGCGAATCTTAACTATGAAATTAAATGCGTAAGATGAGTTAGAACAGCAAGAGCTTCCCTTGGACTAATATTAGAATCAACAGTTTCCATCAGAAAAGGAATAAGATATTCAAGCAAGTAATAAAATATTTGGTTAGGTCGTAGAATACTCCAAACAAAGAGTAAAAATATACCGCTTCGTCTCAGGAAAAGAAATTACATAACATCTTTCTCAAGCACAGTAACAAGGAATCCATAAAACAAAGAATCAGGCCCAAAATACGGATTATAATAAAGTTAGTATATGATAAGACAAAAGAAAAAGATACAATCAACTAGAAAACAACTTAATGCCGCTTGGGATAACGCAGTTTTAGTATATCCTATACAATTACACATGGATGAAATGAAATATCCAAGCAATACCGAACTGACGGATGTAGTGAAAATTTTAGAGCCCTATAATTTCATTTGATATCAGAGTATCCACAAAACAGCTGCACACAATATTTGATGACCAAAAACCAACTCAGCACAATACACTGATCAAGCCCAAAAGATTTAATCCTCTTATTTTCAACCATACTCAGCAAAGTTATATTAGACAAACTCTCTCCACTCTAAAGAACTTATCTACTATTATATTCACATGAGAGTTCCCGCATAGTTTCACTAAAAGGATACATGTAGCTGGGCATCGAAGATGACGAAGAGTGATTATACCTACTTTGCCAACAGCTGTGAGACAAACTCATTGAAAAGTGATTTATATATATATATATTTGAACTATGCTGGAATACTATCAATAGCACCAAGCTATTGGTACTATTAGGTTTTTGGTCCTCGGATGAAAAAAATGTACGGTTAGGATGATATGGACCCCCCTAGGGTTGGGTGACTTATTGATTTAATAGTATAATCTAACAGGTAAAAATAGTCAAAGGGTTAAATCTAACGGTGGAAAACTTGATAGTACCAAACGCTCGATGCTATCGATAGTATCCCAGCCGGACTCTATATTTTTTCTTGTTGTAAAAATTTGCAACCCAATAAAATTTGTAAACCTTTTTATTCCTGTCTTTCCCAAGTTCTAATGAGAACGATCTCGAAAAGACCAATCAGCCCACTCTTTCGTAGCTCATGGTATTAATGGTCTTCAATTTCAATACTTTAAGCGAGAATTAGAACTAATGAATTCAGAGAGAAGAGAACCTAAAATTAGGAAATTTTCTGCCACATAACGCCAGTAAATTTTAGCAGCGCAAAGCAAGAAAAGAAGAGCAAACAAAAAATTGAAGTTTCACCACACGAGAATCAGAAATTGCCTTGTACTCAAGTGAAATGCATCTTATCAAACTTAACTAAATTAAGATATCAAAAGCAAGGATCTTACAACGTATCAAACTGCTCAAGCTAGTGCAAAAAGAAGATACTACACTTCATTCTTAAACTCACAGTAGAAGCTTAACTTTTGATGGATGGAAGAAAACTTCTAATTCAAGTAAAGAAGAACTTCCGACATCAAGAGTAATACCAAGCCGACAAGCATATTCGATAAAACCAAACTCATAACATGATCAAAATCCAAAATCAACTTATTTATAAAACCAAAACAGTTACTAGAATTACCTAAACAAATATGCCCATTGCTGTATATATGCGGATGAGGAGGTGCCGGATGAAGAAAAATAACCTAATTAAAAGCAACAACATCAGAATCTCATCTCAGCAACTCAAAATCAATACTTTAAATTCTCGATAAAAAGAAAGACTTAACTATCCCACACCTGAGGGGCTTCCATCGGATAATGCTCTGGAAAATCCACCTGAAGCTGATACGTCTCACTTGCATAAAGTGTGCCCGGCGCCCCAACCACTTCGATAACCCATCTTAATCAGATCAAAAAACCTAATTCAAAATCAACCTATGGTGGAAAGAACATACATAGAAACCCTCAACTACATTACGTTTGAAACATACTCCGAATTTCACTTTCTTTCTCTCTTTTCCTTGAGATTCCTATACTTTTGATTGTTTTTCCATTATCTAACGTAGATATCTCCAACAAGAAATATCAATTTTTAACAAAATCCCCAATTCAACCGAACGTAACAACTAAAATCAAACAAAACATTTGATAGGTTTCAAAAACAAAANAAAAAAAAAAAAAAAATTGTTTGGTTTCCTAGAAAATACCTAGAAAATAGTTTTCTAGCTAAAAAATTATTTTCGGTCCATTTGGTTTCTAGGAAAAGTAGTTTTTTTTTGAATTTTTCTTTTCGCAAATTTTATTGTTAAGTAGTGTTTTTGTTTTCCGAACTTTTTATCCGGAAAACAAAAGCTGTGGAACAAAATCCCCAATTCAACCAAACGAAACAACTAAAATCAAAATAAACACAAGATTTAGGAGGTTTCAAAAATCAAAATCGAGCAGCTCCATAACCTTACAGCAGCAGCAACAACAACAACAACAACAACAACACAAAAAAAAAAAAAGAAAAAAAAAGGAAGGTGGATGTGCAACTAGTTTCAACAAAATCCCCAATTCAACCAAACGAAACAACCAAAATCAAAATCAAAATCAAAATAAACAAAAGTTATAGAAGATATCGACAACTAAAAGAACAGAAATTAGGGCTCCTTTTCCAAACGGCCCACACTTCAAGGGCCCTTAATCAACTCAGCCCTAACAAAGCAACAAAACACGCATCACACGAGATCATACAAATTAGGGCAAATTAGAGCAAAGAAAAGCAAAAGAAAAAGAAAAAGGTGGGATCCATCAATCGATATCGATCGATCGTAAAACCTTTGGAGATTATCGGTGAGTCGATGCTTGAATCCGGTGGGGGGGTTGACCTGCCACTCCACCAGCTCCTTCTGCAGGCGATTGCACGCGATCTTGCTCAGCGCCTGCAACAACGACGCCGCCGCCGCCGCCGCCGACGCAAATTAGGCAAAGTTCCAGGATTAAAGTGCAAAACAGAGAGAGAGAGAGAGAGAGAGAGAGAGAGAGAGGAACCTTGCGAGAAGCGGCGGAGGAGGTGGTCATCGTGCTCGGCGACGGGGAGAGAGAGAGAGAGAGAGAGAGAGAGAGAGTAAAAGAGGGATTTTTGGCCTTTTGGGTTTTTGGGCTTCTCTGCGCTCAAAAGCAGCTTTTCCGAATCAATTCGTTTTTTCACGAGCTGACTCCTTAAAAAAAATATCAAATTTCAAATTTAAAAATTTAATTTATTTCTGACTTATTTATTAACGAGTCGAAGAACACGAACGATCTGATTCATAAATTTTAAAAAATTATTAATTCTATTATTCAATAAAAAATTAGTATTTATTCGTACTTTTTATAGAAACGACTCGCGATAGAATACGAGATAAATTGAGCTACAAACGAATTAAATCTCTAGAAACAATATATTAATGAAGGATGTGAAATTTATGAATAATTTTCTTTACTTTGTTCTTGCTCTTTCTTATATATGAGAGAATCGCTCCTAATCTTAGTAGATAAGTGGAAGATTAGGCTGAATCGATTGATTAGAATATATCTCTAATTAACTTTTTAATTTAAAAATGAGATTAAGTTTAATTCTATTAGACAATATAATAACCGTCGAATCGACCTCGATTATGAACGCACTTAATTCGATTTAACTGAATACCAACACAAACAAACAATAAATATAGATAAAAGATTCACATGTACTTTTATATATGATTTATCCTCTACGCCAACCACCAAATCTAAATTTATTTGGGAAAAAAATACAAACTAATAAATATATACTTATTAAAAAAAATTAACTACCAAATATAGATATAGTATTCTTATTACTTGATTATAGCTTTGACCTAATAAATGCAATGTAATTTTTTTAAAAAAAGAAAGATAGATATAGATATCACCAAAACAAATTATTTTGGTACTCTAGTCATTTCTTGTAATTATAATTGTTTTTAAATGTCGGGTTAAATTGGCACTCACCCACCCAGAAAACTAAAAAAAAAATTAAAAATGGTCTCATTTTAATTGGACCAGTTCGGACTATTACTTACCATAAATTATCAATCAGCTCGATTTGATTTTTTTTTCTGAAGAATTTGTAAAATATATTTATTTACCTCTCTATTTTTACTATTTTATACTTAAAAATTAAATAATTTATTCTTTCTGACATCATGTTGATATTACTGATTCGACTGATTGGACCAATAATTGAACCAAATCATTATTTTTTATTCGAACCGTTTCAAATTTTAAAAGAACAATCACTATTTGCATGTTTT
This sequence comes from Ananas comosus, assembly GCF_001540865.1. Lineage (NCBI taxonomy): Eukaryota > Viridiplantae > Streptophyta > Magnoliopsida > Poales > Bromeliaceae > Ananas > Ananas comosus. The sequence goes on from NC_033624.1 coordinate 4,148,816, forward strand.
GACATAACTTTTGAACTTCTCTACTCTAAGAAATGGTAGTGATCTTTTGAGCCCTAAAATTATATTTCTAATATTTAAAGTTGTTATAAAAGCTATTGTAATGATTTTGCTATAAAGTTATTAGTATTTATTCGAAATATTTTAATTATAAGCTATAGTAAAATCAAAAGGTCCTAGTAGTATAATGATCTAACATCTATATGCGAATATGAGTATAGAGCAATACAGAGATCAAATAAAAAATAAATAAGTTGAAAAATATCAAGATAAAATACTATATAGAAGGAATATATGCCTAAGGAGAGAGATTACATATTTTGAGAGAAATGTTCTATGTTTTAGCATTTTATTAGTCCACAATAATCACACTTAGAAAAGTTAACTTTCGGAATTTCTATTATAATAAAACCAACTAAACACAACATACTACTTTCTTTCTCTCGATAATTGATATTACCCGCTTCGATTTTGATAGGAACAAAGCAAATTTTTATATTGACTATTTTACTAAGTACCAAATGATCACAGTTAAATATGAATATTTAGTATCCATTACCCTCTCTCAACTAATAAGGGATATAATAATACATCATAGTTGAAAATCGAATTAGATATGTGGACCTCACATTTTAGATTAGGTTGCTTAATCTAGTCTTAGGACCAAGTGCTAGAACAATTACATATAGAGAGAGAGAGAGAGAGACCATCTTTAACAAAAATAATAAAAGACTTAATGATCAGTACTTAAAAGTCTCATATTTGAAGTCGAGTAGTTTTATATTTCCTACTAAGTTTATTTTTTTTAAAATAAGAAAAGTGGTATTATGCTCCCATTCTCTAAACGGAAAAAAAAAAAAGTTTTAGAAAGAGAGAGAGAGAGGGGTAGTGTAGTGGGTTTAGTATAAAGGGAGGTTCCAAAATGAATGAACAAGATAAAGTTATTCATACCTTTATTAAGCATCTAATTAGATTAGTTCCCTACCTCTATCACAAATCGAAGGGGTTTGACTTATCGAAATAAGTTTATAGTCGGATTGGTAAGTATTCTTATTATCTGAATGTCCGATATAGAGTTTCAACAGCTTGTTTAGCGAGTATTATGATATTACCAAGTCAAAGGCTTAGACATATACACCTAAAAATAGAAGGAATAATATCTAACATATCTTTAAAAACTTTTGAAATATCGAATATATCCCTATTTTATTTTTTATTTCAAACATACCCCTTGTATATTTCTTCATTATTAAAAATACTCCCGCTATTAGTGCCCGTTAAGTTCAATGGATTCCTCTCCTCCAGCAAAGTTATTGATTAAATAGTTGTCTTAGTCGCATATCTTGCATATGATCAAAACATAAGAAATAGATGTTTCTTCTTATTCTAACATATGAAAAAAGAATTAAAAATATAAGTAGATTCCTCCTACTTTTAAATTCTAATTATTTAATAAATTTTAGATAGGCTAATTATAACGCTCCAATAGTTCTACATCGAATAAAAAAAATATATAATTAAAAATATAAGAATAAAAATATATGAGTTTAAACATATTATGCCAGTGGATTGGAATCAATAAGTATAAATACTAACAGACTGAGATGTTACATTTAGTATCAAAGCCGATGTGCCAGCCATGACAAGAACGTTAGAGCCTAAAAGAGGAAAATCTATAACGCCCTAATAATCTTACATCAGATTAACAAAAAAAAATATGATTGAAAAATATAAAGAACAATAACTCTAATACTAATAACTAGACTAAAGTATTTTAGACTGGTGGTTTGGGCCCAACAAGTTATTATTACTAACAAACTGGATCGTTTCACTAATTATAAAAATTAAAAGTTTAGACCTCGAAAATCGTTGCCGCTTTTTTCATTCTTTTAAATATAATCAATATTTCTTTTTTTAAAAAAAAAAGAAAGCAGCAAGTAAGAAGCAGTTTGCAATAGTGCAAAAGTTAGGGGGTTGAAAATTTGTGACACTTGTATATCATGATTGAGAGACTGACATGTGGGCCCACAACAATTACAAAGAAGATTCTAAGACCATTCCTATGGTGGTGGAATATTGAGTAGCATAACATCAACTTTAATAGATGAATAAATGCTCCAACATGGAGAAACATTCTCAGATGAGATGCTATTAAGATTGTTCCTAACTTCCTCCCATGGAAATAATAATAATAATATAATTTACATTAAGTAATGGATTCTCTCACTAAACCAAGAGAATAAAGCAAGAGAGAACAGGTGGCAGAAGAAATTAGGAAACTTTATGAGTGCTTTTTAAATACATCCTTGAAAAAAGTACTTATTTTGCATGGTGGTCCCCTAGAAACTTGAATTAGCATTTCTAACCCTCTAAAAGTCCCTAGAATCACATCTACATCACCTTAAAGCACTTAAATGTACAAACATGGTCAGAGTTAATCAACATGGAACTTCATGACCAGGTTAATAATCTAAAATTCTACTGGTTCAAGGTTTTTACTAGTTTGATCACTAGTTCAGCCACTACTTCAACTAGTTTGAACAATTTTACACAAAATCAAGCGAAAAACCAACAGTTCACAGCGAAGCTAGTCAATCAGAAAGCACTGTAACTAAAACTGCATATAAGATTCAATGGAACTGCATATAGAAAACTACCCTTCATGTTTTCTTATGTACAAATAACTTAGCCACATATGAGAAAAACAACAACATCATAAGAAAAAGGAAACAAAGGAAAAAAGACATTACTGCATGCACTGAACAACAACATACAACACCAGATACTTCCATAAAATTAGACAAGAAAATTCTTACCGCAGTAAAGCATGATTGAGAAACTGTTTAATCATGTGTAAGCGTTTACGTGGCTGATGCTTCTGCAATCATTTTCTGTAGGATTGAACCTTGTATTGCAACCAAATATCGTGGAAATATTAAGAACAAATACTATACCGGCAATATGATATGATGGTGAAAATTAAGCACTTCTTCTGTGGCTTCAGCTGTTTAGAAATGCCTTCAAAGAAAATGGCGGGGGAGCATCCTGTTAAACCAAAATTTTAAACATTATGGTTGGCACCACATGTCTTTGAACTTTAGCGAGTAAAATCATGCTTTTCTTTTTCACACCCTAAACAATTGATGACAAGAGCTTCTTTCAGATAATTATTGCATAAATGGTGCAACTCGCATAAATTCAGCAGGGGTTGTCAAGTTAAAATGGCAAAAAATCAGTTAAAATGGCAAAAGTTCAGTTAACTTGAAAAAAATCTCGGTAAATCTCTGGTTGACAAATACGGGTATAAAGAAACACAGTAACTGTTCTACCTTGGCTAGCTCCTGTTGTAGGTATTCTCTAACCACAGTTATCTGCTGTATCAGCTTCTCCAGAGAAGAATAGGCAGGAAGCTTAGCATGTGCTGAAATTAATCATAAGATTAAGGGTATATCGGTTGCAGGAGTTAGTAAAGCAAGAAATGGCATGTTAATAGGGAAATAGAAGATCACATGTGAAATATGCTAAATGTACCAAGAATAGCTCGATTCAGGCTATCTGCTATGTTCTGCCGATATTCTGGGCTCAGTAGTTGGAACATAGGTGACCTTTCAGGCTCCTCATAAGCTAGTAGAGCAATAAACTCCTAGTCAAAATAAGATGTAATGTTTTATGAGATATCTGTAGCCTTAATGGCATTAAATCATGATAGTATTAATATCCTTGCATCAAATATAATGCGTGTTTGACCAAGCTTCCGAAACAACTAATCTACTCCAGAAGCAAATGCCAAGGGCCTCGCCTGGCTATGTTTGCACTTTTTTTTACTCAAATACTATGCAACTGAATGCCTAATCGATGGACTTCGTTATCCCTGATATTACTGGTCTGATGACAAACTCATGTTCTCTTAAGAGCCAAAGAAACTCTCAACAATAGACAAAAAAACAATACTAAATTTTTGGTTTTCTGCTGCCAAACAAACCCAACCCCAGTTGGGGGGAAAAAACAGCCATCGGCTGGTGCAATCAACAACATAGCCTTTGAATTTGGAAAACAAAATGCAGCCGTTCCAAGAAATCGTATATTCCACCCTCCTCTCGCCACTTCAATTTACGATTGGCTATGCTGGTGCTATTCTAACTTGTGCTTAAAATAGTCACATCATACCTCCAGTTTCGTTACATACTTTTGCACCTTTCCAAATGGAGTAAGACTTTTCTGACCAAACTCGAGAGCTTCCTTGCTGCCATTTCATATACCAATTGCATTAAACCCAAAAGTTTCATATTTTAGTAGCAAAAAATGTCTATTTACAGAGTCCTCACCACTTTCTGGAGCGGACAAGATCAATAAAGTGAAGGCTTAAAAGATCGAAATGCAAATCCATATTAGCCTCCAGTAAGTTTGGAGCTAGCTGTTGTGTCAGCTCTATGGCCTCGAGAGCATTTCCTTCCAAGGCAAAATGAAAAATTGCTGACAGAAAAATCAAAAATACAGATTTACAAAACAGAGTAACCTATCTATGGACTACGATAGAGAATTAAATAGCTATCATGAAATATTCCAATGACCAATTAATTGCCTAACAAGAGGAGTTAACATGTTGATCAGTTCATGTTAGGCAAGATGCACTTGATTCATCCGAACTATTGCACTTTAACAGATGGGCACCTGAACTTTCAAAAGTTAAAAAGAAAAAAATAGGATCCAAACAATCACCATGTTTCAATTAGGCACCCAACACCTAATTCAGTCAATTTTTTATAACAGCTGATATCATGTGTCATTAAATGACCCATAACAGTCCATATCTTACATCTCCTCTTACATCCCTTCTTCCGAATTTCCAGATGATTGTAGGAGCATTCTAATCAATTCATTTTCATGTCAATAATGGCTGTTCAGAAAAACTGATAAAAAAAAAGGTAATGGTTGATTAAAAAAAGGTGAATTTTTCACGTAACTTTTATTTTAAAATCTTTTACAAGCTTTGGCTGTCAACTGTAAGAGCTCACTAATTCAAGGGTTTCTAACACATTTATCTCTTTCCTGTTTAAAACCCTCGACATAAACTGGAAAAATACAACTCACATTTCCGCTTGTCCATGTCTACTAGGTAATCAACAGGATGCTTCATCCCCGTAGAAGTGAGAAAAGCGTCTGCCGTCTCTTTGAAACAGTTGTGAATAAGATAAGACAGGACAATGTTGCGCACATCAGCATCGCTGATTGCCTGTCAATTGGGAAAAGAAAAGGAGACAAATCAACATTTAGAGATGTTAAACTAATATGAGCACACTAATATTTTTATTTCTTATGAACACCTGTATTAGTTGATGATAAATTGGATTCACATTATATCTGATTACTCATTTGAATATTTTCTTTTAGCTACTCACTATGTTAATAGAAAGGGGCTCGAAGCTAGAAGGTAATTCTAGATACATGATTAGATTAAATGCTCAATGAATGCATAGAAAGCAGAAGGCGTAAAGAAAGACATTTAGTTCAACCAAAAACATTAAGTAACTTATGGATATAAAGGGCAGAAGATACTCATATAAGTTAGAAAATAAATGTATTGTTGAGTCTGTCAATAATGTGCTCTCCATCAAGACAGATATAGTTCATTATATTATATAATTTTCCCTATTCTCTCTAGTGACACAAAATGTATTGTCCTGCGCCTGTAATTGTTCAGATAGGAAAAACCGTGACTAGATATTGTTCTCAGGACTTGGCTTATTCACTGATGAGTTATAGCTAACTTGTATAGTGCCAACGAACAATGTGAGAAATAAACTTGACCTCATTACTACATTCGATGAATACTAAACAAGTAGAGTTTCTTTAACATTGATTCATTGTATGAAAAACACATACATGCACACACAAAAAAAAGAAAGAAAAAAGAAAAAAGAAAGAAAGGTAGTTCAATAACGATCCTTTCTGACTTTGCCGCAAACCAGTAAGGTCTAGAGAATTAGTCGAAATCTAAGTTGGTTTGCTCGACGGTAAATAAGCTTATTGCCGAAACTGCAAGTTGAAAGCAGAGGGACGCAAAAACAGCCTAAACCAAAAGGAATGGATTGTTCAACAAAAAGCAAGTGAGCAAGCAATCTCAACTTAATATAATCAACAAGGTAAGCTGTTAAATTATAAAAATAACGCCTAACGACAAGGTCGGAACTATGTTTGACCAACATATGAATCACTGAAGAAAGGTCTACTATGTAAGAAATAGCAAAAAAAAAAGAAGTTTATATCCACTTCCAAGCTCAAGGATTGAGGATATAAAATAAAATCTCTAACTACACTATTGGCTAAAACTAAGGCTACAAATTGGGTTGATTGGGTTCATATAAATTTGGAATTTTTCATTCAGTTTGAGAAACTTCAATTCCTATCAAGGTATGGTCAGGGTTGGCACCAATCATAACCCAAGATGAACCCAATCCAAACTCGAAGCAATACCAACTTGGCATTTCAACAAATTAAAGAAACTATACAACATATATTCTATAACTAAACATTGCTGTGCTCTACTCATCTCCTTGGCTCATTTTTAACATCCTAGGAATGAGTAATACTACATCGGCAAATCACGCAAAGTTTGCGCGGTGGATCCATCATCCAAACAATCTAATCCCCACTATCGAATAGGAGATCCTTCCACCTAGTTACACACAAACACACAATCATTCAAATAGTTCCTTCATTCGAAGAAGATTAAGGTAAAAAATCTACACTTCCAGTGCTCCCAAATCCTCTCACAAATGAGTCAAAAACCAAAAAAAAAAAAAAAAAAACCATTTTTAACCCATTTTGAAGCGAATAAAGCTCTAAATCCATTGCCCCAGAGCTTAAAACTAAATCTTACGCCTATTATTGCTATAAAAAAGATAGGAAAAAACCCTAATGGCAAATCGACGCTAAGAATCAACAGGTTATCATGATTCGACCCCAAAATACACACATCCAGACCCTATTGCTCACAATCCAACATCATTCACAAAAGAGAGGTGACCTACTACGTGCTCGTATTGCCTCGGATCCAACTCCATCATTGCTTTATGAGAGAGAGAGAGAGAGAGAGAGCTCCGATGATCTCCGCAGCGGTGTGGAGAGAGAGAGAGAGAGAGAGAGAGAGAGAGAGAGGCGAGACCAGTAGCTATATACGGCGAAGGAGAGAGGGGGTTACTTCCACACAACGCATTTTATACATATATTTAAAAAAGAGAAAAAAAAAAAAAAAACGTGCAGGCACTGTTGGCATAAACGGGTAAGCACCCTACCCTGCCGCCGATGATCGGGTTGGGTCAAATCAAGTTTGAAATGACGTGATCGGTGCGTCTGAGTTGGACTGAGTTGTATTTGAATTGGCATGAGTTTGATTAGACAGAGTAACAAGCGATATCTATGGGCATCGTATCTATACGTTTTCAATAAATTAATTACGTATTTATAACAGTAAAGGATCAGATTGAACCAAATCACGTTTGAAATGATGTGGTCGGTGAGCTTGAGTTGGACTGAGTCGTATTTGAATTGACATAAGTTTGATTGGACCGAATAACAATTGAGACTCATGAGTATCGTATTTGTATGTTTTAAGTAAATTAATTACGTATTTATAACATTTCAAGTTTTTGGATTTAATGGTTAGCGTCAACCATCTGATAAAGATCTTTTGATGAGATACTTTTAACTTTCAATTTTAGCAAATAGACATTCTAATTTTACCAAATAATTTAATTGACTCTTTTCTTTAGTTAAAATTAATATTTATACAACCGTCTTATTCTATTAAATATGTATTGTACATAATTTTATAAAATTTCAAAATATAAAAAAAAAAAATTTATTCTATTCTATCATATATATAAAAGGGAAAATTTCAAATACCTCTCTTGTGGTTTCATTTTTTCTCACTTTAGTACTCTGTGGTTTAAAGTGTATCAAGTTAGTACCCTGTGGTTTTGCACTTTTTCACTACAATACCATGTGGTTTAAAGTGTATCAAGTTAGTACTAGGTGGTTTCACACTCTTTCACTTTAGTACCCTGTGGTTTTTACTTGATACAAAAATAAAATCACAGGGTACTAACTTGATACAAAAATAAAACCACAGAGTACTAACTTGATACACTTTAGACCACAGGGTACTAAAGTGAGAAAGTGCGAAACCACAGAGTACTAATTTGATACAGTTTAAACCACATGATACTAAAATAAAAAAGTACGAAACTACAAGAGGGTTTTTGAAGTTTTTCCTATATAAAAACCACTAAATGTTGAAGCTCTGTTCCATCAACCAAAATCGCTATATAATTAATAAGTTTGCTTGAGAAGAAAAATCTATTTGTAAAATAGCTAAAATTTTAAAAAATCTCTGCTTATTATTCCTTTAAAAATAATGTTAATTCCAGGAAGACCTGCACGATGCCAATCTTTTTTTTATTTTTTGCACTGGTAAAGAAAGAGGTTAAAAAAATAAAAATTGATTTAAATGTCCTGTGGCCCTTACTATAATAAAGTTAGGATGGTTTTGATCTTCTACTCGTACAGCAGCAGCATGAAGTTGTCCAGCGAATTCAAGTAACAAATGTTACAGTTTCTTCCAGAAAGCACTTCACTAACAGAAAAGAAGAAAAAAAAAGAAAAAAGAAAAAACAGAACTATCATTCAAAATCATATATTAAGTTGACAAAACAGCACCCAATAATTTGAAATTTTTGCCGTGGAAAATGGAAGAAGCTAACTTTAATACAAGTTGAACTGGAATGCTATTAGAAGCAAACGGAGTTTATTGCTACCCATTTATTTTCGATGATTAGGTCTACAAATCGACGATCAGTACCGTTGAACATAATTTATACCACTTGAAGCATCCAAGAACCAAATTTTATGTTATTGCGATATTATACTCTCGTCCGTCAAGTGAACAAAAAAATGAACGATTGAAAATAAATATCTTTCGAAAAGTAATGATAGAAATCTTATAATCAAAATCAAAAATATAGATCTTGTTTTAAATAGCTAAAAAAAATTTAACCAAAATTCAATTGATTTGGATAGTTTATGCTATTAAACGACAAAACATCTCATACTAACCGTTAAAATTATAAATTTTGAATCCCTCTTATCATTAGTCAATAATATCGAAAAGATTTAAAATTTGATTTCTATATACTTCAAGTAATATAGATCATGTTCAACGGTGCCGATCGTCGATTCGGAGCCTCCATCATCCAAAACAAATGGATGACAACAAAATCCGTTTGCTACTTATAGCATTCCACTGCAACTCCTTTAATACAACATACAAACAATAAGAACTAGGTGCTTTACACTCTGGTCGAGATTCGTAAACGCAGCTGCAACTATGATCTTCTTTGGGAAACAAAAAGAAACCCCTTCTTGTGTCTCACTGCTAGTTTCACTGCTACATCTGTGGAGATTAGAAAGTAAAATGCCATGTATAAATGATGCTTTTGCTATATAACGACCCTTCTAACTAATCTTTCGCTCGCTTCCACACGATTACAGTTCCATCTGAATCAGATGAGGCCAACAAATTTTCGCCATGATTCCATGCGACTCCTATTACTGGAGCACCGTGCCCCTGCATTAACACAAGGTATCAGTATTGAGAGTTCACATACTACACACACACACACACACACACAGACCTGTAGCTTATTCACGCAGGCATGCTTCGGCCGAGTCAAATCATAGAAGTAAACGTTCGAATCCTCGCTGCCAGAGACTTCATGTAGAGAAAGTTTGTTAAACAGTTAGACTTTATAAAAGCTTCCTTCCAAAACCAGCACAAGCTAAGATAGACTTAACACAATGTATCCCTACGTCCAGATGTAAAAGCATACATATTGCTTCGTTATGTTGTATTTTTTTCGTTTTTTTAGTACTCCCTGGTTAGAACGAAAACCAAAATTTCAAACCTCGGAATCGCTTAATGGGGCCACCCACAGTTAAAATTACTGTAAACTATTCTAAAACTCAATCAGAGACCACTCAAATCTTTCTTAGAGATTGACGACTTCAGAGGATACTTGACTAGTGCTTATTAATACAAAAAAACAATGGAAAGACCAGGATTTTCGAGAGCTTACCTATGAATTCCCCTTTCTCAAGAGAAAGAAGCGGGCAGAAAGAAGCACGAATACTGTGCACACGGGGAGCCAATTTTAGAGAGCATAGAAGAGTTAGGTACCCTTGAATCTCCAATGCAACACTGGACAATATCATAGAAAATGAGATGAACTAGTAGAATCTCAGTACAAATAAAATATCTGTAAGTTTCAGGGAAAAATACGTCAAACCCCTCTGAACATTACATCAACTGCACAGTACAACCGTTAAAAAAGTAACTTAAAAAAAACAAGAAATATTCTATAACCGTTTCCATGGACCACCCAGCCTTAATTTCTGTCAATTTCTTTAACTGTTGTTAGCACGTGATTGTTTGAAGTTTGAACATGATTTCAATTTTGTCCTCTGATAACCAATTGCAACAAATTAATCCCAGAAGTTTGACCCCAATTTTAATTTCATCCTCTGAGTTTCAGTTTAGAACATTTGTGTAGATTTCAATTGTCTCTGAAGTTTGACCGTGATTTCAATCCTGTTCGAGTTTCTACTTTAGCAAACAAAAATCTAATGATGGCGATGACATGTCATGTTTTTCAAACAAAAGACCTATATGAAGGGCATAATTTACAATTGAAATTATTAGGACATAACTTAAGTCGTGTTCAAACTTCAAGGACTACATTTGTAATTAACCCTGGTCCCCTTTTCTTTTACCCACTTAAGTTCAAAACATTATCTACAATACTGCTAAAATGTTTAGAGGGGTCTGGTATATTTGCCCAAATCTCGTTGCACTACAACCCACAAAAATACAACCTGAAGAAGCAAATGTTTCCGTCTTGAGCACATACAAGAACTACAGGACAGCGGGCCACAAGAGAAAATGTACGGTACTGGATAGTTGTGATTGGAGATTTGCTCCGGCTATTCTTATTCTTGTGGGACCTTGATACTGACCCTGTATGGGAGTTCACGCTAACCGTGTATATGTATCCCTGTTGAATGTTTTGTTTCATTCAAATTGCAACATATAGATATTAATTTACAAAACAGATAGGGTAAAATGAAAATATGAACTACCTGAGCGTCGCCAGCAAAGATAAGCTGGCCGGTGTGATCATTGTCCATGGCGGTAATCTTATCTTCAAAGAGGAGTTTACTAATTACTCTACCGGTACTAAAATTAATCACCTGAATTGACATTTACGCAAATATGTTCAGTAAGGTTTTCTTCACTTTGGGTATGACTTTGAGACTTGCAGATAGAATTTAACCTTAGAAATGTTAATGAATAGAACATTAAACGGGAAGAGACAGAAATTTACACTGATTTCTTTATTTGCATTGCCAACTAAAAGTAAGTTATTATTCACCTGAAATCAGAAATAACAACAAAGAGAATAAGCGTACAGTATGTAACAACACAATAGAATAAATCATACATGTTGGATTCCTAGATGAGTGATATTTCTAACTTAGATGGAAAGAACTGATTTCAGACAGATAACAAAAAAGTAAGCTATACAGCTCTTTAAACAATGTGGGTTGTGTTAACCATAAAGAACAGAAGAGAGACACAAAAAAAAAAATACTGGTGGCAAAACCAGAAAAGATCTATTTGCATAATGTTCTTCATAAATGAAGAACTACTTTAATTGATATTGGCAAAAGGCGATAACCATGTCACAAATTTTTTTCTTCTGTTTCCTTGTTATATTCCTTTTCTTTATTTTTGCATTGGGTTGGGGGTGGGTGGTTCTTAAAGACTTCTATTCTAGTTAAGTGAAGATAGAGGACTTAACTGTTCTACCACTTACAATCCGATAAACCAACAGAATAAGTAAAGAAATAGAGATGAATAAGTTGACCTTTTTATATTCTAATAATACGAACAGATCAAGCAAATAACCGAAGCTGAATGAGACATGTTATAATAATATGACAATTTTGGGCAAGACTAACAAATTGTAGTCAAATGACTACACAAATAAGCAACAATGCCTTTCAAATACAAAAAATAATCAAACATGGGCATAGAAACTACCTCAAAGATTAAAAAACACATAAACGCAAGGGATTGAGTTCGCTTGCTTATTTTCTGAATATACCACAATTTTAAACCAGATTAATTGTTCAAATTTGTGGCCAACGACTACAAGGAAAAGCAACTCCAAATACAAGAAATAAAAAAACACATCACAACAACAACTAAAAAAATTACACAGCACATAACACACATTTATACTTGCATAGGTAGATAGATTAACACATATATTTATTCTTGCATTGATATATATGGATAAATAGACATATAGATAAATAGATAGATTAATGCACATATTTATACTTGCGCGCGCGCGCGCACACAGAGAGGTACACACCGGGTGGAAACGAATACACAGTTGGGAAGAAACTCCATATACTACCCGAATGCAATGACCTTTAGAAATCTCCCATACTCTCACAGTTTTATCCATTGAAGACGAAGCAATGTACTGGTTGTTGGATGAAAAATCAAAATCTGTAATTTGGTTAGCATTGACGATAAAAAATAAAAAATGACAATAATAAAAAGAAAAAAAAAACAAGTTGCACTGCCTACGTATGAGAATTTACCTAATTGTCAGTTGTCACAATATTGTAGTTTTAAAAATATATTCCATTTAATTTAGCAGCTACAGGATTGTTAAAAATTCATAGACCAACATAGTTTTTTAGGCTAAAACTGATTAAGTGCCAACATATTAAATTATTAATATTAATATATAGATTAAGGTGCAGTTATCCATAATATACAGAAATGAAATGAAAATAAGAATAAGATAAATATGACTCAAAAATGTAATCGCACAAAACTGCTGTTAAATCTACATCTAAGACTATCAACTCCTATATTAGAAATATCTAAAGTCAGCATGTATACATTGAATCTCAATAAATTAAATCCAGATAAGTGATATCTCACCCATCGATGTTATAATTTTTCTATCAGATCTGCTTTTCTTTTAACCTATAGGATTTGTAAGGGAGTTGCTCACAGCAATTACTGGTCTATCAATAAGTGTAAGCCCTTTATGGAAAGTGTACTAACATTAAAGAGTAGCAAAATTATAGATATACTGTCAAAAACTTCAACAATACTAAAATTTGATAAGAAATTCGGAATCAGTCAAATGCAGTCTAACCTGTGATGGCTTTTGAATGTCCTCTTAATTGTTGAAGGACAGATGGCGGCTCAGAAACTTGACAGATCGTCAAACTGCCATCGGTTGCGCCATAGGCAAGTAGATCCGAACTCATGTGTCCAAATTTCAGAATAACAACTAGAAACATAATATATCATACATTACTCTTTGATAATAATACATACAAATAATAAAATGTGAGAAAATTCTTAGCAAGTATCAAAAATCACCTGAAGCTTTGCAGTTGTCAAAAATGCAATGCATTCCGACAAAAGAATATGCAGGCTCGGCAAATCGAGTTTGGTGATCCGAATCACTGATACTTGAGCCAAAACTCAAACGTCGACTAAAAGCTTGGCTGTTACTTCTCAAATCCTGCAGTAAAACTCGACTACTGTGAACAAGATTATCAAATGAAAACAAGATTGTGTCAAACGAAAACTCCGGAAAAAACATCTGATGATAGTTTTCATACATCAACATACTCATCAAAATCCCATATAACCAAGTAACCAACTAAGTAACTTTAGAAAAGAATGCATATATACTTTACAATATCAAAATTGCCATACATACTCTGCTAGAACTCCAGCTATCTGTCTCAAACAGTAAAGATTGGGGAGCAGAAAATGAAGCCCAGCGTCCACTGGCACATCAGCATTACCTTGGCATTAGATTTGTGAAAGAAAATTTGATGCAGATTGAAGAAACTTAATTCATAAGCACGAAATTGTAAAGAATTTTAGAATAAGAAACTATAAATGGATGTAATCGGGCTATCGCCAAAAACCATCGCTTCAAACTGGTAAATTAATTGAACAAGTGAAGGCACAGCAGCAGCACCATAACCACAAATTGGGAAGTGGGAACCATGAGTGTGGCAATATGTATTTCCTAATTCTAAAATAGGTAACAAAGCCCAAGCAGATAAATTTTACCAACATGATCTATTGCATCTAGTGCATTTTCTCTCCCTTGAGGGGAATCAAACAGAAGCAACAGCAAAATTTGCAGGAATTATTATCATAAACAACTTATAAACTCATTCATCATCTAAAACCAAATGGGAATTCGAAACTTCAGTAAGAGTTCTTTCCATTTGTCAAAATGCCACACAAATATTCGTTGTACACATATACTATCCAATATGTATTCTGATAAGTGTCCTCACATCATACTACAAAAGGAAAACTTTAAGTTCTTCAGAAACTCCCACCATTCGACATAATACTACGAAGCAACCGTAAACTGAACCAAAATAATACATCAAACCAAATCAAGCTACACAATCGAATCAAACCTGATACGTTCTAATGCATCTGATACTAAATTGCTAGTAAAGGAAAAAAGGAAAACGAGTTGCGATCACCGCGAACCTGTGGCCCGGGGTGCTCGGCTGGCTCGTCTGGCTCTCCCAGTTCTTCGGCCGCCGCAGGAAGTTGCGGTACGCCACGTACCCTCTCCCATTGCACCTCCAATCCTGGTTTCCCAGTACAAACCAACCCCATAACATTTCCATGCGCGAGTTAGAGATCAAACCCTAGGGAGAGAGAGAGAGGGAGAGAGAGAGAGAGAAAGAGACTTACCTTGCGGCGTTCGATTGCGGCGGCGGAGGAGAGGGCCTTGCGGTGGAGTAGGAGGCGGCGGATGGCGACGTAGTCGGCGTTGTGGTGGGTGATCGGCGGCTGGAGGAGGCAGCTCACGAAGTCCGGATCCGCCGCCGCCGCCGCCGCCGCCTCCTCCGTCGCCGCCGTGGGCTCCGTCTCCTCCGCCGACGCCGCGGCCGTCGCCACCGCGGGTTCCGGCGCCGCCGTGGGCTCCGGCGCCGCCGCGGGTTCGTCTCCTTTCTCCTCCATGGGGATCGGAGAGGACGTTGCTCCACGAGCTTCGCGTTTTGGATCTCATCGGAGGAGCTTTTATTCGCATTTTAGTTGTATTATTTAAAAAAAAAAATTGAGCAAAAATTACACTACTCTCGATGTTTGAAGTTAAATATTAATACTAAGGACGAATCTAAAATATTGTTAAAACCAAAGCAAATTATTTTTTTTTACTTATTTTTATGAGGAGATATTCGTGGCGTGAGCTTTTTTTTTAAAAAAAAAAAAAAACAAACGTTGTATTAATCATATTTGTGAATTTGTTCATCCTTGAAATATTTAAACTAGGATTCAAAATTTAATCATGTTGATTGTATATAAAACACATCCATCTTACACGAGTTGTGCTCGAATCTTACAAAACTTCGAATATTATTAATTTTTTTTCTCAACTAATTTTAGGTTACAATACAAAACTATCAAAATCTTTGAAGTCTCAATCTATTATTTCATAAATTGTAAAATAACACACACACACACACACACACACACATATATATATATATATAGAGAGAGAGAGAGAGAGAGTAGGGCTACTATACTCTTATGAGTATAGGCTCTTCGTACTCATAAGTTGTTTTTGATGATAGAGCTTTCGAATCGACGATCTATTCTATTAAATATGATCTAGAGTATTTAAAACTTTTAGAAAATAAATTTCGTAATTTTTCGAAATCATAATAAAGTTCATCAAGCGGACATAAAATGAACGGTCAAAATCGAAAGACGTCCTAAAAATGAATGATCAGACCCTTCAATTTAAGATCAGAGTTATTGATCTTTATCTAGGTAGTGAATATACATTTCTATTAAAAATTCAACCAATTTCGATTATTTTACATCGTTAAACTAGCAAATATTCAATACCGGGCGTTAAAAATTATCAATTTTGTGACCTTTTGATCGTAAGGTAAATAATGTTGAAAAATTATAAAATTTAATTTCTAGACGTTTTAAATGTTCTAGATAACGTTTAATGATGTTGATCGTCGATTTGGAAGCTTTATCATCGAAAGCAACTTATAAGTACGAAGACAATCGTACTCATAAAAGTATAGCCGGACTCTCTCTCTCTACATATATAAGCCTAAGATATATAGAGTAAAACTGAAAATATTATTAGTAGTAAACGGACTTCGTTACCATTTATTTATTTTTGATGATTGGCACAGTTGAGAATGATCTATACCACTTAAATTATTTAGAAACTAAATTTCAGATCTTTTCGACATTATTAGCCTAATAATAAAAAAGGTTTCAAGAACAAGAATTAAATTACAACATCTATTCATATTCCTTATTCCTTCCACACCACACACACAAAAAATAGAAAATAAAATTAAAATAAATCAAATGAGTTCCAAGTCCATGATATAATGTTACAACTGAGAATCTAGGAAGAAACTTTTTATTGAATTCAAATCAGGGAAAAGAAAAGAAAAAAAAAAAAAAAAAAACTCGAGTTATCGACAAAGTACGAATCGACTAAATAAATGCAATGATTCATAAACTCAAAGGCTTATTTTTATTTTGCGAAGATCTACATCGAAGAAATGACGATTACGCGACGTAAGTATCATCTGTAGTGTGCCAGTATCTATTAGTGAACCACATCGAATCAGCGGCCACCGCGTTCCCGTCGTGATTCCGATGCCAGGTATAGTAAGCATGTGTCTTGTTCTTGATCTCGAAGATGGCGTGGCCGAAGCTCGCCTCTCTAAAAGCCGAGTAGCTCGGCTGCGGCTCGGTCATGCTGCGAATTTTACGCGAAAAATAAGTTGCGGATTAGTATCCTATCGTCGATATATGAATCATTCGGAAAAAATCATCTTACTTACTTGGTAGCGAGGCCTTCGAGGTTCCCTCCGTCGCCGATGGTAACGTAAACCGGAGCCGATAAATCAGGAACCGGCGTACACTTTCCGTTCACAATGTTATATGCAATGTTCGAAATTCTATGCTGCGAATGCGAGAGCAACAAAAGCAAATCTCAGCTACGAAGTTTAACTCAGACATTGTCGAATGCGAAAAACAAACTTCGCGGTTCATTTGATTAACTAAATATGAGAGAATTAGAGAATAAGGAGAGGGTTTAGGGGCTCACGCTGCGTTCGTAGGCGTGGACGTGGCCTGCGAACACTACGTCGACTTTGTATTGCACGAACCACGGCTCGTACATCACTCTCATGGTTTCGCCTTCCATGTAATGGTAGTTGTAGCTGTTGTACCACGGCGCATGCATGAGGACGATCAACCACGGTGTCTCGCTTCGGTTCACTTTCGGTAGCTCGGCTTCGAGCCACTTGTATTGAGGTGTGTACTTTCCTAAAAATCAAAATGGACAAATAGTAGAGGTAGAAGAGAGAGCTCAATAAGTTGGTGTGTTGTTAAAATCCGAGAAAAAGGTTTTCGACGGAAAACGCCATTTCCATAGTTTTTGTTTTCCTGATAAAAACGAAAAAACAAAAAGGAGATTTTTCCGTGAAATCTGAAAAAAAAAAAAAAACTACTTTTTGTGCGAACCAAATAGACAAAAAGTATTTATCCAGCCAGAAAGTCATTTTCTAGCTTTTTCTTTTTTCCACGGAAACAAATACGTTCTTAATGTTTGGATGGAACATAGAGTGGGGAAAGCGGTCGACATCCCCGCAATTCCACAAAACACACCTAAAAAGGATGAAATTCTCGCTTAGTATCGGACGGTCAAAATATCCCCACGCGAACGTCGACTAGTGCTATTGCCGTGGTTAATAAAATATTCCTCAACCTAAAAATCCTAAAAACCGCCATAAACCCTAAACCCTAAAAAAAACCCAAGAAACCAAATCATATTATCTTATTCGGGGTTGTTCAGTATGATTTTTCAGTTTAGAGCCAAATAAGAACATCGAAGCAACTCAAGCAGTGTTTGCGTCAACTCGTATTTAACAACCGTGAAAGTCGTATAAGACATGATTCGGTTAGTCGTACCGTACGCCGAATATGAAGCCAAAACAATGATGTATGCCGAAGCTCTTTTAATGGAATACCAAAATGGAGATGTGCTACCGGAAGCCTTATACGGAACATGATATCGGTGTCGGTACGGTTTGAATGGCTTAGTTTCACCCTGCAAAGATACCAAGAATTTTTTTAAAAAATAAAAACCCAACTTTTCCAAAAAATTGAAAATTTTCGAATGAGAATAACATTTCGTGGTATTCAAGAACGGACTTTTTCGCATTCTCTGCAAATTACGTAGCACATAACATAGAAAAAAAAACTGGTATATATAAGATAAAAGTGTAAACTTGCATAACAAGAATAACTAAATCATAAAAACTACCAAATTATTCGATTTTTCAATTTTTTAAGAAAAAATTCAAATTTAGAGATCATTCTGAGATTGTCAAATGAAATTAAGTTTGCATGTCTAAGGATTATCTCTGATTTTCAATATAGGTATAAAAATAATCAAATTATTGCGCTCCTTCTTTGACTATCTGACCTTTCAAAATTTTGATTTCGCTACTCAACCTTTCAATTTGTTTGATTCGAGTCGGTCATCAACAATTTGACTTCAAAATTTAAGCAAAATATCTTACTTTAATGAATTCATAGTTGCGAGAATTGCATAAAGTATGTTTAATAAACCTGTCAAGATGAACAACATATTCAAATTTTGAAGTCAAGAAACCGTTGACTAACTCAATCAACTCAAGTGAAACAAATTGAAAGGTTAGGTAGTAAACCAAAATTTTGAAAGGCCGGATAGTTGATTCAAAATTGTCCATAGTTCAGGTAAGTTATGTACATTTTTACCTTAAATTTACTTTCGCCGCAACACCAACCTAGTCTTATACATAGGAAGTAAAGCGCAACTCATGAGTCATACTACTCTGCTAAGTCTATATATATATATAGGGAAAACTTCAAAAAACCCCCCTGTGGTTTCGTAGTTTCTCACTTTGCCCCCCTGTGGTTTAAAATGTATCAATTTGCCCCCCTGTGGTTTCTTTTTTCTTTTTTTCTTATCAATTTCATTATTTTTTTTTCTTAAATCAGTTATAAAGTTAAAATTAAAGGGTACTAAAGTGAATATTTGATAAATCTAGATGGGTATCTGAAGTTTTTTGTATATAATTTAATGAAATATTAACGAAAAAGCTACCGAAAAGATAAAAACGAAACCACAGGAGGGCAATTTGATACATTTTAAACTACAGGGGGGCAAAGTGAGAAACTACGAAACCACAGGGGGGGTTTCTGAAGTTTTCCCATATATATATATGTGTGTATGTGTGTGTGTGTGAGCAATAAACTTTCCACACTCACAATTTCGGGAGCGAAATCGATCTCGTGATTGCCCGCAGTCCAAATCCAAGGTTGATAGGCGACGCTCCTCTCAACGAACCGCCCCCACGTATCCCACCTCACGTTGTCGTGATTTGGATAGTTATCTGCATAAGAGAGGTCGCCTACGAAGAGCACCGCCTCCGCATTTGGGTTCGACTGGTAATGAGAAAGCGTAGAGTTCGAGTCATAACTCTGACCAAGATCACCTGCACATATATCACAAAAACATCAAATGGTGGTGCATAAACAAACACTCATTGGACTTGGAAACGACTACTAAATCCATTCTCAGATCATTGCATGTGTTCAATCTCAATTATGCAATTTTACGAAGCAAAACATATTCATCCATACATAGTTTCGCAGATATTGTGATGCTGTCGAAGACAAAGTAGTGAGAGGTGTTATCAGGTTTCAACTTTCCAGCAAAACAAATGAACATAATCTAGAGCTTACGCACTCGACTTCTAGTCGAAGACCCTAAAAGTTTTAAATGAATTTCAGAAAAACTACAAGCTATTTAACGATTTTAGTCGATCAAAGGAGATGGTGGAATTACCGATAAGGCCAAAAGTATACGGAACATCCGGACCGGGTTGAGGAGGAGTTTTGAACCAGAATTGCCTCACTGTATAACCAATCCCTACTGCGTAATAGTACTTCGTGTCGAACTGCAGCGCAAAATAAAATGAAAAGAAGTGTGATCATCCGTCGATCGTGTACTGAAGAGGAAATTCGTTGGTTATGTCGAAAACGAATGCGTGTAGGGGAGATCGATGCGCACCTTCAAATCTTCGAGAGTGCAGTGATGGATAAATCCCGAGGTGTAGTTGTAGAACTTGTACCGAGTATAAGATCCCTTAGCCGAGTACTCGAGCTTGTCCTTCGAAGTCCCGAAAAGAACAATGCTAGAGCCGCGCTCGCTTGTAGTGACCCATGATACAATCACAGCAGAGCCATCATGGTCCCCTTGAGTTATATGAACCTTCGCAAGAAAAAACCGAAAAAAAGGATAGTTTTTTTTGTTCTTTTAATGTAATTTCGATTAACAAAATCCTATTAAGATGAGGAGAAAGAACAAACCAACATCAAGTTTTATATAGGAAAAAGGCAATGTGAAGAGATTAATAAGAACTCTGAAGAATCACAAACAAAATAACAAAAACAAATTAATGCTCAACTTGGGAGAAGAATCTACAAAATCATAAATTTAAAAAGCTAGGATAGAGAATAAATTGAAACACCCAAAGATACAAGTACTAGAGCATAAGTGGTTTAAACAATATATATATATATATATATTGCATTTTAATATAATTAAAGCATATTTAGGCACTCAAAAATATAAAAGATTGGAAAAGAAAAAAAAAAAAACAAGAATCAGGTATGAACAGATAAATGAAAATGTATTTAGCATAGCATTAAGAAACAATTAATTGAGATTACAGTGAACAGATATGGATCATGCATTCATTCATGTTTCATAATCTATAACTACATGAACCAACATAAAATCAGAAAAACACTATCATTCTCATCAACAGCAACAATAAACCCACTTGGATTGAACTAGAACTTGGCGCGCACACAAAAAAAAAAAAAAAAAAAAAAAAGAACTCCTAAATGATCACAAAACCGAAAACCCAAATAGATGTAAAGATCAAAAGAAGAGTTTTGGAGCCAAAAAATTTAGAACCCCAAAAAGGAGCAAATAACTTTATCTCTCTATTTCTAATCCCAAGAAACCCAAATAGATATTGAGATCAAAAGAAGAGATTTTGATCCCAAACACAATTGAAGGATTTGACACAAGCGTATCACAAACCTTAAAAATTCAAATGGGGAATAAGATCAAAGAGGATCTTTTGAACCCCCAAAAGGGAGCCATCTCTCTCTCTCTCTCTCCCCCTCTCCCTCTAACGGTCTAACCCCAAAAGCCCAAAAGAAGAGGTTTTAAACTCAAAAAGGAGCCACCTTTCCTTCTCTCTCTCTCTCTCTCTCTCTCTCTCTCTAACTCCACAAACCCAAAAATAGAGAATAAGATCAAAAGAAGAGATTTTGAACTCAAAAAGGAGCCACCTTTCCCTCTCTCTCTCTCTATCTCTCTCTTATACCTGCTGCGGAGCATTGTAACCGGGGGGTACACGGAACACATCGCTGTCCAGGGGCATATCAACGGTGGCCGCGAGCTTCCTCACGTACCTGCTCGTGACTCCTCCTCCATCGCACCTCAACGCGAAAACAACGAAGAAGAAGAAGAAGAAGAGACCCAATCGCAAACAGGGGAGCTTAGGCGCCCTGCTTCGGCCCATCCTCTGTTTCCTCTGTTCTGCGGCTTCTGCTGTGGAGAGAATCCCAAATGATGGAGCGAGGGGTTCGGGGCTTCTCCCTATCGCGTATATCAGTATATGGAACGTGAAGAGCGAGGGGAATATCCCAAGAAGGTGCGGAGATATCGCATTAAATACGCAAGCGAGATGGAGAGAGAGAGAGAGAGAGAGAGAGAGAAGGGGAAATGGGAGAAGGAAAAAAAAAAAAGAAACAGGGTAGAGTGAGAAAGAAGAAAGATAAGAGAGAGAGAGAGAGAGAGAGAGAGAGAGATAAGGATTTGAATGGAATTTTCTCCTCTCTTTTTTTTTTTTGGAAGGATTTGAATGGGATTTTTCTGGGTTGGATGCATTAGCTGACTTTGGAATTCACACAAATTATAAAAGAAAATAAAAAAAAATTAAATCATTGAAATTCACATGCATTCGGATTGAGGTTGGGAGGCCATTTTTGGGATTTTTTTTTATATTTGACCCTGTCAAAAAAAAAAAAAATTATAAATAGTTCTATTAAATTTATAATTATAAATTTGATCATATCCTCCCACATAGCCGCCACATCAGCGCAAAATTAAACACAGTGGATTATTGACCGTGTTTTGCGTGTTCCATATTTATATTCTTCTTTTTTTTCTCTTCAATATTTATAATTTTTTGTAATATATATATTTTTTCTAGACACGATGAAGCATTCATCGTATTTGAACACATTTACCGTGTTTAGATACGGTGTAGATCAACTTCAACGGCTCCGATCATCGATTCGGAATCTTGATCATCAAGAACAACTTGATAGAACAAATGCTCATATCATATTAATAAGATAGTAGCATTAGCCATATATATATATATCACTATAAAATATTAAATTATATATTTACACTCACAATTTTAGTTATTACATATATTCCTCTCTCTTTGTTTACAAATTAAATATCTTTTTAACTATAATAAAAGATTATTTATTATTTTTAATATTTTTATTTTAACTTTTATATTATTCTACGTGAATCGTAAAATTATAAATTCTAAGCAAAATATTTAAAAAATAGTCCAAACAGTAAAAATTTAATGAACAACTAACAATAGTCCATCTATATGAATAAATAGGCATATTTTTTAGTTCTAATAGAAATATATTTGATAATTAAATTATATAGAAATAAATTAGTAATTTCAAAATCCAAATAAAATTATCTAAAAAAAGCAAAAAGCCACAAATTTCATCACCAACTCCTTACTATCATTCATCTACACATATAAAATCGGCTTTTTTTTTTAAATAACTTTCACTTATATATCCCTTACTGCTATTCAAAATTTGTAAATTTATTTTTTATTTTTTAAAATATATTTTTAAAATTTTAGTTATATTTTGATCAATGAGAAATAAATTAAATATTTTAAAAATTTTGAACTCCTTCACTGTATAACGGTCAACTCATTATTAAATAAGTGGGGCCCACTTTTATTATTGGTCTAATAATAATAATAATGTTTTTTTTAAAAAAAAAGGGGGCTTAATCATAAGAGTGCTTATTTGTTAATACGCTCACGTGTTTTGATACAATCCACGTTAATAAGACGTGTTTAAACTTGACACGTATTAATTATTCATTATTAATATTTGATTAATTAATTAATAAGAAGCAGAGAAGCTTCACTACTTTCACACGCACGTGGGAGCCACAAGTTGACCATTTATTTATTTGGATTAATTACATATAGCTACTTGTAAATATATGGAATAATAAATACATCCCTATAATGTTCAACTTTTTATACTTGTTCCTACAAAAGTCCAGATCCGTTAGAAAAAAATATAGTTAATCAGAGTCCGGCTATGATGCTTGTAAAAGTACAAAGTATTTGGTGCTTGTAAATTTTTTGCTGTTAGATCTACGCCTTTAATCATTTTCACCTGTTAGATTATACCATTCAACCAACCACCCAGTTAACCCTAGGGGGCCCACATCATCTTAACCGCACATTCCTTAATCCAAGGGCTAAAAACTTACAAGCACCAATGACTTGGTACTTTTAAAAGTATATGAGCTCAATTTTAGTTAATCATACATAAAATACTTAACCCTGATTAGTGAATATGATAAATTGACATTTTTAGCCCTTTTATATTACTTGTGATGGTAGAAAAAAAGAAAATGATTGTTGGAGATTTTTAGAAGGATATTTCTGCATAATTCGAACAGTTGGTGCTTTTGGAGGAATATATTTGCAATGGCAAAAATTTCATTTTACTTATTTTCTATTAAAAAGTAAGCAATTCTCTAACGATAACAAACGAAAGAGTCAAATATGAATATCACAGGACTTTTGCAGAGATAAACATGAAAAGTTAAAGTTTGTAGGGATATATTTGCTATTCGATATATTTACAAAGATCTGTATGAAATTAATCCTATTTATTATTGAACTATTTATGTTATTTAATTATGGGTAAATTGCAGAAACTATACAATGGGTGGCACTTTAATTCTCAATTTTTAATTTATTATAATTTTTTATTTGTATTTTTAGAAATATTATAATATTATAATAAAGGCTTATAATCCAATTTAATTGGATGCATATTATTATATCACTAACATACAAGGGACATAACAGTGTTATGATTAATGATGCGTCAATAATTAAGATGTTACATTTCTTTTACATGAACGATATATTAAAATTTAGTAAATTAAATTGAATTAGGGGACTTAATTATAATAATTTTGAAAATTTGAGCTAGAAATTAAAATTTAAAAACTAAAGTGTCACCTGCGGCGTAATTTGAAGACCAAACATATAATTTATCTTATTAAAAATATTGTATTAAACTTTGGTAAAAACGTTTAAAACTTATCTCAACTATCACCAATTTTGGTCTAACTATCTGATATTTAAAAATTTTAATTTTACTATCGAACCTTTTAATTTATTTTATCTGAGTCAATCAGTGATCTTTTAAGTTCAAAATTTCAACGCATCGTTTATCTTAACAGGTTTAATTAATATATTTTATATAATTTTTGTAACTATAAATTTATTAAAATAAATAATTAGCTTAAATTTTATATTCAAAGAGTCATCGAATTATTTTAATCAAACAAATTGAAAAGGTTGGGTGTTAAAATCAATATTTTGAACGGTCTGTAACAAAATCAAAAAAGTTTCTAATTCATATAAAGTTTTGGGAAAACTTCAAAAAACCCCCTTGTGGTTTTAATTTTTTTCACTTTAGTACCCTGTGGTTTAAAATGTATCAAGTTAGTACCTTGTGGTTTCTCACTTTATCACTTTAGTACCCTGTGGTTTAAAGTGTATCAAGTTAGTACCCTGTGGTTTTGCATTTTATCACTTTAGTACTCTGTGGTTTTGATTTTGTATCAAATTAGTACCCTGTGGTTTTTTAAACTATAGGGTACTAAAGTGATAAAGTGTGAAACCACAGGGTACTAAAGTGATAAAGTATAAAACCACAGGGTACTAATTTGATACACTTTAAACCACAGGGTACTAAAGTGATAAAGTGAGAAACCACAGGGTACTAACTTGATACACTTTAAATCACAGGGTACTAAAATGAAAAAGTATGAAACCACAGAGGGGGTTTTTGAAGTTTTCCCTAAAGTTTTATACGTTTTAACCTTAAACTTTTCTCAACAACCTTTGTTTACTGTAGTGTCAAAAGTTTTAAATTGGAGATTTTTACCTTTGAGCATTCAAATCCAATTTCTGTTAGGTTAAAATGCATAGACACCCCTTGAACTTTTAACATTTTTTGAAATTGACCCTTAAAAACTTTTTCTTATTTGATTTACACCCCCCATTAGTAATTTTGGAGAATTTGTTAGAATCGAATACTCATAAGAGATGCGTGCGATTAAAATTTACTTTTTCTTAAGGTAGAGCAATTTTGCATTTTTTTTTTTTTTGATTTTCACTAAAGCAATTTTTGATCACCTGTGATCCATCGTAGGCGTTTAATACTAACAAATCTCCAAAATTCCTAATGTAAGGAGAACCTAAATCAAATGATTTATAAATTGAGGGGTCGTAAATCAAATAAAATTGATTTCAGGGTCAATTTCAAAATGAGTTACAGTTCAGATAATATCTATACATATTAACCTTTAAAATTCTTTAAAATATTATAGTTAGCCCTAATAAGTACTATTCATAATTTTCAAGGATATTCTAAAATTACGAAATCTATCTATTACTATATACTAAAGTAGAACCCTTAATGAACTCTATGTAAAAAGCTGACACGTGGCGTTTTATATGTTTGCCACGTGTCAAGCTCAAATATAGATTTTTTATTTTAGAAAAAAATTTAGATTTTTTAAGAAAATAATATCTTTTATTATATAGAAAATCTACGTGTTAAGCTCAAATATAGATTTTCTATTTTAGAGAATATTTCAAATATGTTTGCCACATGGCACTTTATATGTTTGCCACGTGTCAAGCTTAAATATAGATTTTTTATTTTAGAAAAAAAAATTAGATTTTTTAAGAAAATAATATCTTTTACTGTATAGAAAATCTACGTGTTAANAAGCTCAAATATAGATTTTCTATTTTAGAGAATATTTCAAAGTCACCTATAATTATGTTGTGCGGATATTACTACTTTAGGGAATATGACTACTTTAGGAAAAATAAAATTAAATTTTTTAAGGAAATAGTATCTTTTACAATATTATTAAAAATCACCTATAATGAATGAAGGTGATTTTATTTCAAAGTCACCTATAATTATAATTATGTTGAGATATTTGAGAAATTTATGGATATTATGTTGCGAAAGAATTGGCGGTGCGGATATTACGCGTGAGAAGGAAAATATTTATCTTTATTTTGGAATAAATTATTACTTAGTTAATTATTTAAAATGATTGGTTGAAAATTTCTAGACATAAAAATATTAGTAAAAAATGATAGAGGCATTTTTGGTAAGAGGAAAAAATTTAAAACTCACATCACTCCTGTAATTTTCTTCGCTCTTAAATATTGATGCTTTAAAATAGAACATATTATTTCCCTACTGTCACTTCTGTAATTTTCATTTCGTAATTTTTTTTCCTTCTGTCACTCATGTAACTTTTCATCTTTATGCAACAAAGTTTTTTTTCTTTATATTTTCTGGAAACCAACATCTATACATTTTTGAATCTTAAAAGTGATAGTAGGAACATAATATATGCATGCTTATTCTAATTTGTATCAAATATGAAAGTTTAGTTGATTTCATTATATGCTTAAATATTAATATCATTTGTAATTTTTCATATCAATTTTAGTTATCATTTTATTTCGCACATCAATATGTAATGTAAATTATTTTGCATACCAATTCATAGATAATAGAGCAGGATTGAATTTTGCATTTTAGTTGAATATTTATTTTGGTCCAAATTTTTTTTTCTCTAGCTTGTGTACTTTAATATGTACTATAATTAAGGTTGATAATATATTTTTTTATTTGTTAAAAAATATAAAATTAATTAGAAAATCTTTTTGTTATCATCACATAATAATTTTTATTATTCTATATTATTATATTAGCCGTGCATCGCACGGGTGAAAATCTAGTTTTTTTCTAAACTCCAAATCTCATTAGTAAAGGGATAACCCGTTACCCGTTTGGTTCCCCTTATCCCATCCCTTATACCCAAACAAAAAAAAAAAGAGGAGTGGGATAACCCGTTAAGGGGTGGAATAGCAATCCCACCCGGGATAACCTGTTAAGGGGTGGGATAGCAATCCCTCCCCTCTCTCAGGTATAGGGGTAGGAATAGAATAGCTATTCCCACCCCTATTTAATTTTTAAATTTAAAATTTAAAATTTAAATTATAAATTTTTAAAATTTAATAATTTGTAATCTTAAAATTAAAATTTATATTTTTAAATTCTAAATTTTAAATTTTAAATTTTAAATTGATATATATTTAAATTTTTAAATTTAAATTTTAAAATCTTATATTTCTAAATTTAGCCTTGATCTTAAATTTAAAATTTGAAATTGAAAATTTAGAACTTTGAATTTTCGAATTTGAGATTTTTTAAAAATTTAAATGTTAATTTTGTATTTTTGAAATTTAAGTGTTATATATTCAAATTTAAAATTTTAAATATAAAATTTAAAAATTTTAATTCAAATATAATAAAGATGACAGTATCATTACTATCCTTCTTATTCCACTTACTTCAACCAAACACTATTTTGCTTACATCTAGACTAAACTCAATACTCAACCAAACACAAAATTACTCTATACCCACCTTATACCTCATCTTATATCTATCCCTGGAATAATTAGTTCTTATTTATACCTGAACCAAACGACAAGATATTTGAAAGTTTTTTTGAAAATTAATACGGATATTTTGGTCAATCAGAAATATATTACATATTTTTAAAATTTTGAAAAAGTATAATATTATTTAAATATTATTTCTTAAAATAGGAGGACCAATTGGACATGCCTAATAAGCTAAAGATTTGAAGAATCTTTGTAGTGTGGGACTATACACCCAGTTGCCCACCACTACTCTTTTTTGGTTAAAGTCGGCGACGATTTGCGTGGCCAGCGTTTGAATTCGGCGCCGAGATGCCAACTGAAAGATTCACACATGCCCACTTTTTCAAATTTGAAAACTGCGCTGGAGGGGCCTGAAAAGGATATTATGTGTGGTGGTGGTGGTGGTCTCGGATTTACATCTTTATTTCAGTTATGACTTATGTCCATCCTATCTTTTATTTATTCTTTACATATATTTATATGGTCAGACATAACTTATCTAAACTATAAATCATTTTAAATTAGCCATATAATTTTTTAAATTTTAAATTTTACTATCTAATTTTCAATTTGTTTGATTTTAGTCGGTCAACGACACATCGACTTCAAAATTTGCAACTTAGGCTTCGTTCAGGATTGCAGGGAAATTGCGTTACGTGCGATGAGAAAGAATGTTGAAAGAATGTTGAAAAAATATCCTGTTTGGCTCCGTACGTAATATTGCGTCCGCTTTTCTACGGTCCCACTGGAGAACGCAGAAAGATATCCCTATATATTTTTTCCTCAACTCCATTTTATCTTATAGCGTTAAATAGGCCTCAATATCAAACTAAGCCTTACAGTATTAATTTCATAAGCTTTCTTGCCGTTGTCTGAAAGGGACCACAGACAATGATAAGAAAATCTACTGTGAGTTGCAAATTTTGAATTAAAAGTGTCGTTAACTTACTCGGATCAAACAAATTGACAGCTTGGGCAGTAAAATCTAAATTTTGAAAGATTAGAGCCAAATTAAAATCGTCTGTAGTTCAAATAAGTTCTATATGTTTTTACCATATAAACAGATAAAAAATAGGTAAAAACGTTTCAAACTTGCTTAAATTATGAACTATTTTGAATCGACCGCCAAATCGGCCGGTTCACTGATTGAGTCAAACGAAGGTTTTTTGGATGGTATTTTGATTTTAAGATATTGATCATTTAAAATCAATTGAAGAAAGAGAGTGTGTGCCTAATTATTTTTTTAGAAATGAACTTAGCTGGAAGTATAAAACGATTATGCTATGAACTTGGGATCTCGGGTATCATCCATCGAGCCCTTTATCGCCTGCACTAAAAAAACTGTAAGTGAGAAAAATTAAATAGTAAAATACATGAAAAAATTGGGCTCTACGCATTGACCGTCCCTAGCGCAGGTAGAAGCGGGGAACAGCATGATGCTAGCTTTGGCCTAAAAAAAGGAAAAAAAAAGATGTGATACGATTCTGCATCTAAAATTTTAGGGGTTGACTTTCCATTAGAATTTGAGGTAGTAAACTGTTACTACTATATGATGAGCCCGTTTGTTTATCCGTAATCGATTTTCGGATTGAAAATAACTTTCAGTTGAACTTAAATTTATGCGAAAATTATTTTTTCTTGCTATTTGTTCGATAAGAAGCCAAGTTACAGAAACTTTTCACTTGAATAATTTAGGTCCTGATTTCCCCTGAAATTATCACCTGAACTTGGTTCTTCAACTTCTGCATATTTCTGCAATCATATCGCTGATCTCGACTTTCTGCAATCGCATCCCTTAAGATAACCATCTTCACCCACTTCCAAGAGTAAATTGCACTGTCGGCGCACAAACTTCTAGCAGCAGTTTCACTTCAGTCGCAAAACTTTGATAAATGTTTCCAAATAGCACTTTCTGTCAATCCACATTGAAGTTCACCAACAGCGACGGCGACATGGCTGCCCCGAAAATGTAAACCAGCTTACAAAGAGTTTTCTCAGAAGCGCGCAAACTCCGTCTTTCGGCCATGTCGCCGTCACTGTTAGCGAATTTGCCAAGAACTGACGGAAAGGATGCAATTTGAAACAAGTCCAAGTTCGAGGGTTCGGTCGTCCGCTTTGAAGTTTCAGGACAAAAGTGAAGCTCCGCTAGAAGTTTGGCGCGAGCAGTGCAATTTAATCCCAGTTCTAGAAGAAGCTGAAATGAGTAAGCCACTCTAACAACACAAAGTTCTGCACGCAAAATAGAATAAAGTATCTTTGTTCTGCTGCTCCATAATACATCTAACAAAGACATGACAAAAACAAGCTCTTGTGTATTTCGCTCGAGTCTCCGTATACACTCTTGTAGATTGCGGACATTTGCAAGAAGGACAGCTTGCAGATAGACTATAGTACAGTACTGCCGCATGTAACTACCGATCTTGGAAAGATGCGTTCATGAGGTTGATCGCCGAATCCATGAACTGCAAAAGGCACAAGTGTAAGTTACTCTAGTGGTAAGAAATTGTGAAGTGCTGCAAGTATGCAAAACGCCGAAAGAAGTTGTCATATTACTGTAGCTGTTAGGCGCTACATGAGTCATTGTAGTAGAGACCAACTATTTACAGTATGGGAGTCATTAGTAGTAGCTAACATAAAATTAATTATCATAAAGGATGCAAAAAGGCTAAGATGCTGCAAAGTCTTGAAGAAAAGAGAGAGAGAGAGAGAGAGAGAGAGAGAGAGAGAGAGCACCTGAGCCAAGAAGGCAGTAATGCAGGACTAAAACAATGCGAAAAAAAATTGGAGTATAATCACGAGAATTTTTTGTAAATATAAATGCTAATCTTATTAGAGAGAGCAAGTCGGTAGTTTTTATTCACTCAAATTGTGCCTAAGAAAGGAATAACTTACTTTTACACCGGAAATTTTAAATGTTGCGACTTAAAGATTGTGGGCATTATTGGGGGAAGATTACATAAGGTGCTCCTTATTGAAGATTGTATTAGGGACTGGATTCCCCTCATCCAACTTGTCCTCTCAGTCCAAGCAATTAAGCCAACTTTTTAAGAATATTTTTTGAATAGCGAAAAGGACAGACTAATTTGATTGCTTGGATTGAAAGGAAAATTTTGATGAAGAGCATCCAACCCCTCACACATTTTTATATAAGAAGCACATTCTAGCCCGAAATTTTTGACACATCATGTTTATGAAACAAAAACTACAAAACTGGGCTTTCCCTATTATCTCTGCACCAAGCCTCTCTCTCTCCCTCTCTCAAGTTTTGACACAACATGTTTACGAAACATAAACTACAATGAGCTTCCATAAACTACAACTCTCTCTCTCTCTCTCTCTCTCTCTCTCTCTCTCTCTCTCTCTCTCTGTGCATACTCAGGGTCTCTAATTTAGCAGTCTCAGGGTCCACACTCCAATCTCTCTCTCCTTCTGGGCTTAGGCATTCTCAGAGCCTCCAATCTCCCCCCACTGTATCCCTCATACAATCTTGCATAAGTTCTAGAAATTTTGCATGGTATTAAAAGAAACACGCCAACTCTTTCTCAAGAAGAAATGAGAAATATGTCCACATCAGTCATTCGACTGGTCAGTTCCCCGGCTACCTGCTGTTAACTTACTTTCAATCCTACCTCCAACCAATCTAACTCAAAAATAAATCTGCCATATGTTTACGACATTAGGTTATGGATGTCCTGTAGTTTACTATTACTTTAGCGAAAAGACAATACTATTCTCTGATTTGCTTCCGAAGATCGAATAGTCGAGTTACAAAGTTACCTTTCCAATGGACCGTAGCTCCCGTCCAACAGGTTCCAGAAAGTTAAAGTTGACATCAATAGGCCAGACCTGCATACAATTTGAAAAAAATGGTGGCGCTACTCAAAAACTTATGGAAACTCAGAATGCAGATCTTGCTAAGCACGAAATAATAAAAAGCGCTAGTGGCAATACCGCACATTAAAGCTCAAATTTCAGAAAATATTAGCCGCATACGCGTGTAAATCCTAGGCGCTAGACGGAAAATAGGACCCAGTAATGTTCTTTCTAACTTTTTCTCCAAATAAATTACAGATTTGGTTAAACCTAATGGTCATCTTGATAAATTTAACAGTTAAAACACTTCTCCATCTGAGAACTAAAAACTCCTCTCTCTCTCCTCCGCTCTCTGTTCATCTCTTTCCTAGCAAACCAAACATGTATTCTTCAAAACCTATCATCATAGACATAAATATTTTTCGAACAAAAAACACTTTTTTCGTGAGAAATCAAACACCACCTTAGAGAGAAGAAAGAAGGAATGTTGCAATAAAGGGTTTAATTTGTACAACAGTAAATTATTTATCATCATTTGATATGCACAAGTGAGAAAAATATTTATGTCTATGATGATAGGTTTTGAAGAATACATGTTTGGTTTGCTAGGAAAGAGATGAACAGAGAGCGGAGGAGAGAGAGAGGAGNCACCTTAGAGAGAAGAAAGAAGGAATGTTGCAATAAAGGGTTTAATTTGTACAACAGTAAATTATTTATCATCATTTGATATGCACAAGTGAGAAAAAAAAAAAAAAAAAGAAGCTAAATTTCGGAAATTTATAGTCGAACCTTCAATCCCAGCAGCTTAACCGGCGTAATCTGCCCCGGCACAACGCAATCCGGCCCCGCCGCCTCAAGCTTCGCCTCCATGGCGAAACCCTCACCCACCGGATTCGGATGCTAGAGACGACGAAACGGAACGAGACAAAACAACAAATCAGAGCCTCGGAAACCCTAGTAGAAGAACCGCAACCAAAAGAGATCGGGTTCGTACCCTCATCACGGCGAGGGCGTGGCTGGTGCTAGGGTTCTGGGGGACGCGGAGGAGGGGGCCGTGGTGGATCCTCGGCACCGGCTTCTTCCCCCCGCCGGGGGCGACCCGCCACGGCACGTCGTCGGCGAGGAGCGCCCTCTTCGACGACGCGGCGGCGGAGGCGGCGGTGGCGGTCGACATCGTCGTCGTCGGCGTCGGCGTCGGAATCTCTGGATAAAGTGTAGGTGGCGGAGGTTGTGTTTGTGTTCTTGTACGTACGTTCGACTTCGCTATAAGGCTTGGTTTGGGTGGGGCTGGGTTGGGTTTTGTTTTTAGGGCTTGGGTTTTACTTTCTCTTGCATCTACATGGATTGATGTGTTGTGATTTTGTGGATGATGATTTTTTTTTTTGCTTTTTCTTGGATAAGATATTACAGAAATATCTATCATGTTTTAACGGTCAATTAAATTTAGTAACACTAACAAATATCGTTGGCTAAAAATTTAATAGTTATTATATGAAGTTTCAAGTTCAATATCTAACTATTTTATATTTTTAGTGACGGGAGGAGCACTTTAGACTGCCATCGACGAAAGGTGGAAGGAACGCTCGAGACCGCCACCGGTGGTAGAGACATGGCAAAAAATGTGACTTATGGTATGAAGGCGACGGAGGCGGAAGGAGCGTCGAGACTGTTGTCGGTGCAGGTGGGAGTAGCGCTCGAGGCTACCTTCGGTGGTGGAGACATATCACACGATCAGGGGTGGAGTCGAGGAGAGATAAGATTTTTAAGGTATATAGATCCTTTGGTCTATTTTTCAAAATTTTGATTCTAACCTGAAAAACAAAACCAAGAAAGTGAACCACTTTTAGGGATGTCAACGGGGGCGAATTTTCAAAAATCCTAACCCGAACCAGACTCCAAACTTGAAACCCGAACCCAAACCTAAATCAGAACCCGACAGATTTTAAAAATCCATATCCAAACCCTAATTCGATCAAAAATCCGAACCCGAAAATCCGAACCCGAAACAATTGTTTCTCTTAATTTCAAAATATATTATATTAAATATAATTTTTAAAATATAAATTCAAATATAACATTAAATTTGTATATACATATTATATATAATGTAAAATAAATTCGGGTTTGGGTTTAGGTCGAGTACAATCAAAATCCATATCTGAAATCATATTCGTCAGGTTTTTATTTTTAACATCCATATCGAAAACTATATCTATTTAGTATCAAATAAATTCGCTCAGATCGGATTCGAATAAAATTTTGGGTATTCGTACTCATTGACATCTCTAAAGGTGTCCGTGGAGGCGAGGACCGGATCAGGTCTGAATAGTTGATATACTGTACCTGTATCCTTAAAAAAAATTGTTAGAGAAAAAAAAAAAACAAACCCTACCTATTTAACTTCGCGTTGGATCCAAGTCTGGGTACTTAAATTACTAATATACCCATCGGATCTATTTGAGCGGGTTTGAATAGAGATTACCCGTATACTACCCATTCAAAATAGGGTTATGTATATATATATATATATATATATATATATAATTATGCTACTATACTATCAATAGTACCAAGCCCTTGGTACTATTAAGTTTTCGGCCGTTGGATGAAAGGATGTGCGGTTAGGATGATAGTGGTCCCCGGTTAAATTGATAGTGGTCCCCTAGGGTTGAGAGGGCGATTGGTTTAATCGTATAATCTAACGGGTGGAAATGATCAAAGGGTANCGCAATCAGCGACACACCCAAAATAGTCCCCGAAATTGGCCTATTTTGGCCTTTCGGGCAGCGTAAGTACCTATTGATGCCACAATAGATACTTGTGGGACACTACGAGACAGCATGAACGCTTTCTCAACCAGCCAGAACTTGAGATTCGACAAGTTGAAGAAAATCAACCCTATTTCCTCAATTTTGACCGCATTGAAAAGAGAGTAGCAAAAGGACGCTTCATTTGTGGTTTAACAAGTCACCGAAGATGCGGGAAGGTCACCGGAGAAGTTGTCCAGCAACAAAATCTCATTGCTGTGTGGTGATCGACCAAAAAGAAACGGAAAGAGGGAGAAAGAGAGAGATTGTATATATAAGGGAGATAGAAAATCTCGTTTGTGGTAAAAATGATGGCTAGGGTTAATCCGATCAATCTAGGGATTTGGGTCGCACTAAAATTATAAGATAGCCCTTAAATGTGTCCCCTCTCACAGTGCTTCACAAGCAATCCCATCATATCATGACAAAGGTTGCGCAAAAGCTCTCGAAAATTTTCAATTTTCAGCTGCAGTTTTCGAAACTACACATGAAGTGTCAATTTCAAGGTATTGCTGTTTCACAATAGAAAGTCCAATTTTGGAGAAGTTCAGGTTAAAATGTTCGTCTCAGATTGTAGATATCCATAGAGTTCGGCTTCGTTTGGTTAGAGTATAAGTAAGAACTAGTTATATCGGGGATAGGTACAAGTATGAATTTTCGTAGGAACAAGAGTATTTTTTTATTTGGATGAAAATATGAGTAAAGTTGGAACTAGAAAAATTATGTTTGGATGAAAAATGTGAGTATAAGGTGAAATAGTTGGTAGTTATAAATAGAAAATAATAATTTTTCCTTTATAATTGAATTTAATATTTTAAACTAATAATTTTAAATTAAAAATTTTAAATTTTAAATTTTAAAATTAGAAATTAAAATTAAAATTAAAAATCTCTCTCTCTCTCTCTCTCTCTCTCTCTCTCAAACACTTGTTCCATCCCAACCTGGTACAAGAGGGTGGGGGCCCCCAAATTGTGTTTGGGTACAAGAGGGGGGATAACCCCCTTATCCCCCATCTTGTACCCATTCCAAACAGAGTGTAAGAGGTGTCTGGCATCTTGGAAAATATTTTGAAAAATAAATTTTTTTTAAAAAATATTTTTTATACATCTAGTTCCTAGAAAAAAAAAAAAAATTTGGTATTAGTAAATAATGTACAATCCATATATTTATGTGGGGGATATTCTATCATCAAAATTGTGGGAATAAATATTATCTATAACCTATATGAATTCCCAATGTTCGTTGCCACGTGGCAAATTCTACTTCACTCTCACTAGCATGTAACTCTTCTTCTTCTCTTCACCAAATTTTTAATATATATTTTAACGGTTCCACTAATCAAACCTTTAATTAGTGTATTTAATGGTTCTACTACCATTTACAATTATATCGTTTCTATCTACAATTATTCATTATGATCATTTCTCTTCCTCCACTATATTTTTAATTAATGCAGACGGTTCCGCTACCAAACTTTCATTTACTATATTTAAATGGTTCCATTACCATCCTAATCTCTCTTCTCCAATTATTCATTATCACATTTTTTCTTTCCTCCATCGGACTTTTAATTCTTTATTTTCATTCTATTCATCAATTATCTATCTCTCATCTTTTGCTACACACCATCGCCTCTTTCCCTCCCTCCCTCTTTCTCTCTCACGAATGAGCGCCCACTTTCTTCTTCTGCCGTGGTCGGAGGGATCATCGTCGTCGTCACTATCACAATCACCGGAGAAGGCATCGTCGGGTCTATATCCTCCGCCAACAGTGAGAGACCTTTGGTGAATGTAGCAAGTGAAATATATAAGAGAATATTTAAATTTTTTTCATTATTAATTACTGTTATGGTTTTTATCCGCTGCAAAGCGCGGCTTCTTTCACTAGTGATTATAAAAGCCGAAAGAATATTTTGGTCTTATGTTGGTTAGTTATTTCTCCAATTAATGGTGAGATGATATGGCTTGAAAAAAGGGACAAAAATTTGCTGGGTAGCGTGCCCAAACTAATTAGTTTGGGCACGGTGCCGGATAGGTGCCGCATGTGTCGCGGCGCCCATCGCAACCATTGAAAAAAAAAAAAAAAAAGTTGGGGCCCTTTTTTAAGAAAGAGAGAAAGAGAGGGCGACACACGCGTTTGGGCACGCTGCCCAGCAAATTTTTGTCCTGAATAAAGAGCATAAAGGGTCAATTTATTGCGCGGGTACTTTTTGAATTTTTACAAAAAAATTTTTACTTCAAACTTTATTTGTTTAAAATAAATTTATACTCTTTACTGTGATCTTGAGATCTTGATTTCTTTTATAAAGTTAGTAAAATAAAGGCCAATTTGCATAAAAAATCCACTTATTTTGGGGTTTTGCAAAACCGGGCCACCTTTTTCCTTTTTGCAGATTCGGTCCGCTTTTTCCGCCGCCTGACCAAAATGCCCCTCCTATAAAATAGCCTCCCGCGTATTTCTTGACATACGTATACTACCCTGCCGTACGGTCTGGCGCGCATTAAATGACCCGTTCAATCTCAGTCATTTCTCGGAACCCGGACCACATCCACCCCCGCTATTCGCCGACCCCGCTGTTTCCTGTTTGGCTTTAATTCTTTAATACAATAACTCACGATAAATGAGAAAATATGCACGGCCCGAGCAGGGATAATAGTGCAACGCAAAGTGAAACGCCCGAAAAAATGGTGCAACTGCCATTATAGCAGTGCATCGCTAGGTCGCACCAGTGCGGTGGCTGCGGGGTTCGAAGGTCGGCGATGTGCGACATAAGAGTCGGCAGGCCAAGAAGCTCGGCGGCGGGGCTGGAAGGTCGCCGGCGCAGGACGCTTTTCGAGAGGCGCGACATAGCGGCTAAACGATTGTGCAAACTGTTCTTACGAAAGATCAGCGTTCTTATAACGCATGAATAGGTTCACAGATGAACGCCAATAATAGTGCAAGACAGAGTGAATAATAGAACAATATTTTTAAAAGAGTGCAAAGATGCTTGTAAGAGTGCAATAAGGTATAAATAATAGTGCAATCGATTTAAAAACGAGTGCAACGAAAGTGCAATAAGGTAGTAAACCAGTGCAATATTTTGAAAAGACTCGTACTAAGCTTATAAGGGTTCGTTGGAGAGGTTGATACAAGGTATAATAATAGTGCAACGCCAGGTCGGTGAAATGAAAATTTAATTTAAAGAAGGTTTTAAGTATTGTAACACAGATGAAAAGAGTTTAAGAATCTCTGCTAAAGCGTGTAACAGATGATACCTAGTACGAAATTTTCAAAGATTTGGCGTTAACATGAACAAAATAGTGCAAAAAGGTCGAAATTTATATTATTTTATGATGTAAACAGTGCAACATTTTATGAAAAAATATTGTAACTGGTAAATAGTGCAACAAATTCCTAAACAGTATATTAATTTGTGAACAAGAATTATATTTTCTTCTTTAAATCCGAGTACACGATTTTATACAAGTTTACACAATACAAAAAGAATTTGCCTACAATGAAAAATTCTATTACTTCAACAATAACAAATTGAACATAATAAAAATTATGTTACAGAAATATCTAATCATCGAAACTTGTCTGCAATTCCACGCGCACATAGCCTAAGATAACATGTATAGGCCAGGGGAGACTTCCGCAGAAGACTGCGAGGAGGAGATTGCAAGTAGAAGACTGCGAGGAGAAGACTGCGAGGAGGAGACTGCGAGGAGGAGACTGCCGAAGGAAACTGCGAGTAGGAGGAGGGTCGTTCGGAAGTGTAGATCCAGCAACGAGGCCTTAAGATTGATTTGCACTATCTGGAGTGCTTTATTTGCCTCAAGCCCTTTGGAGCTCCGCTCTACCATGAAACAAACAGTTCAATCAGCATAACATAAGAATCCATCAATAACAATAAAGATCTGTAAGAATTTAAGAACCTGTATGAGAGAAGGGCCAATGGGCTCGTGGCAAATAACGCATTCCAGATAGCACGAATCAATCTTAACGCCTCATTGCTGGATGGTACCCTTCGGAGCGAGCCGCCTACTCCACGAACTCTGCTTCGACTCCCTTCGCAGCGAGCCGCCTACTCCGCGAACTCTGCTTCAGCCATCTACCGTCGTTGCCTTAACGTTATGGATGAACTGTAGCCTAGTAACTATTGGTCAAGGATGCGAAGGCGAGGAACGGCGTTCCCGGCAGAAGGAAGAGCCGCGGCAGTGTAGGAGGAGGCTCCATCTCGTACTTCGGCGCTGCGTTTCCTCTTGCAGGGAACGCCGTTGTCGGTTCACCTCCTTCACCAAAGGTTGTGTTTCCGTAAAGGGAGATGCATCTGAAGAACCGATATTTAAAAAAACGAATCGTGGGCTGACAAACCCGCGAGTGCATCTCTTCCTCACTTAACCGAATATACCTTACACGTCACTCATCGTGCCTTCCACTAGCATTCAAATGCGAGGGGATTAAGGGTGCGACGCGCACGGCAATTATTAGTGCAATGTAGGGTGAAAGACCACAACGATGATTGCAATGGTGCAATGTGGTCGACATAATAGTTCAATGATATCAGAAAGCAGGAAAAGAAAGTGCCGCGCAAGTCATGTAATAGTGCAACGTCCGGTAAAATAGTACAACTAAGTTCATAAATGTGCAACTATGTCATACTAATAGTGCAATGGGTTTATGGAACAGCAAACACACGTTCTGGCGAATAGCGTGGATATGCGCTCCGACCGCAGCGAGCATTTAATGATTCTAAAAGTACGTAGCGTAACGTCTACGTCATAGCGTCTATTCTGTGAGGATAGGAGACACCGGCGGTTATATCGAAGCTGCCTCGGGAAAAGTAAAAGCGAGTTGTTTAAATATGGCTTTTTCAGTTTCAATGCGCGTAAAGGCGTTGCACTGTTATGGCGAATGTTACTCTAATATATCGCCAGTATTGCACTTTTTTTTGTATTTTGTTCCCTGACGTTGCACTATTATTACAGCCTATTATTGCCGAATGTTACTGTAATATCTTGCGATTATTAAAGTTTTTTTCCATTTTGTTCCCTGGCGTTGCACTATTATTACAGCCTATCGTTGCACCGTTATGACGAATGTTACTATAATATCTCGTTAGTATTGCACTTTTTTTGCATTTTGTTTAGTATTCGCCAGCCCCAATGTTTGCTGTTCGGCTATTACTTTTCCGAAATATGTGAAACCAAACAAGTCTGATATAATAGTGCAACGAGAAAAGAAATGCCAGGTGATACCATGTAACTGCTATTCTAAGCGTGCAACACTAGTTCGCACCAGTGCAAACACCTTGAAGCATGGACTGATAATAGTTCAACATTCTAGTAAATAGTGTAACGACAAACATTACAAGTAAATTCCTACCCATATATTTATAACAAAGGTAATGAGAATTACAATATGTACACCAATTCGTCATACTGTGAAAAAAATGATAGTACATATGAAAGAACTGTAACTCGAACCAGCGTCGAATTATTACGTGTCAAAAAGACGCAAGAATTCTGCTGCTATCTCGCCGCGTCTCCTCGTCATATCCTTCTGGCAGAAG
Source organism: Ananas comosus (assembly GCF_001540865.1). NCBI lineage: Eukaryota > Viridiplantae > Streptophyta > Magnoliopsida > Poales > Bromeliaceae > Ananas > Ananas comosus. Next base: position 4,189,142 of record NC_033624.1, read on the forward strand.
TCCAAATTCCTCCCCTTCTGCAAGTATTCCTCGTATGCTAACAGGAAGATTGCGCAGTCATTTGACTGATCTTGCATAAGGATATCTTCCAGATTGATCATCTCCCAGTCGACGGGACGGGTACCGCGGCGCCCAAACAAATCAGAAAAATGTTCTTGTAAATAATTTCCTATGAATTTACACTGCATAAGGAAACATTGCACTAATTAAAAATATAATGGGGTAATGCTGGTACAATTTCTATGCATTAGGTAACACTTACTGCTTTTTCAAACCCCGCGTTGTATTTAGGGTTTTTAATGGATGATAAGTGGAGGTACTTCCCGCCTTGGAGATCAACAGCCAGCAAATGCCAATGTTCGAAGTCGAAGAGCGGGATGAACCAGTATTTCGCCTCATTGATCCTCTCCTCGGTGATGTCGACCAAAAACATCTCGGGGCTCATTGCAGTCCCTAGGGTCTGATAAAGGAATGACGTGGTGTATATGCACTTGTCCCCTTCCGCCTCCTTGAGTAAATTCTGGTAGGCGTTAATAACATCGGAGCTGACGAAGGCCATGTGAGTTGTTAGGTCAACCAAGTCCTTCCTCCCGATGTCAATATCTTTCGAAGCCAGTACTAATGCGGAGGGGGTGGTGCTTGTCAGGAATTTTTCTATTCGCTCCTGATCCTCCTTCGGTAACTCACCCTTGCCGTAGTACTTTAATTCCAGGGGCGGTGAGGATTTTGTGACCTTCAATTTTAGTGTTTTTCCCTTTTTTAATCTTGATGTATCATCCGAGGAGTGGGGGATGTCGACGATTATTGGGTGCTGTTACCAAACAATGAAAGAATGAGATCGTAATTACACCATTGCAGAAAATTCTTACACCATTGCAGGAAGGGCTTACACTATTATAAGCTGTATCGCATTAATGAAATGCATCGTTGAAATATTCACACACCTCTGTAATGCTGTGTTTTTGCATGAAAGACTTCGAAGTTTGTGTAGACTCTTTTGTCGCCGTCGACAGACGCACCAAGCGTCTTTTCGGGCGAGACTTCTCCTTTTTTTCAATGTCCTGTACAAAGAATATAAAGTAGTGCAACAAGAGGGTTATATTACACGAATAGCAATATATTGCACTATTCCAAAAGTATCGATGTAATATCAACTTACACGTTTAGTTACGCGAGTCGTTTTACTGTCCACCGCCTCCGCCGCAGCTGCCGAAGTCGGTGCCGCCGCCACCACCTGTACCTTCGCGGCTGCCTCCTTCGCTGCCTCATCCGCCGCCTTCGCCTCCTCCTTCTCCTCCGCCGCCTTCGCCTCCTCCTTTACGGCCGGCGCCGTCGCCTCCTCCTTCTCCGCAGCCGCAGTCGCCTCCTCCTTCTCCTCCGCCGCCGTGGCCTCCTCCTTCTCCTCCGCCGCCGTCGCCTCCTCCTTCTCGTCCGCCGCCGTCGCCGCGTCCTTCTCCTCCGCCGCCGTCTCCTCTTCCTTCTCCACCACTGCCGTCGCTTCTTCCTTCTCCTCTGCCGCCGTCGCCTCCTCCTTCTCCTCCGCCGCCGTCGCCTCCTCCTTCTCCTCCGCCGCCGTCGCCTCCTCCTTCTCCTCCGCCGCCGTCGCTTCATCCTTTTCCTCATCCATTGCAGGCGCCTCCACATATTCCTCCGCCGGCTCGGTCGCTGTCGCCGCCACCGGTGCCCCCGCCGCCGACACCTCTGGTATTGAAGATAACGGGGCCACGTCTTCACATATTTCGATGACGATGTTATGCAGCTAAATTGAAAAAAATTATAAAATTGGCGTCAATTACACTAATTCTTTAGAAATTACACTATTTAATTACCTTTTACACTATTACTTACTTCTTCGCTTATCATAAAGGAGTCTCCAGCAAAAAGATCAGCTTTTGGATGGGCATATTCTTCGACATTTTCTTCGCATATATTGAGTGGCCGAGGCGCCGGTGGGTGGCCGCTCCGGCTCGGCTGCATACAAAATAAGCGATTATATAATACACTACACAGTTATAGGAAGCACTATTACTAATAAATTTACACAAATACACAACTAAACCGATAATTTATTAATCGAAGTCTATTATCGTTACATTATTATTGAGCATCATTACACTAGTCTATCGTATGTTGAGAATGTAAAATAATAAGAGCGTCACATACGTCGGCGATTGTCTCGTCGGTTTTATTCTTTGCTCCCCAGCGAGGTCGGAGATTGTACGGGCTTCGAAATCGTTTGCCCCTTCCCGGCGTGCGATTTTTAAGACACTCTTTGGGAGCCTTTGGCGGACTCTCTATTTTTTGACGTGCCGCATCCTTTCTAAATTTCGAAGAAGATCTCGACCGTTCTTTACCGATTTCGGGCTTCGCCTTAATGGCCGAGATCGGTGCGGGCATCGCCAATATGGACGATCCTAACCTTCTTNTATTTAAATTTAAAATATAAATATAAATTTAATTTAATTAAATGTTACGTGCATTGCACGTGCACTATAACTAGTATATATATATAGTTGAGCTAGAATACTCTCAAAAGCATCATGGGGGTGGTGCTTTTGAGTTTTTAGCCATTGGATGGAGAAATGTGAGGTTGGGATGATGGTGGTAGGTGGAATAGTGTTTGATCCAAGGGCTATTAGTAATCAAAAAATAGATCCAATGGTTAAAAATCTAATAGTACCATGGGGGTGATACTTGTAAAAGTATTCTAGCTCAATTATATATATATATATTGAGCTCCTAAGCTTTTAAAAGTATCAAGTTATTGATGCTTGTAGATTTTTAGCCATTGAATTAAGCGAGGTGCGGTTAGGATGATGTGGAAACCTTAGGGTTGAGTGGGTGGTTGGTTGAAAGTATAATCTATATGAGTAGAAATGATTAAAGAAGTAGATTTAACGGTAAAAAATTTACAAGCACTAAAATGATTTGTGCTTTTACAAACATCATAGCCGGACACACACTCTCTCTCTCTCTCTATATATATATATTTATATTTATATATATACTTTATTAAAATGTCTGGCAAGAACTTGTTTCGACCATTATATAGACCGATTAAAAGTCTAAAATTCAAAACAATTTCATATATAAACACAAAAAAAAGAAAATTATGATACCATATTATAAATAAAGAGAATATAAGTTGTAATAATTACTAATATTTATATATTAACATTCAAAAAAAACAGAGGAATTAGAAAATTTACTAAATATAATATATATTTTAAAAAACTAGGTTGTCGTCTATGATTAGAGAAAGGATTTGGAAAAAACTCACTCCTGTCATGCCTGTAGAGAATTAATATTGCTGATGATGACGACGATGGAAATATTGTTTTATAAAAAACTCTTAGGCGGAAATGAAACCAAAAAAGTAAAGAGTAAAAAATTAGAAAAAAAAGAGTAAAAGAGCGGTTAGAGTTTTAGTATTTCACTAGAATGAAAATATTTAGAAACTCCTCGTCTATAAGTCCTATTAAAATTTGATCACTTAATTTCAAAAGTTCAAATCTTTTTTATTTATTATCAGATATTTCATCAAGTCCGGATCTGAATCCAAATTTGAAAACTATTCTAGACCCTACCTATTTAAAAGTTGAATTCGGGTCAGGCTCTAATCAAGTTTGAATATAAAATACTCGAATCCATATCCGAAATTTTAATGTACAATTTTATTACCCATATACTATTATTTTTTATCGGATCCAGTTTAGAACTTTAGGTACGGATAGGATTCGGATAGGGGTCGTATCGACATATATCACAATTTTTTTTTCCCAAAAAGGACAATAGAGTACAAAATTAATATTTATACAAAAAAAAAAGAAAAACTGGCCACAGTGCGTGGCAAGCGAAGACCAGATTCCAACCGTCCGTTCATTCTCCAAGCAACGATCACCGTCCAAAGTCCGCAAGATATTTGTACCGCCTCCTCATAAGATTCCATCGCCTCGTAGAAGGTCCAAAAACTAGGGTTTCAACTGCCGCTTCCTCTACGTCGCGGGTAGGGTTTCCTCCTCTTCTCGGTTAGGGATCAGCGGATAATTTAGGGTTTCGTTGATCGATTCCTCTGATTACCCCTTCTTCGATTCGCTTTTGTGGTCGCCTTGTTTGTAGGTAACAGGTGGAAGGAACGCATCATGTCGGTTAAGGACGAGCACCGGATCTTTGTAGGTGGGTTGTCGTGGGAAACCACGGATGATAAGCTGGAACAGGTGTTTCGCCGCTTCGGAAAGGTTATTGAAGCTCAGGTATCGATTACGTAGCGTGGAAACTCTCTTCTTTGATGGTAAATTTGTTCTAATTTGGTTTTTGTTGATGAATTTGTTGTTTAAAGGAATTTAATATTGTAAAGGAGGGGGATTGTTTGTGAATGGGTTTTTTGTTGACATGAAATGATCTGTTATGAGATAAAAAAAGTAAATTTGAAAAGATAGGAGAGGGGGACAGGAGAAGGAATTGATCGGTTTGGATCAAGCTGAGTCAATTATGCCAAAATCAGTTCTAAATGCAAATACAATATGATCTTTTAGTCCATATCCAAATTCAAGTAAGATTTATTTTTGTGGGTTCGAATTAAAAGAATGACACTAAATGATCTTCTCATATTTTGGGCTGTAACAAAATTTTAACTTTTGCATTAGGATCCATAGATTATCTTCTATTACTGGAGAAAATGAATTTAACCAAGAGCATATGAAATTTCTAGCTGGAACTCCATGGGAGTTGTATCCAGGGGTAGCTCAATATGCAATCAACCTTGCTGATTAGTCAATCTGGTTTCAAATTATTAGTCAACGGAAAGGATTTGCCTTGCTGATTTCTTTTTCTTACAGAAAGTATCTGTATATATTGTTTACATGATTTTAGTCTTTATAATTCTGTGCCAAATTATTGACTTTCCTTCTATGTGCCCCCTTTGTTACTCTGGTATTGTGTAACACACATCCAGGAGTTCATGGCTGGATATTTTGAGATCAAATTGCAAGATGGCAGCCTCAACTGCAGTGCTTTTAAAGACAGATAGTTGTGAGGTTTTTGAAGTGGACATCCTGAATAAGAGATTTGTTCTGTTTAGAATGTTGAAAGAGGTTTACCTGTGGTTATTAGAGTCAGTTGCTCCCTTACCTAACTATGATATGGCCATATCATGATTTCTTCAGCTGGAAGGTGACAAGTTTGTTCCTTGGCTGTGGGAAGTTGTTTCTTGAAACTTGCGATCTCTGGTCAGCCTAAGATTCAGATAATTAGTTTTCCCTTATACTCTGTAGGAATCAAAAGAGGTTTGCTCTTTTGCTGCACGTTTCAGCAGATTATCATAGTGAGTGCCGTTGTCATTTCTTTTAAAAAAAAAATAGGAATCATCTTTTGAAAGATCTTGGCTTTCGTGCTTAGGTGAGTTGTTTGAGAACCTTTTGATGACCTATGCTGGCATTGAACGGATATATGTACGATCTGATTGATTGCGTACAGCCTGTGGCAGCATTAGAACCAGGGAAAGTATGAAAAACTAAAATGACAGATCTTTTCAAATGTTGATCACGGCTTTGTGAGAACTTTCTTTTTCTGTGAATAGTTGGCACCAATCCTCAATTCTCTTTTTTTGCTCTGTGCTCCAGGGAGAAAGGGTTGCCTAGCTGGAAGAAGGTTATATAATTACTTGTTGTTACCAACTGAACTTAGTACGAGAGTTTACAATGCCTTAAAACTGTTGGAATGTTGAGGGCGTTGGTTGTAATTTCTTTTGTTGTCATATGGTATGATTAACTGGTCAAAGTGGAAACGAAGGGGAACAGTGCAATACAAACATTTATGCGCATTTGATATATCGTCAGTTTCTTACTAGGATTGGCACTAGTTTGTAGAACATTCTTTGAGGACAATCCAGTTTTACAAGGTCTGCTTAGTAGTATTATGATATCTATGTCTTCTAATTTCCGAAATACTACATATATGGGGATCCCTGCTTGAAGATCGTCAGAAGTTTGGACACTTGGCAATTTTCTTCTGTCCGTTGGTAGTGGCAAACTGTTAGTAACTGTGCTTAGTATGTTATTGGAGTATTGTTCTTTGAATTATTATGGGCTAGACTTTTTAGTCGTGATTGTCTTGTGGTTTCGGTTTTCATTCTGCTGACTACCTTTGTGATCAAGCTGCTTACTTGTTGCTTAGAAAGTTGAGAGGATGTTATCAAACTAGGATGAATAATTATGGAGATTGTTGGCAGATAAGTTGCTAAATCAGTAGTTCAGTTATGCTGAAAACCAAAATTATAACCTGACCAACTCACTTTCACTCTTGGAATTTTCAATTGTTATCCTGTTGATATTGTCATCTATTTTATCCCCATCGGCCATTATTGATGTTTTATTTTTCCAATTTTCTCTAGATTTTGAAATTTCTTTTCTCCTTTTCGACATTTCAAGGATATGATGATCGCTGGGTGACTTTGACATCCTATTTATTTGGTGGCTATGTTTTTCTCAGAAATCACAAACTTTGCCATCTCAGGCTGTCCACTGTTGCTAGTTGTTGCTTTTATGATTGATGACAGATGCCATTAGAATTATTTTTAGAGCAGATTGTGTAAGTGGTTTTTAGCTGCCAAGATGCAGTTGGTCCTTCTGAATCCTGATAGTCAAACCGAAAACTTCTTGAGTAAGCCGCATGTTGAGAGTATTCCATATAGCTGCTTTGAGGCTCACTTCACCAGTGTAATTATCCTTGCGCATTCATTTAATGAAAAAATTGCTAAAGAGGAGGTAAATCTGGGTTTGTTCTCTTGTTAGAGGTTGAATTGATCTTCAGAAGCTGTTTATTTCTGGACGGCAGAAACTTTCTGTGAACCTAGCAAAATGTAATCATTGTTCGTAACTGCGGCAGTTTATCCTTGGTAATCTTCTAAAAGATTTCTTTGATTTTTGATGATGTTGGATTGTTAACTAGATTTGATGGATAAGAGGTTAGCAATTCAATTGATTGGCGCATACTATTATAAATCAATTGGGCCCGCAATTTCTGTGAATTATCTGATCAGGTATCAGTAATGTCATTTTTCTTTTGGAAAATGAGCATATGTGAAAGATTCTGTTGCGAGCATGAAAATGTGCAAAAATGGGCTGCTTCAGTTAGAGCAGTGGGTGTCTTCTTTCAGAGATTAAATCCACTTAACTGACATAACAGAACTGAGAAATGACTCACCTTCCTTGTTTTCATTGTCACACCTGAAGTTATTTCCTGCATTTGTTTATTGTCAGGTAAATGAACTCCCCATTTATCTGTACAGTGAGATTATTGATGGTTATATCGAGTTGCATACATTTTTTCACTTCCTAAACGAATTTTACCCGCAAACTAAGTGATTATGTGTGTAGATGCACTAAATATTTCATGTAATTAGTCAAGAGGGGCTTCATGCTGTTCTAACCTCAATTTAGCATATTCTTAGTTAAGAAGAATGCAATAAAGTGGCTACTACAATTAAGTTATATTATGAAGAAGATTTTGGATTATTACTGTCTATTATTCTAGCTCTACTTTTCCATACATATTCATGTTTTAGAAATACATATTCATGTTTTAGAAATGTCAACTGGCTCTGTTGGTAACATAAGCATTGCTTGTGATCTGTCTTTTTTTTTTTGAAAAGAAATTCTCCTTCTCTCTCATACTTCGCCGAGGAAGCATTGATTCACATTATTGGTACTCTTGTTGTATCGCTCTTCTTTTATATTATTCAATTTGCAGATACAAAATGACATAAACTTGATGCACATTATTGCCCATAATCAATATGAGGTGATTGTTAAACTGTCTGCACCTGCAATACTAGTCTCTAAATTGTTTTGTTCCTTAAGATTTAGCATGTCTTGGTCCAGGTTGGCTTAGTTGGTCTGTTGTTTGTTAGTGTACATTTAAATTAGCATTTCTTGTCCTTGCATGCTTGATATTGTGTTTAGTCTACTTTGCATTGTTATATCTGAGCATCCTTTTAGTTTGCTTGTTTTAGTTTGCCCTTTTGTATGACTGTTATGTTTGTTCTGAAGCTCCAAACCCTTTTTTTTTTCGTTGGGGAGGCAGGGGGCGGGTGCTTCGGGTTTTCTATTTCCTTTTTTGCTGTATGTAAATCAGGAATCAGGTTAATAGGGAACTATACAGTAGCAATCTCCATTGCACTTTAAATTAGTAAGAGGAGGAACGTCCTGTGTGGTGATGTTCGTGTTTGTGAATTGCCAGTTAACATGATTATATAAAATCTTGTGGATTGGTGTATCCAACGGCCATCAACTACTATGCATGATGTTAACTACTTTTATCTCTAATCCATTCTTAACATCTTTGAACTGTATAGGTGATGCTGGATAGGGACACACTTCGCCCTCGTGGTTTTGGATTTGTGACTTTTGCAGAAGCACGAGCAGTGGAGGATGCGATCACTGACATGCATAATCAAGAATTGGATGGTCGTACCATTTCGGTAAACAAGGCGCAGCCCAAGTTGAGTTCTGATGACACTGGCTATGGTTATGGTGGTGGTGGTGGTGGTGGAGGCTACTCATCTGGCAGCAGGGGAGGAGGTTATCGTGGTAGAGGTGATGGGCCTGCCCCAGGGGGTAACGATTGCTTTAAGTGTGGCCGCCCTGGCCACTGGGCCCGTGAGTGTCCCTCTGCTGGAGGCGGTGGCGGTGGCGGTGGCGGTGGTCGGTTGTCTTCCCGCTCTAGGTTTGGTGGTGGCGGTAGTGGTGGTGGTAGTGGCGGCGGGCGTGGGGACCGTTTTGGAGGAACGTATCGCTATAGTGACCGTTATATTGATGACGATCGGTATGATGGGGGCCGATATGGGGACCGAGACCGTGTCGACAGCAGGGACAGTAGGTACGCTGCTGGTGCTGGAGTGCGCGACCGATATGCCAGTGATCGGTACCTGCCTAGCGGGGATCGTTTTGCTGACAGGTACGGGGCACTGGACCGTTACCCTCAGAATGGCTATGGCAAAGAAAGAAGCTATGAAAGAGAGATACCACGAGGCGGTGGTGGCTATGATAGGGATGTGCCGCGAGGCACCGGTGGCTATGAAAGGGAGGGACCACGAGGGGCCGGCGGGTATGAAAGGGAGGGGCCACGGGCAGGTGGCAGCAGTGATAGGTATGGAGGAGGAGGAGGAGGGCCGGCACGCTATGAAGGAGGTGGTTATAGGGATAGGCCTGGGCCCTATGACCGTCCCAGCAGGGGAGGACGCCCTTCAGCTTACGATGATCGCTACTGATTTGTGTTATCTGTAGTACACTGAGGAATTGCTGTTTCCTTTGGGCTTGTGGTATGGTTATTTAGCTGTTTCTGTTAGTTCAGGGTGTATTGACTATTTAAATCAGTAGCGGACTGAGATGGCTCAGTAAGTTTGCTTCTTCGTGCTAGTTGCTGCACTCAGCTGTTTTATTATTATCTAATTGTGAATCAGCAGTTTTTAATCTGCAGCGCCTGTTACCCAACTGACTGTCTATCTTGGCGGCCGATCTTCTAGTTATTTACTTTGGTGTCATCTTAGTACAGCTTAAACTTTCATATTGATGCTCTGGGTTTGACAAATTTGGGTTATAGTCGTGAGCTGAATTTCTTATTCGGGTGAGTTGATGAGCAGCTCTACTTGGAGTAAGATTTTTACAGTGATATTGGTCAGAGTTCTATTAGCAACCGGTAAGATGAGAAAGCTGCTTTATTTAAGGTGCTTGACCTTTGTGGCGACCCGAGTGTCTGTCACGATCGGTTTTATGTGGTGATAAGATCGTTTGTGTTACACGCGGTGTAAGTAGGATTGCATATGATACCAAGCATTTGGGATGGATGGATGGATATAATACAATGAGATGAGAAGATGAAAAATAGCTAACTTTTGTGTGTGTGTAGTTGTCGAGGACTGGTTGATTTTGGTCCATGAAGGTTTGAATGCTTGATACTGCTAAGATGTAATCACTACCACTTTGCGCCGCAGATGATGCATGCCCTTATTTTTGTTAAATGGCATCTTTTCTATAACTGAGAGTTTCTGCAGCTTTGCGAATCTGAAATTTGGTTGTCACTTGCTCCATCCTTCCAGTATAAAGAGAGACAGTAGTACTGGAGGTGGGTTTTTGATAACATTGTGTGGGTCTGTTCGGTAGCCGGTGGTCTGAGATGGGATTAACATTGAATTTGGTTGTAGTTCGATGGTATTTGATTTGAAAATTTTTGTTTTACTACACTTTCCTGCTGCTCGTCGTCGCTCCGATGCGCACCTGCAGCTCGCCAGAATGAATCTTTTCTCTCCGCTAACATTACTCCCGCGCCTGCTCAGTGTTAATGTCGCGCAATTTCTTACTTGATTGCTAAATGTAATCTATAATAATGAGTTGTTTGGGTTCATATATTTATTTTTTCTTCTATTTTCCAAAATTGATTGATGTTGAGAACCTTACTGCATGCAGAATCATCAGCACTCGTATTCATGACAAGAATTATCAGCAAATGTTTTGATGAAAATCTATGTATGGTATATGATTTGTCATCTGATTTCAGTGAAGTGGGGAGCTACACTTCAGCAATATAAAAGTATAAAGCTTCTTGGGCAAATCACACAAACCTTGCACTATTCCTCCTGTGTTTTTAAGCATACGGTGGTTTTTATGCTATCAAGTCATTTTCAATACTGAAATATTCAAATCAACGATCAATTTTATTAAACTTGATCTAAAATAAGTATCTTGAAAATAGATTTTATAATTTTTTTATATTAGTTCTCTAGTGGTCAAAAGGTTTTAAATCTGACGGCTAAAAATAAAAATTTCACAAAAAAATAATGATATGACACAAAGTTTAAATGAAAGGTATTGATCTTGTTTTATATAGTATAAAAAAATTTCTATCAAAATTTTCACACGAGATTAGAATATTTCTACACCATTAAATTTGCAAATGGCTCATCTCGACTATTAAATTGTTGACTTTGTGCCCTCCAATCATTAGGTAAAATAATATCTAAAAATTGCGAAGCTTATTTTTTAGTTATTTTAAATATTCTAGATCATATTTAACAGAAAACCTATCATCGATTCGGAAGCGGTGGCATCGAAAATGACTTGATAGTATGAAGGCCACCGTATTTGTAAAATCACACAAACTTATATATATATATGTTTTCTGTTAAATACAAAGACAGAGAGCCAGAGCTAGTTACGCCACAGTATTTTTAGAAGTACAAAGACTTTCGTGCAATCAAATTATTTTTGATGATGAGCCTAGCAAATCAATAATCAACTTCTTTAAATTTACTCTAGAATATTTGAACTATCCAAGAAATTAAATTTTACGGTTTTTTTGAATCATTTACCTACCTAGTGATCAAAGGGCTCAAAATCAATAATTTAATAGTTGAGGTGAGCCCTTTGCAAATGTAACAGTGTGAAAGTTTTTCTATTCTATCAAAAACAAGATTACTGTCTTTGATTTAAAATTTTAATAACATATCATCACTTTTGGAAAGATTTTTATTTTTCTACGTTGATTTTGAGTCAATTTGGTTATTAGGTAAATAATACAAAAAAATCACAAAATTTATTTCTTACGTGCTTTCAATACTTTAAATCAAATCTAATAGAGCTGATCATCAATTCAAAAGTTTTATTATCGAAAAACAACTTAATAACACAAAAGCTCACTGTACTTCTAAAATCAGACAAATGGGATTTCATACTTTAATATACCAGGGAAATACCCGCGTGATGCTGCGGATATAAAAATATTTCTATAATAAATTTTATTTTTTAATATTTTTATATAGTTTTATAAGTCTAATTATTAATTAAATAAAAATTATATAAAAATAATTTAATAGTTAAACCTATTTAAATAAAATTCATTAATTGGCATATGCGCAGAACAAATTTATACTACAATTTATTTTATAAAGATTTATATGAAAAGGATTTGAGATAAATCTATCAAAATAATTTTTAAAAAATCAATAAATAGAAGAAAAATAAAATTGTAGAAGAAATTGTTTAATAAAATTAATTATATATACACACATATATACATTATATTTCTAAAATTTTACTCCTGAAATTTAAATTCTGCATTTTTTATACAGCGATATTTTACATGATTTAAATTGCATCTATCAGTTTAGATTTTATTACGCGATTTATTATGCGTATTATTAATAAAATTAATTAAATATAATATATATAATTATTTACTAATGAAATTAATTAATTAATTTCATAGAGTTTAGAGATTTAAAATTTTAAATTTTGAAGTTTTAAATTTGGAAATAAATATTATAAGCTAAATTGAAATTTAGAATTTAAAATATAAAATATAAAATTTGAAATTTAAAACTTTAAAATTTGAAAGTATCAAAATTTTAAATTTTGATATCAAAATTTAAAATTTTATATTATATTATATATAAATATATAGAGAGAGAGAGAGTAAAGAAGGGTTTGGGGGAACACGTGTCACCCTTTGGTTCCCACAAACCCTCCTTTAATGTAGTAGAAAAGATGTGTTCAACTGTAATACTGTTAGGCTAAATTACAGAAAAATCCTTTATAAATATTCATTTTTTCACTTTTTCTTTCTAACTTTCAAAACCCTGTATTTTTATCTCTACTATATTTTATCCCCTCAACATTTCAACTTATTGTATTTAGCCCTCCTCCGTCATGATTCCATCACTATTTCGTACATTTCGTATAATTTATACCGAAAGTATCTTTCAAAATGATAAAATATATTAAAAATTAATTTTTTTCTTATAGAAGAAGTAAGGATAATTTGGTCATGTTACCCTCCCCATTAACGCCGTACCATTCTGAAAATATTTCTGAAATTTTAAAAGGACAAAATATAGATTTCTAAAAGTCAGAAAGAAAAGGTGAAAAAAATGATATTTACAGGGGCTCTTTTGTAATTTAACCATTACAATTTGGAACTAAAATTCTCTCTAACAACTCTCGGAACCTTGAATAATTTGTCACAAAATTCCAAACTTTATCTTAAATAATAGTCCCCCGAAACTTCTAGGAACCTTGTGAAAATCGTAGATATTTCCATGAGTTAGGTGGCTTTATCTCTATCCACGCTTAATTGCTATGTCCACAACTCCACATGAATCTCTATCATCATTAGTGCATTATTTTTTTATGGCATAAAATGAAATAGCATATACTCTTTTTTTTCTTTTTCAAATTGATGTCGTTGAATTTTATGAAAGCGTCGTTATTCTCCAGAATCATAACCTCGTCATTAGAAAACGATATTTTTAATATTTATATTCAACACTCTTCTTTATGTGTGGGCTTATCCGAATTTAGTGTTCATAATCTGAAACTATGTTAAATTATTTAAACTTTACAGGCTCAGCTATTTGAATTTGAACCATTAATTAGTGCGTTACTTTTATTGCATAAAACAACATAGCAAACACTTTTTTCCTTCTTCGAATTGATGTCGTTGAATTATGCGAAAGAGTCGTTATTCTCTAGAAACATAAGCTCGTCATCAGAAAATAATATTTTTAATATTTATATTCAATACTCTTCTTTATATGTGGGCTCGCTCGATCGAACTCAGTGCTTATGCTCTGATATCATATTAAACTATTGAAACTTTACCGGCTCAATTATTTGAACCATTAATTAATTAATTGAGTTTGAACAAGCAATTAAGCCACTCCTCTAATTATAATTATGTATAATTGTGTGTGATTAAATTAAGATATATAGGAAGTTATAAGTTACATATGAGATAGAGAGCAAGTTTGAACAATCCACGATATTAATAAGAGGCAATTGCTTACATACTTTTGACAAACTTCAAACTTTATTATTTACTATCCTTAGAAAGTTAATATATATATATAAAAATTAAGTTTTAATGTTTTGAGTTCTTTCAAATATATTTTTACGGTTAAATTTTATTAATGAACGATTAGAAATAACAGCTATCTCTGAAAAATTACTATTTTGCTCTTTTAAATATATCTTTCTACCGTCACTAATTAACTTTTCTTCTTTGTCCTTTATTTTGACTTTTTTTTAATTCAAATATATAGAAATTCGGACTTAACCCGAAATGACTTAACGGGTACTAATAGCAGAGTTATTTTTGAATAACAGAGAAATATACGAGGAGTGTATTTGAAATAAAAAAAACGTAGGAGTATATAAAATATTTTACTAAAAGTTTAATAATATATAAAGCCATGCACAGTGTATATATGTTGGGACGCGGTGGAGGGAATATGCTTCAAAATCCAATACAAAAGACCAAGTCAAGTCTCTTTATTGACTTAATTACACTTCAAGCTGTATTAATTGTACAAATTTTTTTTTATATATATAGGGCAAATGCATTTATATCCCTGAAAAAAATTAAAATTACGGATTTGCCGCTACATATAAAGTGTCAATTCTAGTGTATATGCCCTCCAATTAAACTAATTATTAAGTTTCAAAATATTGTAAGAGTTGATAGCTATTAGTTTAACGTTAATTAATTATTAGGAATATTAATTGTTTCACGTTACCTCTTGAATTTTATTTTATTCTTTTTTAGATTTTAAGAATTTTGAATTTGCTGTTCATATGAACAGTATGACAGTTACAATTAAATACACTAGAAAGATAAAATAAATGGTTTTTTTTGAAAGAATAGTATATGCTTCGCACTTCGTTTATTACTATTATTATTTTTAAGAAATAAGCTTAATTAACTGAAAATGTGAAGCAACTATACTTCGATTTTGAAACCTTAGATTTTAACTATCAAATCTTTTGCTACTTGCGATCGGTTCAAGGATAGAACGACTAGCTAGTTATTTTCACATGCAAAGCAAAAAAATGTAAACTTGAACCAATTGACAGACTGAAAGATATAAAAGTGTCAATTTTGAATAGTAGAAGAATATTGTATTTGATAATTAAAACTTCTAAAGAATAAATCAGTAATTTCACTAGTTTGCAGTGATATATATATATGTTGGCTTAAATGGGCCAGCATTCTGCTATGTGACGGGAGGCCATGTGGA
Source organism: Ananas comosus (assembly GCF_001540865.1). NCBI lineage: Eukaryota > Viridiplantae > Streptophyta > Magnoliopsida > Poales > Bromeliaceae > Ananas > Ananas comosus. The sequence continues at coordinate 4,204,209 of NC_033624.1, forward strand.
CTGAGTCATGTTCGAAATAGCATGAGGCTAGATTGGGCCGAGTCATGTTCGAAGTGACGTGAGGCTGGTTGGACCGAGTCACAGTCGAGACCCGTGAGCGCTGTATCTGCACGCTTTAAGTGAATTGGTTGTGTATTTCTAACAGTTCGAGCTTTTGGGATTAATGGTTAGCGCCAACGATCTGACAATATAGACAAATATATATTTTAACTAGAATTCTACTGATAGTATGGAGATCAGTGTTTACTATCAACTTTTTGATCATTAATGGCTAGGGCCTAGTGGTGGTTGGTGGAATAGTAATAATTTAGTAGTGAAAAAGCTGATACTAAATACTATTCATATACTATCAATATATAGTATAATATGTAAACTCTCTCTCTCTCTATATATATATATATATAAAACTAGGTTGAAATGTTTTTAATAGCACCAAGTTATTAATGCTGATTGGTTTTTAACCCTTAGATTAAGAGATTGTGAGGCTAGGATGACATTAACTCACCTCAGTTAAGTGGTTGATGGAATAGTACGATCCAAGAAATATAAATGATCAAAAGGGTATATATCTGATAATAGTTAAGCTCATATTTTTTTACAATTAAGTATATGTGTGTGTATATATATATATATTACTACCAAGAATTTAGGAAAACAAAAAGAAAAACATTGAAATGATGTTTAAGATGTCAAAACATAATGATAGCTAGGGAACAAGAAGTCGAAGCTGATCAGGACACAGTGGATGACATGGCTAACGTACAGTGACCATTAAAAATTAACGCTACATATATATAATAATTAAGAGTCAAAGGTGGTTTGTTATAATTACTTACGTGTGGAATTTTTCCAAGTTAATATGGCCAATATTGAACTGAACTTAGGTCGACATGAAAGATCATCTGTGGGGCTCTAGCTTGCCACGTACAAGCTGGTCTTGTAGGTTTGGTGATCACAAGTTGTATATATATATATATATATATATATGTATACAACATTTGACTATATTTACCACACATATTATTCACATTTTTTATGATTGATAGAGAAAGGAGATATATCTAGATCGCTTTTGGTACGAACTATCAACCCTGAAACTTGTCATGTACGTAACAAAAAGAATATTAGATAATACGAAACAATCGTCCTGCATGCTCTGACACTATATATATGTAAACAAAGATTATTAGAGATAAATCTCATCTCTATCTGTTATTTCATTCATAATTCTTTATGTTACATTACATTACATATAAACATGAATGCTGAACATGTTTGCTGCATTTAAAACTGGGTTTAGTTGGTACAGATAAGAAGATAAGAGTTGAGATTATGTTTCTCAATACATGTAGAATAAGCTTATTTTTATCCATTATCTTTAACAATAGTAAGCAATCTTATTAGAAATAATAGTGGCAATTACAGGGAAAAAAAAATTAAAAAATAAATATTGAGGAGCTCGATCGAGTCGGTGTCATTCTTATATATAATTTGAACAAATGATCAGGTCAACAACTATACCGCCCGTTTAACATTTCAACTAGTAGTTGAGTTCAAAGGTATAAAAAATATCTCAATTCCATATGTGTGTACATGAATATTCAACGTTTGATTTAATTACCATGTGTTTTCTTATTTTAATCTTTGGTATATCATGCAAGTATATCATACCTTAATTTGTTCATCTTAATTAGAGCTAGGCACTGTTGTTACATTTTATTATTAAATGTGAATTTTAAGTTTTATAACCCTTGCATGAAGATTGATGCATTCACTTAACTTGCATTCAAGGCGAATTGTGATAACCTCACATTCGTAATGAGGTGCAAGTTACATCTCGCACTTATCGTGAAACCTATGCATACTCACACCAAATTGTGAAACCTCTTAGCTATTTAATACTTTCGTAACCTATACTTTTGAAACCTATATAAAGAGGTTTCTCTTTTCACTTTAACACAACAAAAAATAAAGACAACAAAGCTATTTCTATTCTACTTGAGAGAGAGAAGGTTAAAGAAAGGTGTTTCTTTTGATGGAGCTTTGGGTTTATCTACTTGTGCAGAGTTGGTGAAGCCACACGACGAGGGTCGAGTCGTTGTATCCTGGAGGGGACAAGTCAATGTTCTACTGCATCGGTTCAAAGGCTTTGCCAACCGCAGAGGGCTTGAATCTCCTTAAAGAGAGCGAGATATCCGTGCCTCGACTCATTGATATTTTTTAAATTATTTTGTAACTAATCTCTATTTTTTGAATATTTACACAAACAGGCACTATATATATTGTATAAAAAATTCAAATGATTAGTTAAGTTGGATTCAGATCCTCCTTAAATATAGGAGATGATCTTTCATCTTTTATAATTAAATTTGAATTCAAATGATTAGTTATAAGTTGGAGTCAAATCCACCATAGGAGACCGACGACCTTTCATCTTTTATATATTGGCGGTTAGTGAGGATGTGATTTTTTTTTTCCTTTATTATCTTGTCTTTTTTTTTTGGTATTTACTCTTAATTAGTTAATTTGTTTCGTGCTGTGTATATTTTGGTCTTACCTAATCATGTTTTGTAGTATAATTTAATATTTGAAGAGAAAGTTGAATACTTAGGCTTTAGTAATCAGTGCGTTAATGGCGAGCAATTTAATTAGCGACAGACTAAAACATTTGAATTGAATGAAATTCAACAAATTTGTTACCTTTTGGGTTTACAAATATCTGGGCTTTAACCTAATAACGCTCATTTAATTTGAATCTCTGAAAAGCTTAAGTTGATAGAAAAACAGCGTGCGTGCATGCACTTTTCCTCGAACAAGCTAGCTCAATAGGTAGATTTGAACTAAATGCGAGTTTTACTATTTTTCTATTCACACTTGTAAATGTTGTTTAATATTCTAATATCTACACTCTCGGTCGCATTAGTCGTGGACTTGAACTGAATGGACAAATTAGATGAAGCTATGAGACTAGTTCGCTGTGTGATCCAGACACGGGACCTCCTATTTTGGTACCATACATATAGAACAACTAATTACTCTAAAAGCATATATACAATGAAAAAGAATGGCGATAAAATCCTTTTTATTTGATCAACAAATTTGTCTCCCCAAGTTAATTTTAAGCCTCAAATATGCGCATCTCGGAATTTTCTAAAATTAAAAAGAAAAATGAAATCTGACCGAATAATATTTTGAACTATATTTATTTATATATTTATTTATGGGTTTTTTTTGCAAATAGCCCTCTGACAAATTTTATTTGCAAAAATAGCCCCGTCCAAAAATTATTTGCAAAAATGGCCCTGCCCCTGCCACGCCAGCGCCACGTCAGCGCCACGCGGGCAGGGCGGGCCCAGATGTTTAAGTTGAACACGGTGAACCATTCACCGTGTTCAATACAAGATTTTTGTATTGGACATGGTGAATGGTTCACCGTGTTCAATACAAATAGCTATTTTGTATTGGACACGGTGAATCATTCACCGTGAACAATACAAAAACTTTGTATTGAACACGGTGAATGATTCACCGTGTTCAACTTAACCATCTGGCCCAGTCCCGCCCCCGTGGCGCTGACGTGGCGCTTGCGTGGCGGGACTAGGGCCATTTTTGCAAATAAATTTTTGACAGGACCAAATTTAAAAAAAATTTTTGTAAATGGGCTATTTGCAAAAAAAGCCCTTTATTTATTTATATTTGGTGAACTTTAATTAGTTTCTTTGCAAAGTCATTTTCATATATTTGGTGAGCTTTAATAAGTTTCTTTGCAAAGTCATTTTCATTCTACTAGTAGCCAACTAATTAATTAATTGTGAACGAAGTTGTTGCAAATCGATCACGAGACTTGGATGGTAAAGCATCAAATGTCACATTGCATATTAATTAATACCGTAGGATTAATATAAGTGCGCATATATTTTTTTCTTTTTGATTTTGACATAAAATAGAAGATGAGTTGATACTTCTAATTCCTTGCATGAGTGTGCTTTGGATGTGTCACCAACCATATATGGTGTGTGTCCTCTCCTCCTTTCAAAGTTTTATCCTTTTGCATGCATATGTCTCTTGATTAGTTTAAACTTTTATTTTTCATATATTGCCCTAAGCACGAAGAAGTGTACTGTAATCTCCACAATATTGTATTCCCTTTTTCATAGTGAAGTTTTCTTCTTCCTCGTCCGTAGTTTTTTTTTCTTCAACAAATTTTTCACGTACATCTGTATGTTCATTTTATTTTCTATTTGTAGTTTATCTACTTTGTATTCATCATTTTCGTTTCTGTTTGTGTGTGCGTCGTTATATTACTCAAGCTAATTTCATTTTGATCCTGAAACTTTGAAATTCTATATTTGAAATCTTAAACTTCGACAATACTTCATATTTTGGTCCTTATCTAAGAGTTCTTTTCTTTTTAGAGAGAAAAGGATAGCACGTTATCTGCTTTATCTGAGAGTAAAATTTATCATTTACATCCAGATCATGTGTGCATCTATATGCCACGAATTTTTGGGTACTTCATCTATATTCCAATTCAATTATACAATTTGTAAGTAGAGTAAAAAAATATATATACATATTGTGTAACAAAACAAGTGGTAGAATTGAAATACGAGGAGATTAAATTAATTGCCCTTTAATAATAGATATTCAGATTATAGATCTCCCCATCAATTCATGACAACAGTGCTTAATTATTTCTTAAAATGGTTTCAGATTAGAAGCATTTTTGTAAGTAAAAAGGGTGTGTAATGACTAAGAAAATCAAGTTTTTAAGGAGTGCACATGAAATTAATTCAGATTCGAAAGAAATATATTTTTTGAACTTACACACATGTAATAATTAACCTGAATTTACACACACGAGAACATTTGTTAGCGGAGGTTAGAAGAAACAAGTTGCTGTTTTTTAATTTGCTAGTTTGTATTTTAGTAGGTTTGTTCAAAGTTGTTAATCTAAGAAGTTGATTACAAGTCCAAATCTTAATTTAACTAATGAAACAATGATTGCGACTATTAACTGATGTGGACATATACCAAATTAATGTGATTTAATTCGTGGGCCTTTCAACAATTTATTATTCTTATTTTAAGTGCAGTTCCAAACTGTTTTAAATTATTCAAGTAGAGAAAAAGAAGGATAAAGAACAAAATTTAAAAAAACATGATAATGTACTAGATTAGTAATTACTAATTGGTTTCTTTTGTTTCTCTTTTTTCTGATAATCCAAATTAGGCTTCATAAGTACGTACGTGCATGCATGGTCTAGCTATTTACGTCCTCGCATATAAAGTATAAGTGCATATCATTGCGTGCATCAGAACCACCAAATGAATTATCAAATTGTACGACTAGAATTTTATTTATTTACATCAATAATAAAGAAGTTGTAACTCAGGACATGGCGCATCGTGTTTAAGCAAATAATTTCTCCTTCATATGGTAAAAATATGTGCAACCTAACTATAAATTCAACCCAAGATTTAAAATTTTGATTTTGCAAACTAATCTTTTAATACTTTTGATTTTGATTTGGGCCATTTTGTCAACATTATATTATTACAAAATTTGGGCATACCATTCTATAGTCAGGTGAATTATATGCGATACTCTGATCAAGACCGTTAAAATCAACGCTACACGCAAATTCTAAAGTAGAAGAACAATTAATTGGTTCAAATTAACATAATTTAAAAAATTAAGCAGTAAAATCAAAATAGTTTCAGCTAAGTTTATACATTAACTTTTACATAATTAAATTCCACAAGGAACAGATTCGTTATATGGTAGGAAAATTATTAAATTATTAGCCATAAAATATTATATATTTAATACCTATATATGTAGCTGGTCCAACTGGTGCATATATACACAACCTGCATAGCAGAGAAAAAAAAAAAAAAAAAAAAGGTAATCGATTAGATAGATACTAATTAACACAAATATTAATTAATTATCCTACGCTTTAAATTGCAGAAAGAATATGTTACATGCATGAAAAAATATAATAGGTAAATACACTGTTTATACTTTATAGAGAAATTAAATATGTAAAAGAATATTATATTTATTTTCACATGTGATTCTCCGTTTCACGTATTAAATTACCATATATTTTTAAAAGCCTATTGCTTATATATTCCTGAAAAATTTCGACTTTCTAATTTACCCCGCTTAGAAGGCTAATATTAAAAATACTCTTTTCACATTCTAACTATTTCAAATATATCCCTAAAGTTAAATTCCGTTAATAAACTATTAGCAATAATTGTTATCTGTATGAAATTATTATTTTGTCCTTTCAAATATACTCATCTATTATCACCGACATTTTTTATTTGTCCTTAAGTTAGCGGTACAAAAAGTATTTTGACTTTTGGTCATTTTAAATATACCCTTATACAATCACCAATATTTCTTATTTGCTAAACTCTCATGTGTGTTATGCGGGGTGGAGGAGGAAACTGTGGATTACTTATTCACAAAGTACGTATTCACCAAGTTTGTTCTAGTGATGGGTGTGGAGGACGTTCAAGCTCGGGATTTGGACGATGACGTGTTTTCCATCTGGGATAGGTGGTTGAGCAGAAAAGAATACCCACCACAAGAAGCAGCTTAACAGATTTAGTAGGCTGTTGGTGGGTCATTTGGAAGGTCAAAAATGATTCAATCTTTAAAAAAATCCTACCGGACCCAGTGCAAGTAGTTCAAAAACTCTAACTGTTGTTGAAGGATTTGGAATATCTTCTGCTAGTAAAGTAGATCCACATCGTAACTAGCTCTTTTTTTTTATTTTTTTTCTTTTTTTTGACCTCTCCCTCTCGCTCGCTCTCGAGGTTGAGGCTGCCTTACCCCTATAGCCTAGTTCATCTCGATCTCTAATGAATAAAGCAGGTAGCGTGCTACCTTTTTCTCAAAAAAAAATATTTCTTATTTGCTCTTAAGTTATTTGCAAAAGAGACATTTTGATTTTTTTTAACTTTAGTAAATATTTAACTTACGTTTAACCTAAGTTAACTTAATGGGTGGTAACTATAGGGGTATTTTAGAATAATAGAGGAACATGTAAGGGGTATATTAGAAAGAAAAAAAAAGTAGAAATAAAATATTTTAAAATTTTGAGAGGTATATAGGCAATTATTCCTATTTTTAATAGTCCCAGAATAAAATGGATATATATATATATATATATATATATATATATATATAGAGAGAGAGAGAGAGAGAGAGAGAGAGAGAGAGTTGAGCTAGAATACCATCGATAGCAAACGGGCTCCGTTGCCATCCCTTTGTTTTCGATGATGGGGCCTCCAAATCGACGATCGGCACCGTTGAACGTGATCTATACCCCTTAAAGTGTTTAGAAATCAAATTTTATACATTTTCAATATTGTTCTCTTATCCATCGAGTGGACAAAAAAATGAACGGCTAAAATAAATATTCTTTAAAAAATGATCATAGGAGTTTTGTAATCAAGATCAAGAGTATAGATCTTGTTTTAAATAGTTTAAAGAATTTTCTAACAAAAATTCAATTGGTTTGAATATCTTTACGCTGTTAAACGAGAAAACGCCTCATATTGACCATTAAAATTACAAATTTTGAAACATTTGATCATTAGACAAATGATGTCGAAAAGATTTGAAATTTGATTTGTAAACACTTCAAGTGGTATAGATCATATTCAACTGTACCGATCATCGATTTGGAGGCTCTATCATCGAAAATAAATGGGTGACAACGGAACCCATTTGCTATCGATATTTAAACTCAACTATATATAATTATATATATATTATATATATATATATATAATATTATATATATACTATATATATATGTTTTGACTCGACTTTGTTTTACTTACTCACGATAAAAAAAATGAGCCTCCGCATGCATGCATGCATGAATAATTTTAACCACAGCGTGGGTTTTGGTAAACTCGGCACTTACTGTGGCTCCTTATACTAATCGTCGCCGAGTTTAGTAGTCGAGGGAGTGGCATATCCTCTTGAACGAGGCCATGCTGTGGTCGAAGAGCGAGACGTAGGCCTCCACACTCCCATCCCCCATGAACGAGGGCAACAGGAAAAGGGTCCCCTCCATGGGAGAGTACGTGGGCATGAAATAGAAGGGGCTCCCCCCTCCAAAATCCAGGTCGTAGAACGGAAACCCTAGCCAGCTGTCCAGCTCCAGGTTCGGACACATCACCACCTTCGCTGCTTCGGCCGTCGGCACCAGCCCCTCCGCTTTCGCCCCCCCCGACGATGCGAAGTCGACGAACGACCTGAAGTACGCGTCGTCGACCCCCGCGACCGCCTCGTGGATGAGCCCGGCCGCGTGCCGCAGCGGCCGGCTCACTAGCTCCCCCGCAGCAGCGCGGGGGAATGCCCAGAGGACGCAATTGCCGAAGAACTCCTTCGGCACCCGCGGTTTGATTCGCATGCGGCCATTCACTGATATTCGTAAGAAAGTTATTTGGTGGTTGGGAAGAGTGCGGGCCTTCGTCACGGCCCGCCAGAGGTGCGCCACCAGACACTCGAAGGTGGTGAATTGCCGGTGGGCCCCGAGGGACGCCTTCGCCTTGAGGCTGGTCAGGAACTCGCGGGTGAAGTGCGCCTTGTGGACGGCGATGTCAGGCGGGTTTCCGTCGGACGGATTCTCGTCCTTCAGGACGGCGAGTTGCTTTCGGGTGGTGAATTCTACGCCGCGGTGCTCGAATTCGACCCTCGGGGGATCGCGGGGGGCGAAGAGTGTCGCCCGGTCGCGCAGAGGGGACCGCGGGGGGATCGCCAGGCCGCGCGACGCCAGGCCCCAGGCGACGAGGAAGTTGCTGGTGGCGTGGCCGTCGGCGACGTGGTGGTGCGCGGTGAACCCAACTACGAGCGACCCGCAGGCGAACCGCGTCAGCTGGACCTGCACCAGCTCGGCCACGCCGTCCACGCCGGGGTGCAGGCTCAGTAGCGCGGCCGACGGCTTGAACGGCACGGCACGACACAGCGGCAAATCTACAGAAGCCTCGACCAACCTCACGCCCTCGTCGTTGAGGAGGATTACGGGGTTGCCGTCCTCGTCGGCTCCGAGCCGACCGGCCCACTCTCGGTAGACGGCGAGCGCTCTGGCGAGGCCCGACTGTATCGCAGAGTTCGAAGGGCTCGGTGGGCGGAAGGCGTAGAGAACGGCGACGTGCGTGTCGAAGGTGACGGTGTCGAAGACGCTTAGGGGGATGTAGGCATGATCGGTGGAAGGGTAATATCCTTCGCAGAGAGGCTTGAGGATCTTTGAGCTCTCTACTTTAACCTTCATGGTTTTGGAACTGTTTCTATAATATCTGAGAGAGAGAGAGAGAGAGAGAGAGAGAGAGAGAGAGAGAGAGAGAGAGGTTATAGGTTTGTGGTCACTTATTGGCCAATATGTTTCGTATGAGAGAACATTGTAGGAGTACTTATAATAAGTGCAATGCTAGAGAGAGAGAGAGTAAGTGCAGTGCTAGAGAGAGAGAGAGAGACACTTAGCATTTCTCTTATAATATAGAGAGAGAGAGAGGGAGAGTGTGTGTAGAGAGAATTGACTATTCTATGCAGGTAGGTTTGTAACACAGGTGGGTTACATCTGGCCTTTGCAAATAGGATTAAATACATACGGTCCCTAAAAATATAATGAATTATAAATGGGTTTTTTTTTTAATTTAGCCTCCTGTCAAATTTTTATTTTAAAAATAGTCTTGTCAAAATTAAATTTGTAAAAATGGTCCTGATCCTGCCACGAAAGCGCCACATCAGCGCCACCCGGGTAGGGGTGGAGCGAGTGTGTAAAGTTAAATATGGTAAACCATTCACCGTGTTCAAACACGGTGAATGATTCACCGTATTTCATATTTATATTTCTTTTCTTTTCTTTTAGGGATGTCAACGGGTCGGATTTGGATCGGGATTTTAAAAATCCGAAAACGAATCCGAAAATCAAATTAAAGTCCGAACACGAATCCGAGCCCCGCAGGTTTTAAAAATTCGTACCCATATCTATATATTAAAGTTATATGGGTATGGATTTTTAAAACCCGCCGGATTCGGGTTCGGATTCGGATTCGGATTTTAATTTGATTTTCGAATTCGGATTCGAGTTTTTGAAAACCCGATCCAAACCTGACCCGTTGACGTCCCTAAAATAGAAGAAAATGAATATATAAATATGAAACACGGTGAATCATTTACCGTGTTTTAATACGGTGAATGGTTCACCGTGTTCAACTTAACACACTGGTCCTAACCCTGCCCGCGTGGCACTGACGTGGCGCCTGCGTGGCAGAGTTAGGGCCATTTTTGCAAATTAAATTTTGACATGGCTATTTTTAAAATAAAATTTTTTCAGGAAGCCATTTGCAAAAAAAAAACCCATTATAAATATATTTCTATAAAATTTAATTTTTATATATTATTTTTATAAAAATTTTAATATTTTCAAATATATCTCTCTAATTTGTTACTGTTATATAACTGTTTATATTTAAGTAAAATGTCATTTTTGCCATCACAAATATTTCTTAAAAATCACAGCAGTATGATATAAGAGGAACAAAAATATCAAGTTATCTCATAAACTAATCAGAGTTAAGCATTTAACCTATAATTAATCAAAGTTTTTTAATGAATTCTACCGGTAGCAATATATTTGAAAACATTAAAATTTTTACAGACAATATATAAAAGTTCAACTTTGGACCTGTATGAAATTAACCCTTACAGATATAAAGCAACCTCTCTCTCTCTCTCTCTCTCTCTCTATATATATATATATATATTTTCGTTTGTTTTATAAACCATAAACCCTATGATGGTGCTTGGTTCAGGTATAAAGAGGAAAATAAACTCTTACCCCCCTCCTTGTACCCAAATGTTATTTTCATAGCTGAAAATTTATAGTTCTTCGTGATTAGGAATAAAGAAAAATAAGAGTGGAATAGCTATTCTACCCTCATTCAGAACAAGCTTGTTTCTAAATGGAAATAAGCTTAGTTAAAGTTTAAATTTATTTTAATTATTATACTAACTTATTAATTAATCTAATTAATTTATTTAAGTCATTATCTATTGCTTAAATAGTTAAATAATTAATTAATTTATTATTTATGGTTAATTAGCTTATCAAGAATTAATTATTTAATGTGTTTATCTAATAATTAATATCTATATAGCTCAACTAAATAAATTAATTTCTTATCAAATCATCTAACTAATTAAATAATTTACTACTTAATTAGAATATTAAGTTATATTTTATAAGTAATTAATATAATTAATTAATATATTAGTTATTATTATACACTATATTCATAGCTAATAAATTTTTTTATTAAATTATTTTTAATTAATATTTTGCTATTAATTAATTAGATAAAATATTATTAATTTAAAATTATAATTACTTTTATTCGGGCTATTCTAATCTAACCATCTAAATATTATTTATCTTATTTCTAGAAACAACCTAATTTTTATCCAAATAAAAACTTACTCTAGTTTCTACTTACACCTTGAACTTATATTTGTTTCTAAAATAAGTAGTTCTTATTTATATCAAAACCAAACGTAGCCATATATATATATATATATATATAGAGAGAGAGAGAGAGAGAGAGAGTCCGGCTACTATAATATTGATAGTATCAAGCCCTTTGTACTATTGAGTTTTCTATCATTAGATCTACCCTCTGATTATTTCCACCCGTTAGATTATACTATTAAACCAACCACTCACTCAACCCTAAATGACCACTATCATCCTAACCGCACATTTTTTCATCCAACGGTGAAAAACTGAATAGTATCAAGAGCTTAGTACTATTGATAGTATAGTAACATAATTCTATGAATGTAAAGTACGTGGGGCACCATGCATCCACCCCTAAGTAATAAATTATGTGTGTTCGATGGGAATTTAATAGTAGAATAATGTCCAAAAATAATAAATTATTAATAAATGGGGTCTCCTTTCAAGTTTGTTTTGTTTAGTTGGGATCAAATGCAATGTTTACGTCATTAATGATCTATATATTTACACGTGCGTGTGTGTGTATATATATATATATATATATATATATATATATATATATAATTAATTATATTCTATAATATAATAATAGTAATAATATATATATCACTACAATAGAATTAGGTTATAGGGACACATGTTTAGGATACTTTTGAGTAAGTGTCCCATTTATGCTAAAACTTAAAAACATATCTACTAATGCCAAAACATAAAGCCCAATCCAACCAAAAATAAAAGATTACTCTACTCAACCCACCACACTCAGTCCATTTGGCCCGATTATAAACAGAAAGGAAAAAAAAAAGAAAAATCAATTACCATCTTTTCTTCTCTCTTCACTCAATCCACTGAAATTCTACACGAAGAGCCTTTACTGTCGTCCTCCTCCGCCACCGCAGCCAACGAGATAGAGTTTCGGCGGTTGCTAAATGTTTAAATAAGTGTTGGTAAATTAGCAGCACTCTTTTATGTTATAGCGACACTCTTTAACTGTCACTATATACCTAGCGACCCCACATATAGCAACACTTTTTAAAAGTGTCGGTAATTTTAGCTAGCAGCACTTTTTTGACATGTACCTACATTTAAAAGTATCGTTATAGACCGTTTTTGTTGTAGTGTATATATATATATAGAGAGAGAGAGAGAGTTGAGCTAAAATATTATCGATAGCAAATAGGTTCTGTTGTCATCCATTTGTTTTCAATGATGGAGTCTCCAAATCGACGATCGGCATCGTTGTACATGATCTACACCACTTAAAGTGTTTAGAAATCAAATTTCATACATTTTCGATATTGTTCTCTTATCCATTGAGTGGACAGAAAAATGAATGGCTAAAAATGAATATTCTTTAAAAACTGATGATAGGAGTCTTGTAATCAAGATCAAGAGTAAAGATCTTGTTTTAAACAGTTTAAAGAATTTTCTAACAAAAATTCAATTGATTTGGATATCTTAATATGGAGTTGAGCTAGAATACTATCGATAGCAAACGGGCTCCGTTGCCACCCATTTGTTTTCGATGATGGAGCCTCCAAATCGACGATCGGGACCGTTGAACATGATCTATACCACTTGAAGTGTTTAGAAATCAAATTTCAAATCTTTTCGACATCACTTGCCTAATGATCAAAGGGTTTCAAATTTTGTAATTTTAATGGTTGATATGAGCCGTTTTCTCGTTTAACGGCGTAAAGATATCCAAATCAATTGAATTTTTGTTAGAAAATTTTTTAAACTATTTAAAACAAGATCTATACTCTTGATCTTGATTATAAGACTCCTATCATCATTTTTTAAAAAATATTCATTTTCAGCTGTTCATTTTTGTGTCCACTCGATGGATAAGAGAACAATATCGGAAATATATGTAATTTGATTTCTAAACACTTCAAGTGGTGTAGATCATGTTCAACGGTGCCGATCGTCGATTTGGAAGCTCCATCATCGAAAACAAATGGGTGGCAACGAAGCTCGTTTGCTATCGATAGTATTCTAGCTCAACTCTATATATATATATATATAATAGGTCTTGTGTGCTATTAGGAGCACGGAGGCCTCCGTGCTCCTAAGCCGTTTTTGATGATGGAGTTTTCGAATCAAAGATCAGCTCCGTTAGACTTAATCTAGCATATTTGAAATATCTAGAAAATAAATTTTCGATTTTTCGATATCATTTACCTAGTGATCAAAAGGGTTCAAAATCAACAATTTTTAATGGTTGATGTATACCATTTGCAAGTTTAACGGTGTAGAAGTATTCAAATCTGATAAAATTTTGATAGAAAATTTTTTATACTATTTACAACAAGATCAATATCTCTGATCGAAAATTTTAGTGCTATATCACCACTTTTTTTGAGATTTTTATTTTCAGCCGTTGATTTTGAACCCTTTCGATCGATCGCTAAGTAAATGATATCGAAAAATCACAAAATTTATTTTCTAGATACTTCAAATACGCTAGATCAAGTCTAACGGAGCCGATCGTCAATTCGGAAGCTCCATGATTGAAAACGGCTTAGGAGCACGGAAACCTCTGTGCTCCTAATAGCACACAAGACCTTCTCTCTCTCTCTCTCTCTCTCTCTATATACTAGTGAAGAGACCCGCGCTTCGCAGCGGACGGAAACTATAAAAGCTACCAATAAAAAATAAAAAGTATCCATCAATAAAAAAAAGAAAAATAAAACTTATCACAAAAACAATTAGATATAGATATATATATATATAATTTTAATTTTAATAATAATTAATAATAAGGATGATGTAATAAGAATAGTAATAAAAGAATTATTTTTCATTCTCAAAGTGAAACAACTAATTGAAAATGATCTTTCTTCGATACTGAATATTATCGGAATCTAATTCAAAACTTGCAAAACAATAATTGATAAATAATTTTAGAGAAAAAGAAAATCATATTCAAATGGAACAACAACTTGTATTGAGATGATTTAATGGTCTTCAAATTGACTATTAAATCTTGTTCTCCAAAGAAGTAAAAATTTTTCATGTAAAAGGAGGCATTAAGACAGTTCGAAAAACTAAAAAACAAAAAAAAATCAAAAAACGAAATAATTATTTTAATAAAAAATTTCATATCATAAAACATCTAAATAATATATATATATACCTGCGCGCTTATCATCTTGAACTTTCTTAGTAACTCCAGGCTGTTTATCGATATCAGGATGGTACTGAAAAAATAAAAAATAAAAATCAATACAATTGTGCAAATCCAACATGAAAGAATGTACAGATTATATTATTAAACATGCTGAAGAATTCTATAGATAAATAAAAGTAGAGAATTGATTAATCTGTATTAAAAAAGGCAAGATGGTAAAGAAAATGGCAATGAAGAAGCAGGAGAAGAAACCACAACTTATGGTGAAGAGAAATGGTTGCATGCCGGAAAAATAAATTGTCATATGAAAAAAAGAAACGGTCGCATGGAAAAGATAACTTTCATATGGAAAAGAGAAACGGTCGCATGGAAAAGATAACTTTCATATGGAAAAGAGAAACGGTCACATTGGAAAGATAAAATATCATATGAAATTATGGCGAAGAGAAACGGCTGCATGGCCGGAAAAATAAATTGTCATATTGAAAAGAGAAACGGTCGCATGGAGAAGATAACTTACATATGGGAAATAGAAACGGTCACATTGGAAAGATAAAATGTTATATAAAATAGAAAAACGGTTGAAGAAAGAGGAGAGGTCGATTCAAAGAGAGCAAAAGATAAAATGTCATATGAAAAAGAGAAACTGTTGAAGGAAGAGGAGAAGTTGGTTCAAAGAGAGCAAAAAAATATAAAAAATTAAAAAAAAAAAAGGAGGGCTTGCCATGTCATCAGTTTTATTGGGGATTCATAGAGGAGAGGTCGATTCAAAGAGAGCAAAAGATAAAATGTCATATGAAAAAGAGAAACGGTTGAAGGAAGAGGAGAAGTTGGTTCAAAGAGAGCAAAAAAATATAAAAAATTTAAAAAAAATGAGGGCTTGCCATGTCATCAGTTTTATTGGGGATTCATATAGAGTTATAGATATATATATATATATATATATATATATTCGTACGTACATGCATGCATGTAGTGATGTAGGATTATATTTGTGTATATGCAAAGGAGAGTTAAATTTTATTAATCATCTATAGCTAATATAACGTGTCAACCAATATATAATAACACCAAGGAGACAGTTAATATTATTTTCTTGGATACAATATAATACAGATACCAATTTAATTAATTTCTCCAGGATATATAAAATTAACTGTCTCCTTGGTGTTATTATATATTGGTTGACACGTTATATTAATTATATATCATATATATATATATATCTAATTTTGGAAGCATGGTTCCAATTGAACCATGCCACGTGGCGCACTTACAGGAAAAGTTCTAATGTGCCACGTGGCGCACTTATCATAATATATATTTTTTAAATTTATCATAATATATTTTTTAATTCACAAATATTATATATATATATATATATATATATATAGAGAGAGAGAGAGAGAGAGAGAGAGAGAGAGTTGAGCTAGAATACTCTCGGTAGTAAACTAGCCGTTTTACTATCGAGTTGTTTTCGATAATAGAGCTTCCAAATTGACGATCGGCTTCGTTAAATATGATCTAAACCATTTAAACTATCTAGAAATCAAATTTCACGCACTTTCGGTATTATTTTTTTTCCATCTAGTGAACAGAAAAATAAATGGCTGAAAATGAATATTCTTTAAAAAATGACGATAGCAGTTTTGTAATCAAGATCAAGAGTATAGATCTTGTTTTTAATAGTTTAAAGAATTTTCTAACAAAAATTCAATTGATTTGGATATCTTTACACCGTTAAACAAGAAAACGTCTCTTATCCACCATTAAAATTACAAATTTTGAAACCCTTTGATCATTAGGCAAATGATGTCGAAAAGATTTGAAATTTGATTTCTAAATACTTCAAGTGGTATAGATCATGTTCAACGGAACCGATCGTCAATTTGGAAGCTCTATCATCGAAAACAACTCGATAGTAAAACGGTTTAGTTTACTACCGAGAGTTTCTAGCTAATCTTATATACTACTTTATATTATATATAATATATATATATATATATAAATATATATATATATATATATATATATATAGTATAATCATTATGACTTATATATATATATTATATAAAATATATATATATATAAATATATTATATAATATATATATATATTATT
Organism: Ananas comosus; assembly: GCF_001540865.1. Taxonomy (NCBI): domain Eukaryota; kingdom Viridiplantae; phylum Streptophyta; class Magnoliopsida; order Poales; family Bromeliaceae; genus Ananas; species Ananas comosus. The sequence continues at coordinate 4,221,012 of NC_033624.1, forward strand.
ATATATATATATATATATATATATATATATATATATATATTATTCATTATATATATTTTTATTATATTATCATTATCATATAATAATTATAAAGAGCATAACTACACGTACCAAAAATATGCTCACAGCAGTTATTTTTTTCCTTAACCATACGACAGTTATTTTTTTTTTGTAAACTGCACAACAGTTATTTTTTTTCTTAACCAAACAACAGTTATTTTCTCCCTAACACACAACAGTTTTTTTTTTTTCTTAACCACACAACAGTTATTTTTTTTCCCTTTTTTCTTTGATGTAGGCATATTCATCTTTCACAATTAATATTTAAAACGTTACAAATTTTATCATCCATATATATGTATACAAGTGAATGCCATTATTTTATTAATGTTATCATCCATATGTATGATAGATGGAGGCAAACTTTTTCTTACCTCTATGCATCATCTTTCTACAAAAGGCAAGTTTATTTCAAAATTTAAAAATAATTACGTGTAATGATTTAGCCGGTTGTAATGTATATATTATCTTCTCTTTTTTCAGGATACATAACACTAATTTGGACTTCGTCATAGTATTGAAATTTTCAGAGCGTATAAATATTTGGCCCATATCAAGAAACACTCAATAATACTTTTGGGAGGTATGTTTGATATTTATATTTAAATTTTGATTGATTGTTGAAAATAATTGATAAACATACATAACTAATTATTCACAATAACAAGAACTTTTTAGTTTAAAGGAATCATAATATGAATCATGCTTCACAAGTTCTAAAAATTACTTTCCAAATTTAGTCACTTAAAATTCTTCAAAAATAAGTTTACAAAATTAGTCATAAAGAATTGAAATAAGATTAATTATATATAAATAATAATTATGTTAAATTTCTAATGGATTTGAACCTTTTTACTTCTTCATTTTAAAATCTTTTTATTTTAAATTATTTACTTACATCTATTAGTATATCATGATAGTATTATTTTAATTTGATTCAATATTTTTCTAATAATAAAAGCTTAATATGTAAAAATTAATATATTTATATAAAATTGTCATAAAAAGATATTAGAAAAACTTAATATATAAAAATTAAGAATTTGAATAAGATTAATTTCTTCATCATTTCAATATAGTATTCAAATATATAAATAATAATTATGTTAAATTTCTAATGGATTTGAACCTTTTTACTTCTTCATTTTAAAATCTTTTTATTTTAAATTATTTACTTACATTCTATTAGTATATCATGATAGTATTATTTTAATTTGATTCAATAATATTTCTAATAAAAGCTTAATATGTAAAAAATTAATATATATTATATAAAAGTTGTCATAAAAAGATATTAAAAAAACTTAATATGTAAAAATTAATATTATATATTATATAAAAGATGTAATTAAAAGATAAAATTAAAATCCGTGCATTGCACGGGTTAGTTGCTAGTGTATAATAACAGTTGAAAAATGTGTCCATCCTTTGGATGAAAAATGTCGGCAATGATTTGAATAGTGTGATTAATAAGCTTTACCTAAAATTTTTGGAGTTTAACCAAAAAAGAAAAAAGGTGCAGCAACATTAAAGTTTAAGGAGTTGTTTTCAATTTATCCTATTATAAATATATAAACGATCTCTTAAAATAATAATAATAAATTGGGGTACTGGATTCATTGACCAAGAGGCAATTAGAACTGGTTGTCACGCAACATATATATGTGCTCTAATATTGTTTCTTAATAAGTGCAATCAAGTTCTCTAATATGATTATTTTTCTTTTTTTTTTCCCTTTTTTTTCCTTTTTTTCCTGTTTTTTTTGAGATGAAGCTCTTATGATTGTTGTTGTATAGAAATTAATGGCTTAATTGGTTTTTTTATGGTTAATGTGAAACGAGAAAAGCTTAATTTATCTAAAGATGTAAAGCAAATGTTTAATTTCACTTTTGGGGATTAGGTGATATATATTTGGTGAAGGAAATTAATCAGTGAATATTCAACAATTTCCCAGGGAACATTTTTTGCCCAAAAAATATTCAAGGAGAAGGATTTTAATTTCAAGGGTTAATCTGGTCATTGGTTAAGAGAAAATTAATGTACGAAAAATTATTTTAAACTCATCCTTACTGGATTTGCATAAAAAGGAAACTAAAATGTGTGCCCGTGACCCTTTTTTCACTATCAAAAAATCTCAATATAAAGATGCTTTTTAGACAACGGTTTGAGAGGGATCGTCCGTAAGTGGCTCAAAAAGTATCGTCATATAAATTCTCTAATATATCAAACTAATTTATTAAATGATAAATTTTATCTTTATTTTTAATTTTTGGATGTTTTAAAGCATCAGAAATTTAAAAATTTCTGAAAAAATTTGACGCTTTAAAGCGTTAGAATATATTCTGTCATCGGTATACACATGGCGACTCTTCATTTCTTGATACTTTAACTGACACTTTCAAATATGTCGCTAAACTATATTGGAACGCTTTTAAGTTTCGTTAAATATTAAAAAAGATTTCATTCTTAAATAATAATTATTATTATTATTATTTTTTGGTAGTGTTTGTTATTGGGTGACTTCTTTTGTCATGTTTAACATGGTTACACGTTTGGTCATAGTATAGATTGGAGGCATCTTTTGCACAATCATAAAGAGTGCAATAAATTGTAGTATACTGCTTAATTAATTAGTTGGGTATATAGTTTAGTGAAAGGTGGAATCACTCAAATAGCTTTAAAGCTACGTACGTGCACAAGATAATTAAGTAAGGAGAAGCTAATTAAGGATGAGAATTGAAAGAGAACAAATTAACATGCAACTATAGCAAGAAAAACAAACAAATTAAAGTGCTAATTCAGAGGCCAAAACGAATGAATTTGACATCGAAAACAATGTCGAAGTAACGGACCGTGACTAGCGCAGTTGGCTAAGGGCTCAACGGTTGGTAATCGACGCCCTTAGTTCGAATTAAACCTAGTTGCTTCGCATTCTTAGCTGAGTTCATTTCTAAAGCCCTTTGTTCGAATTAAACCTATAGTTGCTTCGCATTCTTAGCTGAGTTTATTTATTTCTGAAGGATAAATACCGCGGCAAAATCGAAAATATTTTCACAAGTCGAGATTTTACATCCAAAATGGAGAATTTAATTGAAAATTGTGGTGGTTAATTTTGTGGGTCACAAGGGCAACTTAATTACATCACATGCCATCACTTCTTTCAATCCAATCGACTTGACTCTGTCCGACTTTTCATATCACCCGACTCTGTCCGACTATTCATATCACCCTTTAGTACTCGGTCCTGCTTTATCTTTTCGCGGGGAAAAATTTTCGCCACAAGATGCGAACTTTTTGCTGTAGATTGATTGATACCATCATTGAAAATATGAAGATCGGTCGGTGACGCATGTGCTACGTACAAAATAGGGCTTTTTTTGCAAATAGTTCCCTTACAAAAAAAAATTTTAAATTTGGTCCTGTCAAAAATTTATTTGTAAAAATAGCCCTGGCTCCGCCACGCAAGCGCCACGTCAGCGCCACGCGGGCGGGACTGGGCCAGATGGTTAAGTTGAACACGGTGAATCATTCACCGTGTCCAATACAAAAATACGCTATTTGTATTGGACACGGTGGAATCATTCGCCGTTCCAATACAAATAATGGAACGGTGAATGGTTCACCGTGTCTCAATACAAATACCTCCAACTTAGCCATTGTGGGGTATTGTATTGGACACGGTGAACATTCACCGTGTCCATACCAAAAATCTTGTATTGAACACGGTGAATGGTTCACCGTGTTCAACTTAAACATCTGGGCCCGCCCTGCCCGCGTGGCGCTGACGTGGCGCTGGCGTGGCAGGGGTAGGGCCATTTTGCAAAATATTTTTGGACGGGGCTATTTTTGCAATAAAATTTGTCAGGGGCCTATTTGCAAAAAAGCACCTACAAAATAAGTTGTCAATTTAAGCCCCATGTGTTTATATACAAGTTGACAATTTATCAAAAAAAAAAAAAACAATAATTAAAAATCATTAGTAATAAGATCCCTTAGCATATATATATATCTCTTAATTAGTAGCAAACATGGTTTCAACGAACGGCGACAGTGATCAGGAAAAAGTGTGTGCAAGCATGTTAAGTCCATAGAAGCGGTCTCAATTAAAGCTCCCAATTAAATTAACCACTGAAATCATTTTTATAGTTAAAATAGTTTTATATATCAGGCATCCTCTTCTTCAGCATGCTATTAAGTAAGCTTATTTAAAAAGCTATATTTAACTGTTAAATGTTGACCTTTGCTTACATTAATTAAATATATTCTCCAGCTTTCTGATACCAAATACTATAAAATGCATTTATGAATAGAGGGATAGTAGTCCAAACCAAAAGAAACTAAAGATATATGTCTTTTTATTTAGATTTGTCTAAGTCTTAGTTAATCTAGTCAAAGGCATTTTCAATCTTCATAATCTTTTTTTATATATATATATATATTGATGGATAAGTATTGAATAATAATGAGACGTTCAAACTTGGTGCTTAATTTGATTGCACGCGCTTGAGAAAATTTTTGCAATTCTATAGCTATAGCCACTGTACAATCTGAGTTTTATATATAAATATATAGAGAGAGAGAGAGAGAGAGAGTTGGGGAGGGGGGGAATAAAACCATAAAGGCATGTTGGATGCATGAACATTAACTTAATTATTTGACATATAGTCTTTATTTGCTTGAGAAGTGCGTGGTAATTAGTAACCCTAGTTTGGTACTGAGAAACTGCTTGTATACTTAGGTTTCGTTTGGGATTGCGGAGAGATTGCATTACGTGCGGTAAAAAATGATGATGAAAAAATACCCTATTTGTTTTCGTATGTAATATTGCGTTCCGCATATTCGGTTACGGTATATTTTCTGCGGTTCTATCGGAGAACGCAGAAGCATATCCGTATATACTTTTTCTCAACTTCATTCTATCTAATAGCGTTACATAGACCTTAATACCAAACTAAGTCTTAGAATGCTCAAGAAATTGGAGAACGCTTCTAACCTTCTCTCCTTCAATTCTATAAAATAATATTATACGATAGAAGCTGATTAATTATTTAAAACACTTTTGAATATTTTGAACTATCTAAAGCATAAAAGCAAGTGCTTTTGCAAATGGTATCCCAAGTTAGGGTTTAGTAGATGAGAAGCATGATCATAGATGTCTAAAACAGCTAGCATATGCTAAATCAGCCTTCTAATTATTTCCACGAAATGAGAAAAAATGTCATCTTTTAGGCGGAATCCGTTATCCTAACAACTCAAGATTAAATGTCAGCATCCTTCGAGGGACTAAAACGCGCTCTTCTCAATTGTAATTAATCACACACATGAAGAAAAAAGGCTCCGTAAAAAATAAGTTATCATAGAATAATTTATCCGAACAACCAAACAAGAGATGAGATGAATTGTACGTAAACTCAGCATCTGTTTCGAATTTGGTGAAATATTCGAGGCATCAACACAACTGCTTGAAAGACCGATCGTCTCCGGCACGTACCAGTGGCAAAACACTTGATGGAATTGGCATCTGAACTTCTAAGTTTGAAACTCAGTAGCTTTATATTCAAGCTAATTAAGTTTATTTCTCGAAAACAATAGATAAACTACTACTACTAAAACAACAGCAGCAGCGACGAGGTCGACAACAACAACAACAACTGCTTGAAAGGAAGCATTTCTAAACTAATTATTAAGCGTTTGTTATGTTAGGTAAGATGATACTACTTCCTATAAAGCTTTTCACACGCAAAATCCTAGACCTGCGAACCTACCTCAACTTCCTATAATTTAATTTCTTCTTCATCTCAATTTGAATTATTTCTTTTCTTATTTGAACTATGTTTTCCGCCGTTTTACGCCCACTTATGAGATTTATTTATCTTCAACATATATATATATATATATATATATATATATATGTGTGTGTGTGTGTGTCTATGTTTTATTAATATTACCTATGGTCGTACTATTGCTGTTGTTTTTATTGTTGTGTATATATATTTATGTGTGTGTGTGTGTGTGTGTGTCTGTATGTGTGTGTGTGTATGTAAACTATGTAAAAATTTGAGTAGATCTAACACTTTAGTTGCAAATTAGTAAAAGCGTTTATGTTACTTCACTGTTTATGCATTTGTAAATTGAATAAGGGCTATTAGCAGATCTAAAAAAACTGTAGACTTTGGAGATTTGGATCTAACATNATATATATATTTCTGTATGTTTTCATCTAACTCTGTTTTATCTAATAGCTTTAAATGTTCCTTAATATCAAAGAGACCCTTATATAGAGAATAGCAATAATTAGCTGGTTTTCTTTTTGAAACTATAAAATTATATTTTTGGAATTACAACTGTGTGTGTGGATCAATTTAGGTGAAATGTCACTTTGCAAGGGTGGTATATGCCATAACTAGTGAAAAACTGTCACTATATTATTAACATGCATATTTTACTCATGAGCCTTAATTTTGTTGCTGCAACCCTAATTTAGAAGATATGACCATGCATGGTTGGTAGGGTCCAAGCAAAGCAGTGGAAGAGCTCATTTAATTCTATGGGCAATTAATGGAGTATGCTTCAAACCTAATGTTGACTTTGTCCCAACCAACAAAAAATCCATGTACAATTGAAACCTCAACAAAGGTGATAACTAGGAGTGGTCTATTCCCCATATATATATATATAAATATATATATACAAAGGTGTTAACTAGGAGTGGTCTTTATATATATATATACAAAGGTGATAACTAGGAGTGGTCTATTCCCCATACATATATATATAAATATATATATACAAAGGTGTTAACTAGGAGTGGTCTTTATATATATATATACAAAGGTGATAACTAGGAGTGGTCTATTCCCCATACATATATATATAAATATATATATACAAAGGTGTTAACTAGGAGTGGTCTTTATATATATATATACAAAGGTGATAACTAGGAGTGGTCTATTCCCCATACATATATATATAAATATATATATACAAAGGTGTTAACTAGGAGTGGTCTTTATATATATATATACAAAGGTGATAACTAGGAGTGGTCTATTCCCCATACATATATATATATATATATATATATATATATATATATATATATATATATATATATATATATA